>NC_048894.1:2261341-2434235 GCF_011077185.1 Oxyura jamaicensis
AGAAAAGAAAAGAAAAGAAAAGAAAAGAAAAGAAAAGAAAAGAAAAGAAAAGAAAAGAAAAGAAAAGAAAAGAAAAGAAAAGAAATGCCTAGTGAAATAATAGGCCTTGCTTTCTGATAATGGGAACCATATTCTTCAGCAGAAAGTGAAGTAGTGATTACTTGTCAGGCAGGGGAAAATAAAAGTTAATCTAAAACTCCCAGAACAAAGTTTTCTGACAAGTAACGTAAAAGCTTTACACCTTTGGAACAGCATGAACAAAATTAACCTGACTGATGTCAAAGCAAGCTTGGCCATTTGGCACCAGCAGCGGAGGTAACTTAGCTTTGCTCCTACAGCAAGTCATATTTTAGAATGCAAAGGGAAGATGGGAAGGAAAAGGATGGGAGAGTTATGTGGCAGACATTCGCTTTTCCTGTCCAAGAAATGTCTTTCTGGAATCCCTAAGGCAGATGGAAGATATGCCATCATGATTCCTGTGCTGCATGTGACACAATTCCCTTATCTCATTTGTGATCGCAGCAGATTCCAGCTGGGGCCTATTAGGACAATAAGCAATTAAGTTCCAATGTCCATGTTCTTTAGGCAGCAGGTGTCATTCCTGGATTGTTCAATGTCAAAAATCCTGCAAGCAATGAGAGAAGCTGCTGTAATATTCTATTCCATATGGAATTCTATTCTATATTCCATCTATCCTTTTCTAATTCTATCTATCCTATATTCTAGTGGCAAATATTATTGCTGAGAATATGCTACAGCCATGTTTTCTTTGGCTGGACATCTTTTTACAACTTCTGTAGAAAGTTAATATCCTTGAAATCACTACCCCATTGTCAAATTTGAAATTAACCAAAAGGTCCTCAAGGTAGTAGGGAGAGATCAAGTACTGAGATTTTATTTATTTATTTTTAAGGGAAATACCTGAAGTATTAGAGGATGGGAACTAAAATAAGGCTTTAAAGATTCTTATTTTTTTTTTCCTTATTAAAGGACAGCTGTTGCTTACTTTCTCTTTTTAAAGATTTGCAAAAAGCACTGAAAAAAAAAAAAAAAAGTGATTATGTTTTCTCCAAATAGATATGAGAAAGAAGCAAACCACAACTATTCCTCTCTCTGTATATATGAAAAAAATATTCAGGGAAATATAGTTTTGTCAAACCAGACTGTTGTCTGAAGGAAAAGCAAAGGTGGTCGATATCTAAATATCTGTAGAATATATTTTCTGAAATTACTTGTTCAGAAATCTGGAGGACATTTACTCTTTTTCTCATACGCACATAACTAATATCGAGTTTTCCAAGACTTTGCATAAGGTGCCATTTAATGAATGGGTTGTATTGAATTTTGTATTTAAAATGAGCAAATGAGGTAGAGTGGGTTGACACATCTTGTTTAATAGTACAATTTGAGCCTCAGCAGCCTCAGAAATTTGATTTAAACTAAAACCACACTGAACCACAACAGGATTTTGGCTCTAGATTTTACAGTTTTCTTTATTATTGCTATTAGTTTAAAATCCCTGTCCTTGACATACCAATATAATAGAGCTTTGCACTGAAAATGAAGCTGGAGATACTGGTGGGATGGTGCTTCCCAAGGAAACACAGTCAGAAAAGAAGCTCCCTTTGCTGTGAAAGGAAATCTCTGAGTACCAAGCAAATAAATAAATGGGGCAAGCTTAAGACTGAAGAATAACATCAAAATGAGGGTGTTAAGTGTTTTTGGCAATTGAAGAAATTATGGAGTCAAAGGCCAGAGGTCTGTTGTTTTGGGATCACAGGGAAATAAAAGCATGATTTGCCTGCAGCCCATTGGTAGGCAAGTGTGGCAGGAAGGAATATCTGTCATTGCCCACAAGTGCTTCCAGTAAAAGCAGGGAGGTGGCTGACATATGTAGACGTGTAAAGCTGAACCGTCCTGGAAAGCAGATGAACTGAATCACCCCTGGAGATTTAGGGGTGTACTCAGTCCTATACATCTGAAGTCAGGTTGTTGTGTTAAATCCTTCTGCTTTGGAAACTGCTTTCACTCTGTTTCAGCTCACACATGCAGTTCTCCCAGATAAAATAAGAGGCTCAGTGGATCTCTGAACAGCCTTTTCCACTTCTGTTCCTGCTGACTTCCCATTTCCAATAAGCCTTCCACCCTTTTTTGTCTAAAACAGGTTTCCTTATTCTCCTGAAAAGCAAGGACGTGAGAAAATATCTTCATTTCCTTTCTTGGCCTTTTTTTTTTTTTTTTTTTTTTTCAACACTCCTACAATAGACTAATGTGATTACACCAGATGGTAATATATGACAAATCCAACCTACCATACAAAAATATCACATCTCTCAGTCATTACTGCAAAGAACAGGTTTCTGAGAAATTTCTCAGCCAACAACACATGCAAATCATCTTGATAATTTGGTATGGTGATAAGCAGAAGGAAAAGAATTGCTCCTGCAGGACCCTGGTGTGTATTGTACACTTATTTACAGGAGGGCAGAGAGTGATATCAGGTCTCATTATCTATGTGATGGAATAAATACCGAAATGGGAGTCATGTCCATGATTCTTCACTAAACTGTCATAAAGAAAATAGGAAAAAGTTTGCAGTTTCTAGGTGGTGACAGTATAACTGTTGTGAGACAAAGCAGCAAAGAAAATCTTTTAAGGCCATCTACTAACATTTTCCCAGTGTTGTTCAGTTCCTGTGTATTTATTTAATCAGAACACAGTGCTGATGTAAATACCTGAGATGCTACTACTGGCATGGATCTCATCCAGCAAATACAACTGCAGACAAATACCCTTAGGACTACTGCATATTTTGCTTTCAGCCTTTGCTGTCAGCCTTCGCCCTAATAATTTCTGAATGTCTCAGTTATTTTCATGTCAAAAGACGAAACGAGAGGCCTCAAGGAGAGCAGCTATTTGAGTTTATCAGAAATAGGCTGATTGTTAGAGATTCCCTATCAGCATCTCCATAGAAAGAAAGGCAGATAGACTCATTTTCCTTAGACACTGGAGGAACCTTGGCTAGTCTGTTATATTTTAAGACAAGTACCAGCTAGCCGTAGGATTGTTTATTTCCAAGGGCAGACACTTTCAAAGATGTCCAGTCTAAAACTGCCAGAGCTCTAAGACTAAACTATTCTATCTAGAAAACTACTCTAAACCTTTTTAATAACTCTTAGTCTTTGATTTCTCTATTTTTGGCATGAAGAAGTGATAAAAGGCTCTGATTCTCAGAAAAATGAGTATTTCAGATTTGCTGACAATAAAGCCTCATTAGATAAAAGTATTTTGGATCACCTTAGCTAAATAGGAAGCAACCAGGACCATGAATCACTTGTGAATGTTTGTAGCTGGATATTTAAATACCATGATGTTTAAGTTTACCATGCTACACCCTGTCTGCAGAACTGGAAACTCTGTGAATACTCCAGGAAATACCATTATTGTGTTTGGCAGAGGTCCAGCTTCTATTATTGTCATCTGCTGACCAAGTTGATTAAAGGCCTGGCAAAGAGTAATGCCACAGTCTTTAAGACCTTCCATGTACTCATGACATCAGAAGCCACCGGAGGCCAGTAAAGAGGCAAGACTGATAAATGAAACACTCATCATTTTTCGGTGAATGTCTCAGGTTATGGGCATATGTCTTACCTGAAGGAATATGTGTGCATAGTAATTGAGTTTAATTTCTGCATATTATGAACGTTATGAAAGCCAGAATGCCTTTCTAATGGCTCAAGAGTGTTATCAGAAGTGGAGTTATCAACCAAGGAGAACGATTTGACATTTCCTGCAGTGCCTGTCCTTCACCATCAACTTGACTGTAGGAATAATCTACATGACCAATCAGCCCCTAGATATCTAAAATTAGATGAATTGATTAATCTTCTTAGCTGAATAAGCACAGATGCATGTGTCTCCTATTCAGAAATCCCAGGGTTAAATTTTACAGCCAGATAATCAAGGCATTTTGTCATATATGGCTTTACACTTTTTCAAGTCATATCTCAAATGAAAAACCCATTTTATTTTCTCTTGAGACAAAAGCAATTCAGGACATAAATATAAGTTAAATAAGTAGTTTCTAAAAATACTAATGGAGTATATCATGTAGGATTAACCTTCTAAGAACGTTATTTTCTACTTCTAGGTACTCTTTATTCTGGGCGAGTTTACGTCTTTCTTTTTTCTCACATACTGTCTAGTGATTTTTGAAGTATATGAAGATCTACATGTTCTTGTTACATAATCCTCCACCTGAACTGAAGGACACTCATGTTATCAATGACTTTCAGCTAGGAAACCATGGTATGTTTTCTTCCATGCCTGGTAACATCTAAATCTGGTTTTCAGCCGAAGACTGTCTTCACCATGTTCATCTGTCTTCCCTCCAGAGGTCCCTGAAACTCTGTTGTTTGCTGGTCTTTTTTCAGTCACTGTGAGATATCAATGTCTCACTGAAGTGTCAGCAGCCAGAAAATTCAGCAATTACTTTTTTATTATTATTATTTATTTATTTATTATTTTTTGATATTCAAAACATATTCAGACATTCAAAATTTCTCCCAAGACCCTGATCGGGATTTGTCTGCATTTTAGGATGAAGGTCTCGGATGTCTTATTTTTACATATATAATTTGGACCACAAGAGTTCCACCCACAGTTTTAGAGAGGATTAACATGTCTTTATGATTTCCACCTGTTAAATGAGAAACATATCTAAAAGCCCATTTCTCAGCTTTCACAAAGAAGAGTTGTTTCTACAGAATCCTAACTGCTATTATTACTGTGAAAAATAGCAGTACTAACATCAAAATTATCAAATTGTATCATCACAGGGCATTGATATCCTGGATGGTAAACAAATCATCATACTGGAGACAATAAAAACATAGAACAGAGAAATGGTCCTCAATGAAATTGGAATTTATGCTGGAACAAGACAATTGGAAAGAAAATGATGTGTCAGGGTAAGGATATATGACACCAGGTTAAGAGTCCATGACAGTGGTCCATGTGCAGAGGCAGTTCAGTATGGATGCTTTTTTCTTTCCTTTTTGTAGTCATCTCAGAAAACCAGTCTTTTAAGAAAGATTTTGAAGGAAGAGATTGGGAGGAGCAGCCACACAGCTCTGAATAATGGCCAGAAAAAAACATTTGTGTCTAAAAACTTTTTTTTTTTTTTTTTTTTTTTTCCAACAGCAAAGTGAGCTTTCACCCAAATTATATTTTCTGAAAAAAAGTGTCTGTTTTATGTGGAGTATTTTGACATTACATTGAAAACTTCAGTGCACAAGAGGTGAAATGCTTCAAGCTGAGAATTTTTATTCTGCATTACTACCAGTGTCCCAAGAGGGATTTACTAAGCATATGCCTCCTGGACTCAACGAGAGACCAAGCTCGCAGAGAAGAATGTCTCCCATGAGGTAGATGGTCAACTTCCACAGAACTGAAGACAAATCCACTTGTTTATAATTTGTTAGAGCTCATCTAATGCTGGACAAGAACGTTGCTTCTCTCTGTCTGTAGTGTCTTTTTATTTTATTTTATTTTTGGTTGCTGAGAAAATCCAGAACACTTTCAGGCTGAGTCAACAGTCATCATTAAATGCGCATTTAATACTCTGGGGGTACTGCACCTCCCCCACCTATGTCAGTCCTCTCTGTTTAGATGGTAAGAGCTGTGGGACATGAGCCATCTCCTATATGTGGTTCTACCATGTCAGGCACATTGACATCCCCAGCATTTGGACTTCCATAACTTAATTAACAGCTCTGTTTGGTAGGGGAAGAAGAACCTTTTTGCATTTGGGAAGACTTTTAAAAAAAAGAACTGTAGAACCTTGACATTTTAAAAAAGGAATACTAAGACAAAAAGTAAAGATAAAGATGGAAGCTCATTTTCTTGACTGGCCCAACTCATGGCAATGATGAATGTTAGTAATCATTACTTCCCTGCTCTTGCCCTTGTCTTAATAGTTTTTACCCCTTTACCTCCATTGCTACCTCAGATCCTCTTTCCTATATCTACAAAAGGAGATACATCCGCAGGGCACATGTGTGTGCGTGCATATGCAGCAGGAGAGACGGCAGGAGAGGGCAAGGAGGGACAGGGTTTCATTGCTGTTGCTAAAAGAGTCCTAAAACAAATGCAGTTAACTCTACACTCCGGCATACAGCTGTGTAAACTAAAACTGCAGGCCTGCTCTCGTGTGGCCCGTTACTTACGGAAAACAAGTGAGGTATAGCTCGGCACCTAGGGACTTGCCCGTCAAACTGTTTCACACTGTTGGTCAAATAGGGCTTTTTGAATGAAGGAGGAAAAAAACATATTCCCTGATTCCAAGGTCTAATAAATTGAAGCCCTGCAACTCTCATGGCCTTGGAATGATTTTTTTTTTTTTTTCTTTTCTACATAATCATCAATAAATCAAGCATAGCCCATTAAACAATAGATGCCTCTGAGGCCTCTCTTCAAATGTGCTTTTGATAAGAGTCAGAGAATTTTTTTCTGGGCTTGTAACGTTTTTCTTTCCTCTGTTTGTTTATTCTAAGGGTCAAATAATGCTGTTAAAAGAGCAGTTAATATATAGATCTATTTTTCCTTATTCCCGACGTGGTGTTTGACTTTGGGAGATTTATGGAATATCTTTTCCCAGTTCAACAATAGTATGTTTTGTTGTACTAAAGAGGTATTTTAACATGAGTGGAGATTCTTAATAACTTCACTTTTGTCCCCCTTCCAAAACAGGCCCCAGCCCAGACAGAGAACAGTGCAATTATATAAATCTATATAAGTAAAGAAAGAGAGAGAGAGAGATTTATACGTATAACCCACTCATCTGGGTATCAGCCATTTATTTTCATATGATGAACTCTCAGAAGTTGGTATGTTCTGGCCAGAAGCCACTGTTCACCTTTTTCATGAGGCATAACACATAGTTACATTGAAAGGAGGAAGAGGTAAGTGGCCTGGGCTAGATCTTTGGATGGGGTAAATGCTGGGGAGCTTTGTCAGCTTCAGCAGAGATTTGCCAAACTATGAGAGGTGATGGTCTGACCTGATACAACCAAATACGCTTCAGATATTACCTCTCTCCACTGAAGGTGTAGCTTCACCCAAGAAAGACCCACTTAGACTCATCCATCCCCCAAATCAGACCTAACTTTTCTATAGTTATAGAAATATATATATATAGTTACAGACTATATAGAAATATACATATAGTTACAGACTATAACATCAACCAAGGCTGTGAAAGACATGCATGAGCCTCTCAGCACCATGAGTTTTAGTGGGATTTAGCCCCTCATGACACATCCAGTATAGAGGGGGTCACCTATCTGTTTCATACTGATTTAATGGAGTCCCCCTGTCTGACTTCTTGCAGCTTCAGCTGGGGCACTGGGCTCAGTGTGTATGCAACTTTACAGCAACAAAGGTGTTTATTTCTGCTCAGTTACAAGATATATCTTGTAGTTTCCATGTGTAATTTCAGGCAAGGCTGTGGGACATCCCCATTTACCAAAGTCTGGGCCTTGTGTCCTGGGTGGCTCCCAATAGGACTGAACATTTCTGGGAGAACTTTTCTCCTGTATAAGTGGTGGTCAAAGCAAAGCAATATTGCATTCCCCTTCTGAGGCTGTGTAGATAGTTTTGCTTTCCTTGGCCAGAAACAGGTTGAGATTCAGCCTGCACTATCCAGTGCAAGAGCAAGGTAGTGATACATGCCCCATGCCTTAGATATTGAGAAAACTCATCATCCAGTGCAGCAGAACAAGGCACCATGCTAAGATAGTAGTTCAGATCATGGTAGCCACAGATCTATCTTATGCAGAATAATTAGGCTCTATTTATTTATTTATTTATTTATTTCCCAAGAAGCTAATTAACCCTTGCAAAGTATCACATTAAGGCAGAATCTTTCTCTCAAGGTCCAGATTTAATTCACAAATAGTGGCTTACAGAGCTGTATGCCTTGTTCAACACAGTATGTCAAAAAGCTCTTAGTCTATGATTTGGTCCTCAGTCCTGGATACGCGTGGTTCCCCCATCACGGAGCTGTCATTCCAGACAAACAGGTCAGCTTTGCTATTTTTAAGTGCTTTGTTTTGACTGACATTAATGAATGCTACTCTTCAAGTGCAGGCCCTGGCTTTTTCTGACAAAAGAAGCAGACACAGTGCTATTTTATAGAATCATGGAATCATAGAGTCACAGAATCATAGAATCATAGAATGGTTGGGGTTGGAAGGGACCTTAAGGATCACCTAACCCCAAGCCCCTGCCATAGGCAGGGATGCCACCCACTAGATCAGGTTGGCCAAGGCCCCATTGAGCCTGGCCTTGAACACCTCCAGGGATGGGGCATCCACAGCCTCTCTGGGTAACGTGTGCCAGTGCCTCACTAGTCTTACAGGGAAGAATTTTCTCATAATGTCTAATTTAAATCTATCCTCTTTTAATTTAAGACCATTTCCCCTTGTCCTATCATCAACTACCTGAGTGGAGAGTCCCTTTCCATCGTTTTTATAAGACCCCTTTAAGTATTGAAATTATTGAAATTGTCTCAGTGAATTCTTCCCCCAGTTTGGGCTCCTGTCTGGGATTTCCCTGGCCCAGATCTGTTTGACTGGAACACAGTCTGCCTCTGGAGAGATCTCACAGATGGTTCAAGAGAAAATGCATGTCACCAGATTGCATCTTGGACTACTTAAAAAAAAAAAAAAAAAATTTTCATTTTTATTTTTATTTTTATTATATTGCTTTTCTCTGCAATTCATCCTCCCACAGGGCTTCACTTACTCTTTGAATATCGGTGGATGATTCTATATTCTCTTGTGCTATGAACAGGCCATCTTTCACCATAAGGTCAAAGCTAAACTGTGACACAGACTCTGAATCTACAGATATGTTTGTGTCTTTATGCAAAGTCAACGCTCCTGGCTTCTGGCACTGGCTGTTAGGATTGAGTAGTATATATCTTAACTGCCCTCTTCTTAAAAGCTCTCAGCAAATTCTGAGTATCCCATGATATGGAATAAAAAAGGGTGAAGGCTGTCTCTGATGCAACATCTTCCACTATTTCAACAAAGGAAAAGCTTTATTGCTGATGCTGTTACTCCTTTCAGACTAACATCACAGGCTTAAAATGGATATGTTATTGAAATTAAATATTTCTTTAACTGATACTTAAACAATTAATAGGGAAAATTCTACTTCAGCAAATACCAGTCATGGCAATGCTGACTTCAGAGGGGTCAGGATTTCAGTGTAGAAATGTTTCTCCTGCACAGGGACAAGTCACAGTGTGCAGCATAGAAAGCAAGGACTGAGGTCACCCTTAAGGCATTCTCAGGCATCCATACCATAATGTTCTTTCACAGACACTTTTACTTTAATTTGTTCTCAGTGGAAAAACAAACGGAGAGAGTAGTAAGTGAGGTGGAACTGGAGAAAAAACATCACCCTTCAGGAGAAACTATGCTGCTGCAGCAGTGGTTCTGAAGGAGAGATCCACCAGGCAAGTGAGAGCAATAGCTGTTCATACATAAACTCAGATGGCTGGGATGTAAAAATGGCTGTTGGTATAATTTAAATAACCCTGTTACAAGTAGGCCAAGAATCCCTGCTGGCTTTAAGTCACAGGTAGTATGCTTGAAGTAAATAACATGGCAGGTGGTTTCCAAAATAGAAATAATCCATAGCTGTTAGTTCAAGTATAACTGAATGAGCTTTAGAAATATTAGAGATTATTTTGAGCAGGTACCCAAACCCCTGGTCTCTTGATCTTGTCACTGAGTCTGCAGGAAATTTTTCTGGACTTTGGAAATCTGCAACTGCAAGTGAGAGAATCATAGCTTCATTATTTTATTTTATTTTATTTTCCCCAGGAAAAGGGAAAGGAAGAGGAAAAAGAGAAAAGAAGAAAAAGATATCAAGCTTTCTCCATATTCGAGTCCAAGTCCAGTTTGGGTTCAGGTTTAGTTCAAAAGGGAATAGTTAGGTCGTGTTTTTCCTAAGACACTCTCCTTATCCAAAGCCAAACTCAAACTCAAACTGAGTTTGTCAGTGGGGAGCCTGAGGAAGAAATGGCTCTGTTTGGGTTGAATCAGAGCACCAGCCTTCCTGTCTGCCAGAAATACTGACCTTTCTCAGTCTGATGCAAAATGTCCCAGATCTGTCCATTTTCCACAATAGCTCTGCTGGCAATTCTGCTTTTGATCTTCTCCCTGAAAAATCAACTTAGGCAAGTCCACAAAATTTTTTTGCTTGACTTTTGCTCTTACCTGACCCTGAAGATGAATCCTCACAGGCTGAAATAATTACCTCAGCTGATGCTTCCTTGAACTTAACAGTAGGCAATATCCTGGTAGCTAGCACAAAATCCAGTGGGAAAGGGAGGGAAGTTTAACATCTGCATATCTTCTCGCATGCAGATTTCTCCACTTACAAGAGAGGTATGGATCTCCCATTCACCACTGGTCTGAAACCGATGCAAGCCTGTGTGACCTGGAGGTTTCCTCTGGGAGTCTCCTGTATATTTATGTAGCATGTAGTCCATCAGCTGGAAATAGCTTTATGGAACATCTCACTTCATTATTTTCAGTGGAACTGCAGCTTTGTGTCCTGATGCTGTGGTGTTAGGTGAAAGGGAAAAAAAAAAAAAAAAGAGAGAGAAAACATCTCAGTTAACATGTCTTCCATATTTACTTCAGGATAAATGAGCTCTCTGTGGAGTGTATCAATTATAATTACACCCCTAAAATACACTTTGAGTACCATTGAGAGTCTGGATTAAATCCACTTGCAGGAGAATAGGTTATGAAGTTTTGGTTTTCCATTAATCTTCAGGCACATTTCTCATGGGACTTGAAGGGGAAGGTGGTTGATTGGTGAAGGAGAAAGAGAACGGTTCAAAGAAGAAAGAAGATGTTGGTGAAGAGATGGCTCAGGAGCAGGATAAATTGTCAAGACTATTTTAATTTCTAAACCCAAGACCAGAAGGAAAATCAATTGAGGTTAATGGATACTGCAGTAAGTTGGGATTTCAGGTGTGAGTTCCATTCTTTCTCTCTCGTGCTGCTTCATTGTGTGACCTTGGGTAACTCTCTTGGTTCCTGCATTTGCTTTCCCTCTGTATTTACACTGTGCCTTTGCAGAGCTCAGATTGCTTCTTATTGTGTGTTTATACAGTACAATGCACTGAGACTGAATGGTCTCAGATGTGTCTTGCAGGCACCAGAGAAATTTTCATCATTTCCATAGTTTTCCACTGGTTGTGTCCCCACAGCAGTTAGCTGTTTTTCCACCAGAGCTGAATTATGTCCATCACAGCTTTTTTGAAAGTGTTGCTTTGATATAATATTTAATGACAGTGACCCAGATTCATCCCACCCAATCTTAGTTGCTACCTTGGATACCATACTTCTTACTCAAACACTTGCTGAACTGAGTTCCTGAGTTTTAGAAAGAATCACTTTTCCCCTTTGCTTGAATCTTTGGATAGGGAAAGTATCCAAAGATACTTTCTTTGGATACTCTTTTACAAAGAGTATTCAGAGCTCCAGTATCTGTCTGCCTGTCACATTGAAAATTACCACAGATTCTGAAATCCTGGCTTCATGTCCCTTTTTACCTTGTTGATAACCTCCACTCAAACACTGTGATAAAAAGAACTTGATGATAAATAGTTCTAGGTCATTTCCATGAAGTCCAGTGTGGACATTTTAAAACCATGAAAAGAGTTCTGTTTACGTTTGAAAGGAGACACAAGTATGTATGAGGTATGGTATGAGCAGAGCTTTGTGAATATTTCCTAGCCAAATCTTAAATTATGAAATAAAAAATTAGCAATGAAAAGTTAGTTAGACTCTGCCCCATTGTTCTCCAGCTCTTAATAACTTTTTCAGTAGTTTCATTCCAAAAGGCAAATTGTCAGCAATACAATTTATAGATAAAATCTCAAAAATATTTTCCCTCATTAAAAAAAGAAAGAAAGAAAGAAAGAGAGAAGGAAAGAAGAAACAAACAAAAAATAATATAAATAAAAATACTTTTAATTAATTTGGAGTTTTATGCCTTTTTTTTTTTTTTTAGAATAGGTACATTTATATAATTTCAGAAGTGTATTGTTCAGAAATAAAACATATAATTTTGCAAAAGTTGTATTCCTTAGAAAATGGTAAAATAAAATTTTAAGTACTGACTTTTTTCTAACTGTTATTTGCAAATATTTATCTGTATAGAATGATTTTGCAAACCACTTTTATTACCTTGAAGTAAGCATATAATATATTGAAATGTCTTTTATTTTTTTCTTGTTTGAACCTTTTTTTTTTTCCCTCTTAATTTTAAACATTTTACCCTACTCCAAAGAAATTAAGAAGATTATAATTTTATTATGTATATAACAAAAAAGCGAAATAAACCCTTTTTAAAAAAATGTTTACATTAATGAATAAGGATGGAACTGCAGTTAATGTAGTACTAGGACAGTGAGCTTCGTCTGATCAAATATGTATGTCTGCACTTTCTGTCGTGCCACATGCTGGTAGTAAACTTAACACAAGAACAATGTGAAAATTGTGTAATTCTGCACTGGCAACTGCGTGTTCAATAAAATCTGAAATATAGTGTCTATGGATAATCGAATTGATCTTTGGTGTCTATGGGTAACCCAAATAGAGATGTCCACTTTAGCTTTAGGTAAATTGCTAATTAGGTACCATTGAATGTATTGGCAAGGTGTTCAATTACATCTGAATTATGGCTGAAAGGTTTTTAGCACCATTTGAATTATCGTGTCCAACCCTGCTAGCCTCTTACTTCTGAGGGCTTCTGAGGGCTTTTTCAAATGGCTATAGATGCCTATGTTTAGTCAAATAAACTGTGTTTGGGAAGGTTAGATGCTCAGTTCACATATAGACATCTATGTTTAGATACATACTTTCGGGTGCCAGATCACACAAGATGAATTCTGTGTCTGAAGATAGTATTAGATTGATAAGTATTATTCCAGGCTTCAAGAAACTGAATTTGTAATCCTTGCTAATCCTCACCTGGGCTAATCAGGTGAGCTTGTATAAGCCCTTAAATGTTATGCAGTTTCTTGCTTTGTGGAAAAAGAGCGTAACATTTCCTTTCTAACAATTTGTTTTGTAGGGGTGTATACCCCTTGTTTTGTAGGGATTCTGAAGAAATAAAGACAGTAAGGAAAAGTGTTTATGGGAATAATTTATTTATTCTGGAGAAATCTAAAAGACACAAGCTCTTACATGTATGTGAATTATTTGGATATAAACAGCTTTTTTATCACTTTTTTTGCCTAATTTTACTCAGAGTTGTAAAATAAGTAACGGACCTATTTCATACAGCTGAAAGCTGTAGAAATATACTATGTAACATATATATTCAAAAAACATTAAGCAATTTTCCCCAGCAACGAAACGTCAGATGGTTATAACTAAATTCACAGTGTCTTGCAATATAGCTTCCCAGGTCTCTTTAGAGTGAACATATTCCAGAAATTCTTTTTTGATTTCTTATTTATTTATTTATTTATTTATTTATTTATTTTTATTTCAGGTTGTATGGGAATGTTTGTTTTAAATAGAAAGAGATTGTATAGATCTCATGCCAGGACATGCTGATGTCACTGCCACAAAGTATGATGGATCCTGTCAGTGGTACTTGACAGTGGTACTTGCATCATGTCATAAGTGTCAATAGAAGGCATGCTATGATAAAACAGTCAGACATGGTCACTTTGATTGCATGAATCTGGTTACGTATTTTAGATATCTATTCAGCATGACTTTCAAGACTCTTCTGGCTACATTGGCTCTCCACTATAAAAAGAATCTTTTGTGATTATGCTCGATGTCAATATCTGCAGTTATATCATGAACTTTCTTTTAGTTTCTTAGTGCTTCACATATAGTGAAGCTAATTCTGGATTTATAGTTCAGCAATCATTCTAGAGTTTCTCAAAGCATTTTTATAAACCAACATTCACTTCGGACATAAAAATTTTCAGAACACTCTGAGATAAATGTGTCTAAAATTAGCAATTTGCAGATTTAGTTATCTCTTCTCCACTTCAAAGGCACCCAAGCTTTTAGTTCAGACCATTTCTCTCCACCCATATTTCATCTGGGGCATTTTAAAGTGCCATCAGCTGTTGTGAAAGAAAAGATGTGATATCACAGTATTGCTACAGAACTTGAATTTGATGTTGCATAAGGAGGAATCTTGTCTATTTTTACCCCAAATTGTTTCTACACAACTAATTCAGTTGTGTAGAAACAAATATCCTGCACGAACTGAACTGCACAAGTCAAGTTATAGCCCCAATCAATAAAGGAATGAATTATAGCTTCTGTAATATAAGGAATAGATAACTAGTCAAAATTACATCTGGGTTTGATTTGCATTATGATGCATCATTTCCGCAAAGCTGATTTGTATCCAATATTTGCAATGTATATAATTTGGTTTTGGGATAATTTTTGGACCTTTTTAATGACATGTGAATTGTTGCGTCTCACTTTATTACTTGCTGGGAAAAAATGTGTGTAGAGCAAATACATATTGTAGATAATATTAAAGGGTGTGTAACCATATGGGCTACGACCATAATGCAATCAAATAAAAAAAAAAAAAAAAAAAGAAAAAAAAGAAAAAAAAAAGAATGAATGAATAAATGTTTCCATGTACTGAGAAGCAGGCTGAAACAGGGAACTGTCTCAATGTCAATGCAATCCTGGAAGAAGGAAACAGAACATCCTCCCATTTAAGACTGGAAGATTGTAGAGCAGCTGTAATTAGGAACCAATGTTCTGTTGTTTTTCCCAAACAAAGTATTACAGGGCTATTAGAGTTATTCCAGGTTCTTATATTTGAACAAGGAGACTGTTATTGTCTAGGAAATAAATGAAAAACAGCTTTTTTTTTTTTTTTTCCTTTTTTTTTTCCTTTTTTTTTTTCCTTTTTTTTTCTTTATTACTCATATTACTCATGCTCATCAACCAGAAAAGTAATGATCTTAGTTTTGATGATTTTAAGGTTATAAATGTATGGAAGAAAAGTATTATCTCTAGACTCAGCTCCTTGACCTCCCTGAGTCCAATATACAGGACTCCTGAAGACAGCACCTTGCTGTTTAGTCTCGTATCCAACGTGCCAACATCAGAAAAATTGAGTGAATGGATCTTGTCTCTTCTCTAGATGGAAGATACTCATTTGCCTCCCCTGTCCTCAAGCAACTATAACTAATATTACCTTTAGCCATCAGGTTCTCAACTTTGAATGAAAAACAAAGGTGACTTTTTTATTCACACAGCAACATTCAGGTCTATATCCAGAAGTAGAAATATAAGCCTAGAGTTATGGAGGACAAGAAGAAACATGATGGTGTGATTTAGTGCATCTAGATTTAGGTAACTTCAAGATGGACATCTCCAGCTGAGCTAATCACCAAGGGTGCATTTGTAGCCACTAGTAAAGATGTGTCTTCCTGTGGCCAGATTCACCCCCTTTCTACCATTTCTCTCATTAGCAACTAGACCATCATTAGCTATGAGAAAAAGACATCTATGGTTTGTGAGTGATGGTCTCTGAGAAGCCTCCCAGAGAGAAAGCCAACATCAGGAAACATTGCCCTTGTGTTTTAGTATGAGCAGGATGGAGCTCAGCTAGTGTCCCTTGTGCTTGCACATAGACGAGTAAGTCATCTACTAATGAGACAACATCTGTACAGCTCTCTCCTCACTTCCTTTTGGTTTTATTCCAACCACTAGAGTTGGAGCATGTGAGTTAACTGAAGAATGGTGATGATGGATTTAACTATCCCAAACACAACCAGGGCATTTCCCAAAGATGATGTCACCTGTGCTGTAATTATTAAAAGTGCAACTGTTCCATGCAAACAGTTTAATGTGAGACTTATGGGTCATAGACTATGAGAGTCCAGAGCATTTAAAGCACAAGGGAATATAGACTTTAAAAAAATCCATTTTGAGTGAACAAATTTTAAATCCCAAGGGGACTAAATTAATTTAGCTGATAATTCCCATAGCACTTTCATTACAGTATAGTTCCCAGCTAAAAGTGCAGATTGCTGTGAGGTCTCCAGAGGCAAAACTATATTTTCAATGAGGATTTTATGAAATGGGCTCTTGAGCTTGGTTTCATTCCGGATAAAGTTTTCTGAACTTTCAACTGTATTTCAACCCTATATCCAAATTAGCTGTAGACTGTTAGGTGTCAACAGATTTCTGAAGCTGAGAAAACTTTGACTTAACCCATACATTGGAGTCAGATATCCCGGCTCATAATAGCTGACTAAGAAATTGGACTTTATGCTACTTTCCAGGTCCTCTCAGTAGTGAAGAAAGAGATGAACACTTCTTGGGGACATCTGCCCACATCTTGAAAAGAAAATCTCAGATAAATGGAATAAATCATCAACTGGTAGTATCTATCTCTGTATAGTTAATACCAGAGTGTCCTGAAACAGGTTTTCTGGAATTGATATCTAATTTTTAGTTGATTAAATTTAGGTGAAATTAATTTGGGACAGTTTTTCCAAAATTAAACTTCACCTCTTTCTTCATTTAAAAGTGACTCTTTTCAACTTCCTATATCTTTCTGCTTCTAAATTTCAGCCAGTCAGTAAACACTACCAGTGGCAGAACCTCAAATATTTTCCTGTTAAACCAGAGTACCTAGTGGTGAGCCTAGTTCATAAATTGCTAATGAGCTTTAAAACTGCAGAAAATGTAATAAGTTAGTCATAGTCCGCTTCCTAGCTAAGAGCACCAACTGGAAAATGAAACTGAAAGAAGCAACTTGAATGGTTGGCTGCCAGTGAGTGCTGGACAAATCAAAGTAATTAACCAGTTTGTAAAGCCTGCATTAAAAATAATAATAATAATAATAATAGTAATAATAATAATAATAATTCTCTCTTTTTGTTTAATATTTTGCAGTATAAAAATCTGGTATTAATGCTATATAAAAATATTTTTTAAAAACATAATAAAAAATCTGTCACTGAAAGCCAGTTTTACAGCATCACTTGTACAATTTTACATTTGATCATTTTGTTAGACTGCTTTACGATGTAAAATTTTATGTTTGTTTTCCCCTGGAAATCTTATGTTTGGCATAATTTTGTTCATTTTGCAGCTCTCTGAAAGCATAGATGAAAAGACCTTTTTATAAGCAGGCAAAATAAATTAAGGAAAAATATTTTCTACAAAACTCAGAGGAACTCATAGGAAGCAATTAGAAAATTACCATGATGGAAAATGAAGAGGTTTTGGCCACCTTTCTTATGAACTCAACAAATATTTAAAGGGGATATATGCTGAAGGAGGATAAACAGGGGTAAAAAGAGATTGACAAATCAGAGAAGGGAGGAGCAATTTCCCAGTGGTAATATATATTAGGTTGTGGGGTACTCTCCAAGGGAAAAAGATAAAGGAAGAAAGAAACAGGTCATGGGTTTGATCCAATTCTCCTTGAATTCAGTTAAGAAAACACCTATCAGAGCATTTTTTTTTTCCTATAGGGTCTAGCTGGGCTGCAGATTATAGAAAGAAAAAAATGGATAAAAAGACCAATCTGTTACTTTATTAGGTTTATAGCCTGCAAGCAAGAAAATTGTGAAGTTGTATTACCATGAGCAGTGAACATGGACTTTGTGGTGTTATCTACTATAATGGAGATTTAAAACCATTTCTGAACATATATTGAAACTGTACATGAAGATTTGGAAGGGACCTCAAGGGGCCTATCTCCAATAAAATCTCATTTATTCTAACATCTTACCTGACAGATGTATGTATGATCCTTCCTTTCAGAAGTCTCTCTGAGGAGTCTCCATCCTCTGGCAGTAAACTCCAGCACACCTCATCTTCACTTCTGGAACAGATAATTTAGTAAATACAAGAAGGATCGTGTAGCCTGTCTAGAATTTGCCTAAAAAAAAAAAAAAAAAAAAAAAAAAGTAAAATACATCATTTACCTATGTATTTGTAATTTGTATTCAGAATTGGTTCATCCCACCCTTCAAACTGGACAGCCTGGCAGATATTTTATTTTATTTTATTTTATTTTATTTTATTTTTTCTGGAAAGCTGGCAAAAGTCTGCAATGTTTTTTGTGGACGAGATTTTTACCAAAAAGATGGATTATCTTAATTGCTAAACTCCTCCTGAACTTTTCAGTTGATGAAACTAAAATAAATTGCCATAGAACTGTTGCTGTGGCTTTCACCAGGAAGCTTAGGAAGCTGCAGAAGTAAGAACGGAGAGAACACCTGGGACAGCGTGTAAATCAAGGCAGCATCCCTGTACAAGCTCCCCCGCAGTGATGGAAATGGGCAGGAAAGGCCTTTCATGTCCAGATTTTATTATTTATTTTTTTTTCCTGTGATGAAACCCGTCCTTCACTTTTATGAGCTAACATAATGGAAACTGTCAGGCCAGCCTGACCTGACAGCAATTTGTTTTCTGAAGTTTAGTACGCAGGAGGGCTCTGGTCTGGGAGGAGTTATGCGAGACACGCTGACAGCACACTACACTGACTCTCATGTGTAATTTACCAGATGCCAGAGCAGATATCAGAATGGACAAAAGAGAAAGAAGAGAAAAAAAATCCTGATTTTTTTTATTTTTATTTTTATTTTAAATATTTTGACAGAAAATTTCTGTCTACATCTATCAGCTCTAGACATCCAGCTGGAAAGCTGAGCTTTGTGGTTTAAGTCAGTGACCTGCAGTTAATAAGATAGACATGTCCCGTGGGATTCATATCCCACTGAGGTGACATACCTACCTCGGAAGAGTTCCAGTTGCCTGTTCCATTTTATCACTGCACTTGCTGTAAGCCAGGTCCTGATAGGTTTGCTCATCAGGTGCAGTGCAAACAGCAACACCAAAGGAGACCCTCTCATTCTTTTTTCCAGATCTCATGGCATGTCACCACAGCAATTCACACACCTGACCTTGGTTCTATATTGCCCATGCAGCTACCTTAATTCTTCTACCCCACAGCCAATGGACATCATCCAATGGATTTGCATCCTTCTGGCACCGTAGGGTGACAGAGCAAGACAGCTGAAAAAGTGTCATGGGAAGGCTACCTTATAGGTCAGTGTGCTTGAAGGAAGCTGTCTAGAAGAAGCATGCATCAGTTACAGCCTCTGCTTGGGAGGTAACATTCTGGCTACTGTCCTTTTCATCCCACAGTAGAGGAGGAACTCGTTTCAGAGACTTGGAGAACACTTGGGCGGTAGCTGTATCCCATGATGCAGCTTTGCAGGTTTCTTTCAGCACTTTTATTCTTTTTTTTGCCTGGCAGAAAAAAAATAAGCCAAGTCAACAGACAAAACACAGCAGACTCATCTGTCTGTGGGTCACAGACATGTTCCCTAGTTGTATCCCTTCACCACCATCTTAGTTATCTTAGTTATCTTAGTTATCACTGTGACCACCAAGTCCAGCTCCAAGTTTCAGTTACCAAAACCCCATCAGTTACCAAAAACCGCATTCAGTTACCAAAACCCCATCATAGTAACACAGGCATCTCCTCGTCCTGTTTCACCTGACAACACCACAAAATTAGCTACTACCAGATTCATCATTCCAGCCCAGTTTTCAGGGATTGAGAGTAAGGATTTCACAAACAGCAAATGTAAGAATGACTATCAGTCTTATCACTAACTAGATGCAACACCCCCTTTATTTTATTTTATTTTATTTTATTTATTTTATTTTATTTTATTTTATTTTATTTTATTTTATTTTATTTTCATTTTTTTCCAGGTTGGATATTGTTGTGGTTTAATCCAGCCGGCAGCTAAACACCACACAGCCGTTCGCTCCCCCTCCCCCCTCCCTTTCTGGGATGGGGGAGAGAAACGGGAAAGTGAAGCCTGTGGGTTGAGATAAAGACAGTTTATTAAGATAGGAAATAATAATAATAATAATATGTACAAACAAGTGATGCACAATGCAATTGCTCACCACCCGCTGACCGATGCCCAGCCCAACCCCAAGCAGCAGGCCCCCCACCCCGGCTAGCCACCCCTATATATTGTTCAGCATGCCGTCAGATGGTATGGAATACCCCTTTGGCCAGTTTGGGTCAGCTGTCCTGGGTCTGTCCCCTCCCAGCTCTTGCTGCACCCCCAGCCTGCCCGCTGGCAGGACAGAACGAGAAGCTGAAAAGTCCTTGGCTTGGTGTAAGCAGTGCTCTGCAGCAATTAAAACATCAGCATGTTATCAGCACTCTTCTCATCCTAATCCAAAACATAGCACCCTACCAGCTACTAGGAGGAAAAATAACTCTGTCCTAACTGAAACCAGGACAGATATATATTCTAATTCTTTCTGTGGGCTGGTCAAGGACTTCTAGCTTTCAAGCCTATGGATTAGGGAAAGACATAGGAATATGGATGGCTTTACATCTAACTTGAGTCTTCAGGCATTTGCATTCAGCTAAAGGTGCTGGGCAGGCAGTAGCTACAGCCCAGAGTGAAACTCAAACTCCTGTCTCTAGAGTCACCATGGTACACTTCGTCCAAACCACAACATCCTACTGACAAATATTTTCAAAATATTTGGAAAAAAAATCCCCAGTGCTACAAATATCCAACATATTTTTTCATATTAAAAGACTTGTATACAAATAAATTGGTATGGTTACAGATATCCCTAAGTGGGGACAGTGGGAGTGCTGGGGGTTGTGTTAAACAGGGTGGAAACTTCATGGATTACTTATTTTTATGTTGACATCAACAAAGATTAATGTCCTGAGCGGGGTTATAGTGTTTCCTACAGCTGAGAAAGACAGGACTGCGCTGTAATGAATATGCCAATGTCTTGTCTGTGCGGCTGCTGGCAGGAGCAGACCTTGTGGTTATCTCAAGCTCTGAAATTTCCATGCAGTCTACGATGCCTCCTATGGTCAGACAAGGACTCCCTGCATGACAGGCCCTAGATTCTGAAGACAGGAGGGGTCTGCAGGGCATGTAGCTGTAATACTCGGGTGCCTCTTTCCACCTGAGAATGGACTACTTTAATCTCCTTTACATAGTTTGCTCCACACTATGGATATAAACTGCTGTGTCCAATACACCCATAAATAATTTCCAAAAGGAAGAAAAAAAAAATGCTGTAGTGCTTTTTGGCTTTATACGATAGTTCACGTGGCTTGTCTGCTCCCTGTGCAGCTGGATGTGGAGGCCAAAAGAAATAGGAATCCAGTGTCACTTTACAAAACTTTCAGGCAGGAATACATTTTGTTTTACGCAACACCCCCCTACACTTGAAAAAATATATATATATATAATCTCCAATAAACCTGGATCCTGATTGGCTGTGGGTAACCACAGGAGAGAAATCAGGACGATAATCCTGAAATCTAAAGCAAGGCTGACCATCCAATGTCAGCTGATTGCCTGCAGCTGCGGTCCTGTCTGCCCATCCAGATCTTTACTTCCTGATTAGCTTAACAGTGGTGAAGTTTTCTGGACCTTTTACTGAGCTCTGTGGTAGGATGGTAGCTTTAGAACAGGGCTATTTATATGGAGGTAGGGGGCAGCAAGCAGGAGAGGTGCTTAGTGGGGAGAACTGGGAGCTGGAACCCTGAGGCTGCAAGGACAGCTCTGTATTGGCTCACTGTGTGGCCTTGGACAGGTTGTGCCCAACGTGGGCTCAAAGCCAAGATTCTTATTTGAATTTATTTATTTTTTTTCTCCTAAAGTCAACAGGAAAATGTCTGTTTCTTTTACACGTTCTTAGTGTATTTGTCTTGAGATTTACAGCTTTGCTGCTGCCGTTCAGTGCATTTCAAGAGTTTTGAGGCCATTGCAGTTTCTCTGGTGCCCAAGCTCTCTGGCTGCCCATGTTGCCTGTATGCCAGCTCTTATTTGCCTTCAGCCTGGCAAGTACTATATAAAAAAGATAAGGAAGAACTATGTACAGAATCTTTTATAAATTCTGTTTCTTTAAGCCTTCAGGATAAAGGTAATTCTGTTGATTCAGTTTTGAAAAATTATAATAAAGTTAACAAAAGACTGTTAGAAAAATGTCCTGTGAAGCTTGTCTGTGTGCTGTGATTTGTTGGAAAACATGCTGCTTAAATTCTAAATTTCTGTTTGTTGTCTCTGTGGCAAAGACTTTACAACTAAAGCAAATAACAAACAAAGAGATACCACCAGGTAAACACAATGAAATGTTCAGGCCCTGGACCTGGGACAAGGAACTTGGAACTCAATGCTTCTGAGGAGCCGCTGTGTTGGGATCATGATGAAGACAAGCAGATCTGTTTTCCGTAACTATTTCTGCCCTGAGATGCTGCCCTTTGAGAAGGTCACCAAGGAGTCAGACTTGAAAGGAAGACAGGGCTGTTGTTTTGATTCTGGTGTGGAACAGGCTGTGTTGAGCTGCAGAACTTCACAAGAGCCATATCCTGCGTATGTTCTGGAAAATGGGCTTATTTCACTCCTCTAAGATCCAAATGATAGGTGCAGCCTCAGCGTGAACACTTGAATTTGCTTTCTACCAGTAGTGGTGATGTAATTGCAAAACCTATGCAAACTATATTATTGTGTCTGCTGCAGAAACTAATTTAATATCACTTGAGTTAAAATCATAATTTGTTTGCTCTTGACACAAAAGAAACTTCTTGAGAAAAAGCATCTTTTATTTCTTCTATAAACTTTGCATCAGAAGCTCTTTAATGCATCAGAGAAGAAAATACCAAGACAGAATTTGAAGTCTGGAGGTTCAGAGTGATTAAAAAGTTGGTAAGAATAATCTGGGAAGAGTTTTCATGGAACTATGATTTATCCTGTTTTCAACCATGATGAGATACCTTTCTAAATTACATATAGTAGACTTCAACAGAAAGTTTGCAGATTTTTATTAGGTAAAATGCCATGGCCCAGATACTGATGGGGGTCAGTTTAGCATATCATAATAGTCTTTCCTGACTTTGAATAATATTAACCTATGAAACAATTGAAAAAAAAAAATAAAATAGAAGAGTCTGAAACACACATGATGGTCCTCAACATTTGCTATTTCTTGGAAAAAAAGTAAGTGAGGTATTTACTTTGTTTCCCAATACCGTGTTCTCAGTTGTGTCTTGTAGCCTTGGACAATTTTGCAAAGTCTTGCTCTTTGCATATAGAATGTAGAGTAAATAATCGCTCCTTATTATGTTCAAGTCATAACCTTGAGTTTTGGCGGAACTTTGCTACTATGGTAATCTGCAGTGTTAGGAAAGCCTACTCTAAAGCTAAAATGAACAAAAAGTACCTGAAGTTTGCCAACATTTTCTCCAAGACCATTTCAGGTCTTCTCCCCCAGCCCATACCACCATCGCTGATATTGCACGACATCTCACCCATGTTGAAATACAGTAGTATAAAAGCTGCTACTGTTCTCTGGATGAGTTGGAGTTGCAGATTTTCCTTGGCAAGTTCTGAGACAATATTTGGAGATTGTTGATTCAGAACTGTTAACTGTATTAATCATGTAACAAACATGCGCATGGACTGCCAGCCCCAATAAAATTACTAGCATGCAACTTCCCATCATAAATACATTCAGAAACACTTGAGCAATCCCTGAGCCTGGAAGATGATCATTAGTTTCCTATCATATGCTCAAGGTTTTCCAAATCAATCAATGTCAAATCAAGATGAACGAGATGAACTCTCCAACCCACTTTCTGTCCCAAGAAGCAAGTGTAAGAGAAATGCCTGCAGCCAATTGACTTGCACTGCAGCCTCCCAAGAAGCTGTTTGCACATTGTAATTATATTTGTTGCTGAAGCTTTTCTACATTGAAGATTAGCATTCCATTATACTAAGTTCTGTGCAAAACTGTAATTCACAACAGGCCATCCCTGTTCTGAGAAACTCCTATTCTCAGTAATGAAGAAAGAACTTCCCTATTCACTAATCAGAGGAGGAGCCAAAACAAAGCCAGATTTGTGAAAAAAGGCTGTAGTAGAGTCAAAACTTAGCATAAGATTCTGGAGTTTCTATCTAGCTTCTTGATCAACCCATCTAGGGCAGCAGTATCCATCTGTCCTGTGGAAAAATAAGCCCTATGGAAAATACATAAGGAAGATGTCAAGTCAACTTTCTCAGACCTTGAGACCAAAGTGGAATTAGACCATTTAATGAAGCCTTCTGTTCCACCCACATTGTTATATTTCACCTAAACCATTTCTCATGAACAATTAATTTAGTAAGACATACTGCTTCAGTTGTTGCTAAAATATTAACATGAAATCTATGGTGGAGGCACAGACACCACTGAGACCTGAAGCTGTGAGTTGCCAGGGAATCAGGTGGGCTATAAAAGGCCTGGCAGGCCCAGTATTATGGGAAACCTCCTTGCACCAAGTGCCTTCCAGTTCTTACTAAGGCTGGGGGATAAGGCTGGTTCCTCCTGGGGGATATTTTTGCTTTTTTATCTCAAAGACATTCCTCCCACTCTCCCGTGCCGCCTCCCCCCCCCCCCCCCCCCCCAAAACAATGACCAAAATGAATTTGAATATGGAAGAAAGACACACTAAGGATGTGTCTTATTTAATAAATATCTCAGTTAAGAAGTGTCCATGTTCTCTACAGTATGCACCAGCATGACTGGCATGAAGCCCAGATGTAGTCACAGACATCTGGATTCTGTTCCTAAGAGCTCTGAGCTTGGAAGCAGGCAACTCTACCCATGAGATACCTGGTAATGGTCTTTTCTCACTAACAGTGGAAAGAAATAAATGAAATTACTGTCTCAGTTAAATGCTTGAAGCTAAGAGAGGTGTACCTCTGAAACGATCTTTGCTAGAAGCCTGAATTAAACTAAGACTTTTTGTAACCACCCTTCCAGGAAAAAGCTGGGGAGCAGAGGCAATATATTGGAAGGCTGTCTCAGCAATTACTCTTCAAAGGTCAAGATAGAGATGGATAAGGACAAAAATATTAGCTAGGCTCAATTGATTTTACCTATTCTATTTTTTTTTTTCTTATCTATATTTTCCTTTCCTGGGCTCAAGATTTATTTAAATGTTGAACTGATCAGTCTAGTGGCACACTGTGAAATTAGGATGAACTTCAACACACCAAGAACATGATGAGAGACTTCACGATCTAAACTCTAAGATCCTAAAGCTTTATCTATAAGGTCATACATGATTCTTCACCTGATAATTTCAATAGTATCCCCGCTGAATAAAGCAAAAATGTGTTACCCACAAAACATGAAGTCTACTTTTCATTACTATGAAGATGTAAAATGGATATGCCCAGAACAGGAATTTGCATTAACATTTTTGAGTGGGGTTAACATCTGTTGTAATAGCACTGTACCACCCACTGGCAGCACAGAGCACGGTGTTGTAAGAAAGAATTCAGCAGCATCTTTTATTCTTTCTTCATTTTTCCTTTTTTTTTTTTTTTTTTTTCTTTTTTTTTTTTTTTTTTTTTTTTTTTTCTTTTCCATGTACACTGGATTTTTCATGGCAGGGAAACATAACAACTCTGAAGACTTGGAAGAACAAACAGGAAAAGCTGAAAGACACCCGGCAAATACATGGCAAATCTAGAGAAACAACCCAAATCCCTGAATCCACCTCAGTCCTCAGAATTTGGCTTTCATCTCATTTAAAGTGTCTTATACAGACTTTTTATTGGCAAGGTGGAAAAAGTGGGACAGAAGAGTTTTAGTTTCTGCAATCACTGTATTCGTGCTCAATACCTTCCTTCAATCTGTTTGTCTGTGAATCTGAAAAGGTCTTTGGATTCAACTGCAGTAAACAGTCACCTTTGCACCAGTAAGGAAAAAAAACAGAGTGAATGTAATGAGTGAATAAAATATGTCCCTGGCTGAGTCTGTTTTACTGCTCAAGCTGATGCTGACTTTGCAGGGTTTAAAGCCTTTTCTATAAGTCTGTCTTTACTCTCTTTGCCTCCCTATTCCACAGAGTATCTAACAGTTAAAAATAGAAAAATAGTGAAAATATCCATCTACAGTTATTGAAAGTGTCCTCCTGGACATCCAGATACTGTTCTCAGCGGCCCACAGAGTTAAGCCAAGTCACTCTCAAGAAATGTTTATGGTGTATTGGGAATCTGCCTGCTGACAATCAGACAAAAATTACTTCAGATTTGCTTGCGAATCACACACAGAGCAGTACTGATATTAAACTTTATTTCAGGAGAAGAAATCACAAAGGATTTCACAGAGGAAAGGATAAATGCAGTCACATTTCTCCCTCTGATCAGAAATAAGCCTGGCTATAAAGAAGAGCTTACATAACTGACACAGTCTGTAGCATCAGACCTAAGTTACATCAACTGTAATATTACCCAGTGGAAGGTTGTTGTTTTTGTTTGTTTGTTTTGTACCTGAATGCCTGTAAAATAATAAACAGTTTATCAGAAAGAACACAGCTTTCCCCCCCTTCCTTTTCCCTTTTTAATTACATATATATATGTTTATATATATATATAAAACAATTCATCAACCCTGCCAAGTCTAGTTCTTTGCTACCGGCTCTATTTTCTACTGTCACATGAAGCAAGGGCAAATTAGAGAGGAGGCAGTTTGGGGTGGGGTCATGCAGAAAAAGAGAAAGGAAGAGTAAAGTGTACCTCCACAGCAAGCAAGAGGAAGATAATTCTCAGTAACACACCACGGTACAAAGTCAGCAGAACTTCAAACGAAATGAACCATAATTCAAGAGAAGTAAAAACAAGCAGCTACTCTTCTCAAATCCCTCTCATTCACTTTTTTTTTTTTCTCCTCCTGCTTTCTAAAATTCCGTTGTAGTCAGAGAAATCACAGTGGTCAAATACAGGGGTTTTTAATCTATTAGCTTTATTTAACCAAGACTTCTGGGAGGAAAAAATGCTGTGCTTTTGAAAGATGAACACACGTCAGGTCTCATGCTCTCAGCAGGAGGCTCACATGAGCGATTCCCACCTCACTCCCTCTCACAGCGGGACCAGTGCCACAGCCCTTGTCCTCACCACAAGTCTGCATCTCAGGTACAATTTGCTGGCTTTGAGTTTGGTATCATAAAATAGGAGTCTGCCTTTCAGGGCATGGACTTCTTGTACCCACAACCTTGTACCCACAGCTGCTGTGTAGCACTTTCTGTCCTGGCTGACTTGGCATGCCCTTGCCAAATAACTCATTGTGATGGGCAACTGTGCCTCCCACATGACCTTAAGAGCTACGTAAAATGTGGAATTTACTTTCTTCACTTGGAAAAATTAGTCATGTGACAGGACTTGAGAGTATTAGACCTCTGCTAGCCATAGTCTGCAAGGGATGTGCCTCACTTCTGGCTTCCAGCTACCAGGTCTCAAGTCCTCTTGAGGAAATAACCCTCCATTGACAGAAGCCATGGGATTAATCCAATCCACTATAGGAGTTTTAAAGTGAGATATATCAGCCTGAACCTGTTACCCAAAGCCTCCTTTAAAGTCAATGAAGGGAATCAAATGAGGGCAATTCCACCATATATTCAACAACTCTTAGAAGTGCCTTTTTCTCTCCATTAATTTTAACAAGGAGCCTAGGATGACTGGTTGTGGTTTAAACATCTAAATGTCAGAGGTCCAAAGTCAAGGTAAGTGAATCCAACCCACAAAAGACTATTCAAAAGTTAAAGAGTCCATCACAAGGACTTCTTCCCACATGGTGCCTGCTGTTCCTTTGCAATTAGTGTGAAAAATTCAAGGAAACCACAAAAAAAACTAGGCCGCAAATGGAATATTAACATCTGTAGACATATTTACACAAAAAAAAATAGTGTCTTTGCTGCTTTGGTGGGTTCTGCTTGAGCAATAAACTCAGGCAGACCTGCTAGAGTGTTCCCATCATATCTGGAGGAATATCTGCCTTTCTGGTACAGAGCACCTACACTCTTCACAATCAAAGTGTTTCAGGGCATGCCCACAAAGGAGAGGAGAGAGAGGCAGAGTGTTGTTATGCCTTTGTTACACTTGATTCCCCCTCCAGGGAGTTATTATTGCCAGATGGATGTTGAGTTACATTATCCAGCAGATTAACTATACTGATGTTATGCCCAAAAGAAAATAACCAAAACCAGTTTGTGTTAGAAACTCTGTAAGCTCTAACATCAGATATCTATTAAAACACTCCAGCTCTAACAGATTTTGTTGGCAAGATGCTGAACTATTATTTGTTTGTTCATATTTTGTTTTTGCTTTGACAGAAATATATAAATAGTATAGTTAGAAAATTCACTTTCTTGATTACACATATATATGTCTGCTTGCCTAGTTAAGGGTAAATGTGGAAATAATAGGCCCTTTGACCAAGTATGATCTTCTCTAGTACTTTATTATGAAGGACTGCTATGTTTTATTTTTCTTTTCCAGCATCTAAGCTAATCACAACACACATAAGTAAAAGCATCCTTGCTTCTGTATCCACCCTCCCAATTCTTGATCCTCCTCAGATTTCTCAGCAGCTTGAATCATATGCTCAGAAAAGCAGAGATGATTTTTTCCTGTGTCCTTAATTGCTTTCTTTCAGAAAACCATAAAGATTAGTCCACAGGAGCAGTTCATAATCAAGAGAGGTTTCTGGTTGAGGACCACATGAGCAAGGGGGACTGAAAAGGGAATCATACTTATTATCATATTTATCATATTTTACATACTAAAAGCAGTGAACATAGAAAATATCCACTTGGCATTCATTTTTAAATTAGAACCAATTTGAGAGCTTTTGTGATATACACTAAAAAGTTTTGGTTTATGGCTAGATTTGAAACTCTGAAGCTGTTGACTTCATATTTCTATCATAAGGTGGAATTGTTCTGCAGCATGGTTAGAGCTCAACACTGAAAGAACCTGAGGATGATAAGAATATTGATGTATCTGTGAGCTTCAGAATGAACATGATGAAACTAATAGGCAAGAAAAAAAAAGAAACCTCATTTATAAAGCTAGATCATACAACAGAGGTGGCACATTTAACAGCAATTTGTAAGAGAGAAAGTTGTTCTTATTCTTTAAAGGAAGATATACAATTCTGGTCATATATGTTTAAAAGATTCTGAACAGACTACAATAAATGCAATAAAGGCTATAAGGCTTTTCAGGGAAATCGAGAACCTATTACCAATGACACAACAACAATACTTACTCTTGCTTGATATAGAAATATCCTAGGGTTGTAAATATTTGGAAGACAGAAAGCTATGTATACTAAAAGGTGATGGTGGTACAAATACACAAAGAAATTCAAAGATTATAACAAGTTTTAGGTCAGAAACAAGAAGAAAATTTACAGTCATGAGAACAGCAATGCTTTGGCAAGATTCCCTCATGGTACCAGAGGGCACAAATGTCCTTAGTGGTCTTAAAATGAAACTTGAAAAATGCCGGGATGAATTGAAAGATGTGGTTGTTTATATAGGAGGTAATTACATATAATGACCCCAGACACCCTTTTCAGTCTCTTGCTGTCATTGAGTCTGATCTCCTGATTAGCACAAGCCATAGAGCCTTACCCAATAAAATCCTTGGGCTGCTTGGTGAGGTGCCAGTAAAGTACCTCTAATCTTCTCTGCAAAACTAAAAGACCAAACTGATATTACCACTTGGTTTTAAGGGTCTCTGACTGGAGTTAAGTTTGGGCATGAAAGTGCACCACAGGATGCCTGACCACCCTCTATCGGTAATGCAAGCTCAGAAATGCTCTGCCAGAAGACAATGGTTAGTGCCACCACCCCAGGCAAATTCTTTTTTGAGGTTGGCTTAGATTTTTCCCATGCTGTCAATCAAAAAAAGAATTTATCATTCCTCAGTGTGCATACTTCACCCCCTTCCCAAAACTAAACAAACTCCAAACCAATCTCTGGAATTAGCCCTGCCAAACCTTGTCACTGCTGCAGATAGAAGGGCTGGTGGCCAATCAGAAAAGATTCACGGATGGAAAAAGAAACAGCAGTTTTAGGTATCTTATACCGCCAGACTAACAGAACAGAGACCAGCTTCCAAGTCAAACTCCAGTATGTTGAAAGAGAAGTTTACCAATGAGTTAGCCAGAGGTACTTGGTCTGGAGTGATCCACAAATCTGAATAAGGATTTCAGGAGCCGTCTCCTGGACTGAGGTTTTCCTGGTATTAAGGGGAAATGCAAGTGGAGTAAACTGATAATACTCTAACTTTGTCTTGCTAACAAATGCAAGTTTTTCCAGATAGTCTTTTTTTCGCAGTACGTGATAACTCTAACAGACTCAAAGTGTCATGGTGGCGTGAGGGCCCTCTGCTCCCTGTGGGAAGGAGAAACCAAGCATGACAGTAGGTCATGAAATGGCCTCAACAGCAGGGTTCTTGGTGACAGGACAAGGGGGAATGGGCTACAGTTGCACCAGGGGAGGTTTAGGTTGGATATTAGGTATAACTTCTTTATTGAAAGAGTTGTTACGCATTGGAATGGGCTACCCAGGGAAGTGGTTGAGTCACCATCCCTGGAGGTCTTTAAAAGAGGTTTAGATTTAGAGCTTAGTGATATGGTTTAGTGGAGGACTGGTTAGAATGAGGTCAGAGGTTGGACTAGGTGATCTTGGAGGTCTCTTCCAACCTAGATAATTCTGTGATCTCTGTGTATGTCCATGTGACAAGGTAGTTCCAAGGGTCAGGGTCAGTGGACTCCTTCCCTTTTTTAAAATATGTTGTCTCTTGGTTTTGGTTACATTTATTCAGCTGTGTCTAGTTATCACTTACCTCATTTTGTGAAGTGGTCATATGAAGGGGAGCTGAAGGTTCTTCTGACAAGACCACAGAATTAAAATGGAAATCTTTGGACTTCACTGCCTGACCCACTGTTAACACAATACATCATCATACACATTTTTTCTCTTTAGCTTGTTTACCAGGAACTGACTCCTGTCATTATTAGAAAGCTTTTTTTTTTTTTTTAGTTTACACCTTACATTAAATTATGACCAGTCTAAACAAATATTTGTTTATATATTGTCATGTTTTCCTCTTCAGTGCTGTAATTTACTTATGAACAAACCCTGGACTGCCTTGTAGTAGTACCAATAGATTATACAAAACAAAAATTAAATTTCTGTATTCTTCCACACATTTGCCTTTCCGTTCCCAGGTAATCCTATCAGCCCTTCTGTACTCCTTTGCTATGTATGAACTCACCTTTCCTTACGGATACCCCATAGGATCACAACATATCCCAGCAAGGTTTTTCCCATGCTTAATGCGCAAGAAATTGAGAGCTTACTTTTCTGACCTGGAACTGGGAACTTTTGTGCTGTATGTCCAGTCTCTCCTAACTGTAGCAAGTATGTGCAGCATATCTATATAGAAAGGGAGAACATAAAAGTGCCTTGTCCCAACAAGAAAACATTTCTCAGCAAGAAGTGAAAGAAGAACAATGACTTCACTGCTCAGACACACTGTAGGGATATAATGAACAGAGCTGACAGGCACAACTGGGAATTGTAGAAATATATGTCAGGGATTACAAATGGAAAAGCTTTCAGGTTGCAACCGACATCACAATATCCATCCCTTGTCATGTGATGGTGGCAGGCATTGTCGAGGCCAGGATGTGTTTTACTGTGGTAGGCAGTACACCAGGCCTGTCTGGGGCCATTCTGGAGCTATCACTGGGTCCCAAACATTCTCTGACATGCTCTTTGAACCCATGGAGCAAGGTTTGTGCTATAGATTAAGTTAGCTTAACACTAACTCCCTTTCCCACCCAATGATCTGACGTCTTCTCCTCTGAGACAGGAAATGAGAGGCCAGAGGACAACAACCCAATGGGGCATGTGAGAGGGAACAATATCCTGACAACCTGGGACACCAGTGGGATGCTGCTGTCAGACCCTGTCAGTTGGAGTCTGTGTGGTTTCCTAAAACCAACAGGAGGCAGGTGCCGGGCTCCTCCAAGAAAGCTGACTGAGTCAGTGGTTTTGATACAATGGCAAGAGAGGGTTTTACAGGGCTTCATGACCTCATCCCTTATCCTGAAGCTTGTCATTTCTTTATAATCTTTGTAAATACCAGAGGGAAACTGGGAAAGAGAGAATCGTTCTTCCCCGGATCATGGTGAAAGTGCTGACTGATCAGTTTATTCTGTCCTGGGATATCTCCTGGAAGAAGCAACCCTATGTTTTATAACCTCATGGCTATTCTCCATCTCAGTTCAGCAAACTTTCAAGTAGTTCTGGAGTGATACAGTCCATCCACATGGACTGATTTCTGTGCTGTGATTCCCAAAGAATCATATCACTGCCAGAATGCAAAGCAACCATAGAGGCCCGTATTAAAGTGTGGCCCCCCTTAATCAGGTTAGTTGACTGTTATGAGATGTGGAAATTAATTAGTGCTTATTGGTTTTGTGGGTGGTTTTTAAATTGAAGATAGTTTACTTATCCAGGAATCCTGTACAGACTGCAAACAAGGGATTACTTAAACACTGTAATAAAAATACTCCTCTCTTTACCTCCTAGACATTGAAAGCAATCAAGAAACACACCCTCCTTCACATAGTTCTACCAGACACTGGCCCTTTGATAATACTGTGGTCTCACAAGATACTAAAGGGATCTTTCTGCTGCTGAAGAGTGGGAAACATTAGAATTAGTTTCCTGGAAAGGATGTGGGATTTTCATCCCTGGATGTCTTTATGAGAAAGTGAGATAAACATTCATCAATATTAATATAGGCATATTTGAATCTGACTTACAGAGGTCCCCTCTGAACACAGAGTGATTCAATCACCCTCTGCAGAATTCATGTGATTCTAGTGCACCAGTTTCCAAGGAGAGAGACTTCTTGGTTACTTATGGACAAACCATCATGTACTGCCCTAACATTGTAATCTTGTCTTGGCTGGAAAACACTTGGAAAGTCCAAGCAGTCAGAGGATCTATGTCCCAGCTTGGCCTGTTCACCTAAACTATTAACAGTGGTCCCTGGGGGTACCATTAGGATGGCAACACCATTTTCTCAATTATGCTAAAAAAAATGCTCCTGGTCCTTGCAGACATAGGATACCCCAAAACATAGTATTTTGTGAACAGCACAGAATTCACAGAATTACTAGGCAAGCATGTTTGAGCCATTCTTTCAAAAAAGTCAGTCTACATTTTACATCATGAATCATGTTCAAAAACCCCATTTCAGTAACTTTTTTTTTTTTTTTTTTTTTTTTTTTTCTGTCAGAGTAAAATGATGGTGTGACGTCAATTCTCATCTTCAGCTTTGGAAGAAGACTGAGGGAAATGTAGGAATGCTAACTTTTCAGTATTGTTCCTAAGTAGTGCTATTCTGGTAATCTTTTTATTTATTTATATTACGGAAATGAGCAGGAGATTTGTAAAGGAAACAGAATCTTTTGGTTTTGCTTGTTAGTTGTTGTTGTTCTTGTTGTTTTTTAACTAAAACAATATCTTTGTTTCTATCATGATGACTGTGATGTCTAATATAGTTTAATCTGAAGCACATCTGAAGTCAGACACAAATTTGAGCAGACTGAAGAAGGGCATAGGAGGTGCTGTGCATTCTCAGTACTGCTGCCAATCAAGTGATTTACATTTTCTCCACTTAATGATCAAGGCCACATGGAAAGACAGTTTGACCATGCTTATTAATCACTGATGGCCTAACTTGTACAGAGCAATAAAACTGGAGAAGTTTATCCTCCCCTTACATATATTACTCTAGAAAGATGAAAGAAATCTAGATAAAATGTCTTTACAGTTTTCAGCTCCCAATCTGCAATATAATAAAATAAATATATATAATTACATAATAAAATAATGTAATCTGAAGTAAAGGTTGTTTTGATCACAACACCTTTTATCACAGAAATTGGTTTAGAAGACATCTCAATACTCATAATCAGCTAAGCAATGTTTTCTACAGTATCTTCTTCAAAAAAGCCTTTGTGAAGCTAGATGAAAATGTTTCCATTCAAATTGCTTTCTGATAGAATATTAAGATTCTTGGCAAAAGAACTTTTTAATCCTTCCAAAAAGTGTTTGCTTTCCATGGCATATTTCAATATTCACAGTAAAAGGAAATACCTAAAGACCACAAATGTTCCTAAGGACAAAGCACTGTAGGACCTTGTGGGAACTGTATTTTTGGTACCTCAAGTTCCCCTTCTTGCTTTGGGCCATTTTTTTCAGTGAGACTACATCTCCCATAATGCCATAGCACCAAGTATTCTTATGATGTTCTACAGGGAGGAAGAGTATAAGGTGTTTGCTGGTCCAGGGAAGTGAGTGGGTACAGAAAATATTAGTATTACAGTCCAATGAGAAACTGCTGCAACATTTTCCAAATGTGTATTTTCAGGCTTTAGCCAAAACTTTCATTTTTCAGCTGGATGATTTTTTACCAAAAATCAGTATTTTCCATTGGAAAGAAAAAAAAAGAAAAAAAAAAGAAAGAAAAAAAAAAAAAAAAAAAAAAAAAAGTCCTGCTTGGTTTTGAACTCCAGAGGCAAAATGAATGTCCAAGGAGCTGTACCTAAAGGACTGGATTTTCAGCTGGTGTCAATTAACGTTACAGCCCTCATTATGAGGGGAGCAAAGCTGACTTAGAGGAGCTAAAGGTTAAGCCAAAGTTTTGTAAAGTACTGTGTGTTCTCTAGACAAAAAGAAATACATATTTTCACTTTAAACCTTGTCTCAGGCAGGAAATGTGGAGGAATATGCAGTTCTTCTTAAAAGAACAACTTTTTTTTTTTTTTTTTTTTTTTTAATATCCATTTATTTCACTGTTCTCATTTTCATGTGCTAACTTTACTGTTTTTTGTTTTGGTTTGGTTTTGTTTTTGTTTTTACAGGGGCTTGTTTATGATCACTGTCATGTATAATCAGGAAAGAAACTGAGAATTTTGGTTTTATATACATGTCTGCGCAGTCTTGGTATTATGTTTAAATTAGTACTGGAAGGCTTCTTATTGCTTTCTGTCAGTTTGTGATGCCTATTTCCATCTCCTGCTTTCTACATTTTTAGAGTGCCTATGCAGTTTCTGACATGCTCTCCATAATACAAGAGGAGCTGTCTTCAAACATCTTTAAGACATCTTTAAAGGTCTCTTCACACTGATCTCTCTTCAAAACCTCCCTTACAGCACTCCTGTAGAAAGCAAGTATACAGCTTGATGACACTTTGTTTTCTGATGTAATAGCTGTTGTACTACTCAGTACAGTGGGATTTAGCTGATCAGACAGACATATGTCTGCACTGTATGTATATACATTTAAAACCATCGTTCCAGCCTCCTGTCCCAGTCAAAGGAGAGAAACGGGCACTTTTGGGTGTGATTCAGCAGACCTCTTTTGGACATCTTTAAGATAAGATGTATTGCAACTTAAACTCCTTTCATGTTTTAGCTGTATCTTCATGAATTATAGAGGGAGACAAGGGTGACCACATGAGATGGACTTGTTGGCTGGCGAAGATGAATCCCAGCTCTAGTCTGTCCATGTCTGTTCACAATTTCAGCTGTCCAGCAGATCCCTCTTGCCTTTATTTCAGCTTGTGCCCTGTTGGAAACATGGAGTGCCTTTTCATTCTGTGTTCATACTCCTTGGAAACCTTGCTAAGAAATGTGCATTGCAAGGTTATAACAATAATAACTACAGTGAGGATCCTGCAGATCACACTTACCCAATAAAAACAGAGTTGTTGTTGTATCCCTGGAGCACACGCTCATCCATCCTGTCCCTCCACATGGCTGGAAGGATGTCTCTTCAGGTGTAAGTATTGCCAGTGGTGCGAAAAGTGTGATCTTGGTGATTTCACAAGACCTGCATGCCATCCACCACATGCGTGGATACGTGCATGCACTCCTGACATAGGGCTCTCCTCCTCTTTGTCACGGAGGTGGAGATGTGAGCCTTCAGGTCCTGTGACAGATGCATTTGTTTTCATGTGCTGAAGAAGAAGCAGAAAAAAGGTGCCAGGGATCTGGTAAGAGCTGCTTGAATGATTCTAGCAGGCCAAATTCAGCCCACAGTCGACAACACATACAATACTGTGTTTCTCTTTCAACATATACCTCCTGCTTAGGCAATCCTTATCCACACCCTCTTCCAGGCTTCCTAATCAGTGTTAGAGAAACAATCCAGATTATTCTTGGTCACCTTAGGACCATTTTTGATCAGATATCATGATGAGAACAGGCATGACGTAATTACCCCCACAAAACCAAAATAACAATAGTGATGATAATAATAATTTATTATTATTTCTCTTTGTATGTTAGCCCATTTTGGAGAGTTAATTTAGCTGAAAAGGGATATGTTTTCAATTAAACCAAATGGGATTTAAAAAGAAATGTCATTGACCTTAAAATTAAACCGGGGAGTTTTTATCTCAGAGGTCAGTTGTTACTGGCAGTTGTGGCAATGTATCATGGATCAGTTGGTTTTAAAATTTAAAGCATTTAAAACAGCTACGCCAAGCATATTGCTGCACATTTGCAGTTGCCTGTTGAAACTGCAAGGCACTTGTTTTTTCTATGGTACTAATGGTCTTCCACATCTGAAGAAATGTAGCTTTATATTGAAGGGAAACAATCAAACAAGTGAACAAATAAAAACAAACACTTGAACATGTGTGGTTACCAGATTTCTCAATAAACTGTTGTATTTATGTTGTAGCTTGTGTTAGTTTATGTGGTGATGCTAGTTACATCTCCATGGACACACATACAGAGCCACAGCCCATGTAGTGGCTGGCTTACCAGTGTCATTTCATAATACGCCTTAGAGAAGGAAAATAAACATGTTGAATTAAACAGTTTAAATTAAATAATTGAAATACATAACCAATTAAACCATAGACTTAAAATTAAGGCTACTGTGGACTTATTTTTCTTTGCATGTGGTCAGATTCCCTAAGCAGGGGGCTATACTACCTTCCTGTCTGAACTAGGTGGGGATTCCAGGATGAACAGTCATTTTCCTGTAGTTATTAAAAATCCACTACTATTGCCAAGGTGAATGGGAGCTGCAAGTGTGCAGCATGTGAAATCAGGTGTTAGAGGTCAAAGCCACTCTGCAGCGAAAACCCTCAAGTGTCTACTTGGCTTGAACCAAGCGTGTGAAACTGCAACAACACAGGGAAGTCCACTGAGCCCAGCTGGCCCCAGCTTTGCTCTGACTTGTGGATGAAAAGCACAAGAAGATAGATCAATGAATAGGTGAGTAAGTGGGAGAGGAGAAAATGATTCAGTCGTGGTTGGATGAAAGGGATAGATCCTCTAGGAAGTTATTACCTTGTGCTATTAACTTTTTGTTGTTGTTGTTCTCTTTTGTGAGGTTTTGGCAGATAATAACCACACCCTGATAAAAAGGCTTTAAAAGGGTTTAAGCTTAGAGCCTAAATGAAACCATGCAGCAGTTTGCAACATGTTTAAATCCCATTGCCACCAGGGTGTCATTGACTTGTAGTGCAGGTTTATCAGTGACCCAGAGCATAAATGACAGAATACTTGTACAATGTCCATTCTCCTTCTGATGGGCAAATAAATAAATAAATAAAATAAAATCCATTGATCAAAGAAGTTGTTTTTTTTCCAGTATTTACATCAGTTTTGTTCTAACTTTTAGTAACTGCTGAGTACACAGAGCTTCATATCACTGCCATTTAAGATTCCAGCTGGCTGAAGATGTTGGCAAGGAGGTTGTCAATGCAAATGCAATTTATTATTATTGCCTTCTCCCTTTGTCCAAACATTTTTCTTACTTGTTAAGCTCTCTGTGATCGATGGTTTTAGATGATTTTTCTTTTGCCAAGAGCTGAGCTAAAAATGACTTTGCTTAATCAAGAAAATATCCACAGGGGATAGACTTTAACATAGAGTGGTATATCTAGGTCTTTTGATTAAAACTTTGGAAAAAAATGTTGGTAAAAAGCCACCAACTGATAGCAAATTCAGTCTCTAGTTACAGTAGTTTAACTACATAAAATATTACCATATGATGTTACAGTGCATTTCTGCAGGATGATTTGAATCAGAGTGGTGTTTTTTTATTAATCCCCCTCCCCCTCCCCCCCCCACCCCCCCCGTTAGATAAATGCCAGATATCCATTCTGCGTACTGAACCAGCTGTAAGGCTCTTTGAAGAACTGATCAAATGACAGGGTTTAGGAAGCTGACCCTTGAAGTCCCAGGTCACAGTACTGTGTTGTGCTAACTGCATGGCAGACTGCTTCTAGCATGACCCCATTACCATTTACACCAGAACTTGCAGGGGATTGTCACCTGAGGGATAAAAGCTGCTTACCAGAAAGCTTGCTGGGAAGAAAAGGGCAGTGCATGAAATGACCCCTTTTCAAGTGACAGAATAAAGTCAAGGAAAAAACGAAGAGTTCTGAAGAAGTCTTCTGGGGAAGTGCTTCATAAGGAACACAATAAAGGAACAATAAATCCTATATGGAAGAGGATTATAATGAGACAACAGGATTAGTTGTCTGGGATATGTGACAGAACAGCAATCATGGCTCATGTTGTGTGGTTGGATCCTTCTGTAGCCCTAACATTTTTTTATTTTTTTTTTTTCCTCTGGAAAATAGCCTGGAAAAAGGAATGGAGGAGGGATCGCTTTGCTTTTTAGCTGGAGATCCAGGTACAAACCAGCCAGAATGACTTTGAAAGTTCCAGTGCTGAAAGATAGATGAAAGGGCAGGAATAGAGGCAGTCCAGAACTGCTGGATCCAAAATAGTCATCTGAGGTGGTAATCCAGGCAAAAATCCTACTTTTCACGTCTGCAGGGTGACTACTTGCAGGACAGCTACGGCTACTTTATGTCTACTGAAGAACAAAATCCACTTTTACTGATCAGTTTTGAACAGTTTATATATATATATATATACAAATTTTATAAAGTGATGAACTGCACCCCAGATTGCCTTGAGTGAATTATTTCATCATTCTCTGAATATAAAGAGAAAACAGACATTCAGGGTAGGTGGGTTTTCCTTGTAGACGCTCCTGTTCAACAATGAATCGTCATTAGATGAATCCCATGTAGTTCTCCAGGGATTTGGGATGAGAGCTCCTGCTTGAGAGTGGCTGGGTGTTTCCCAGGGGTGCCCCTTCTGAGAAGCCTCAGTGGTATCTCCAGCAGAGTGTTGTGGCTGCTGTGACATGCAGGGATAACTTAGAGGTAGGATTTAGTTTGACCTGACACGTTGGTTAAGCATCCCTAGCAGTTCATGTGGAAGGGAGCCTGGGAAGCAAAGAATGCTATATAATCAAATCGGACATTTACCTTGTAAAACTAATACCTGTGAATTTCCTTCGATCTGTAAAAACTTTCTAAACTTATTGAATAATGCTTATTTTGGTCACTCTTCTTAGCTAAAATTGTGTCACTTATTAAGCAGTTGGAACTTTATTATTATTATTATTATTCTTTATTTAACATAAACTGTTTTAAAATCAGAGATATCAAGCTTTTAATTTTCAAGTTACTTAAAATTGCATAAATGCCAACGAAATATACTTTAATTCAAGGACAAGGAAACAGAGGTGGATCAGCATTACAGACAGAGGTATAAATCAAGTGGATTCTGAAACTCTTTTTGGCACGTCAACACATTTGGCAGGTTAGCAGTGGCCGGTATGATCAGGAGGCAAAAGGCAGCCCCTTTTCACACTCCTCCAGAAAAAAAAAAAAAAAAAAAAAAAGAGGACTTGTTGCTTCCAGATGTTCTGAAAGGAAAAGCAGCAATGCATTGAAACAGGGCTAGGCCACATCACAGGGGAGAAATCCAGCAGAGATTTAAACATGATTTTCTGAGGAAGTCTATAAAGTCGATTGCTGAAAGCTGGGAGGGTGTGGTGAGGGAAAGTAACTCTATATTTTTTTCTGAATTTCTTCTGCTTTTTCCTTCTGTACTTTAGCATACCGCGTGGGAGAGATTGAACTGGTACAGGTTGCTCTGACATATACAGCCAGTTTTTTTCTGCTTGCACACCATGAGTATGGCATGGGCAGGCATTATCATACAAATTACATAGTTCTCAAAGCAGTCTGATATGGCTTATAGAGCCCACAGAAGATGCAAGCAAAATTAGTTGAAATGTTGACATTAAGATCTGAATCCTAAGACCTGTCTATATGAAAACACGGAACTTACTTTATTTTTTTTTTCTGTGCTTTGCAAGCCACAAGGATACATCACTGTGCTCACAATAAAGTAAATTAATCAAATGGTGGAATATATAATGATATGGAAAATTTAAAGCTTAGTTTAAATTATAGTGAGTGGAAAATAAATCAACGGAAAGTATTGAGTCAGTATTACAGAAACTAATCCATGCTTTGTTTTATATTCCCCCCCCCCCCCCCCCCCAGATTTGTGTCTTCATGTGAAATAGATAAAGAATCCTTTCTGTAGGCTCCCTGTGATAGTTACAGGGAATATTAAATTAATAGGAAAAATCAAAACAGACCGTATTTCCAACTTTTTCCAACTAGTACAAATAAGTCCAATGATGAGATGCTTGTGTCAAGGATCTTTCCCAATCTAAGTGAAGCCTGGAAAGATAGCTTTTAATATTTCTTTCCCACTAGCTACTTCTAGGGAAGTTTCAATTTATATAAGCGGTGGCTAAATAGAAAAAAAAATGCTAATAAAAGACCACACCCCAAAATATTTATCCAAAGAAACCTAACAGTGATTTCAAAGGGATTATTTAATTTCTTCTAAAAACAAACTGAACAAGCCTGTAAGGTTAGATCCTAATTTGCTAAAAAGTTATACATACCTTTTCAAATTCTGTTTGCACATTTATGAAATAAAACAAAGACTCGTATAGCTATTTTAAAGTATTTCTTAAAATGAGGTAAGAAAGCTAACATCCAGAACATGAGGGCATTGAAGTCAAATTGTGTTTATACCAGTAAAAGTCTTAGACTACAATTAATCTAGCAGAACATGGAGAACAGTTTGTTGCCAGGACTCTGTCACAGCATTTATACATGAACTGACCCAATACAAATGAACATCTAAAATTAAACTTAAAGTTCTGAGTTCATACTAGTGGCAAAGAGCACTACACCCATTGAGATATTGGAATGGATAAGATTTATGCTGCTGACTGTATGTTTTCCAAGCCATTCCTTTCCTGTTTTCCAGAGAAAAAATTGTCACATTAGTTCTAGTTACGGGAAAGCTTTTCAGTTACTCAACAGGTGTTTAAACAAATTAGGATAAGAGCAAAACCAACAGACAAGGAGCACAGCTCACCTCTCCCTTTTACCTGTCCCTCCTTGAACTTCTCCAAAATGTAATGAACACATGTAACTATGTTATCCAAAATCCCCTTAGCGGTTTAGGAAGGCCTGAGGTCATTCCGTGCTTCAACTAGTAACCTAAGGTGACCTCATAACCAACTGCATGACTATATTGCCATTAAATTGATTAATAGAGGTGCAATCAAGAGATTCCAGTTTTCCGGCCAGTAATGAAGGCTTAGGAACTATGGGTTAACTCTCCAACCCATTTTCTTTACATAAGTTCGTCCACTCCTTGTGTTCCTGAGACAACGTTTGTAAGAAAAGGCATGAGGAACAGGACCTGGAGGAATATGTCCACTTGCAATTGCTTGGAAAGTGTCCTTTTTTTTTGTTGTTGTTAAAGATGTGGAATAAGTTTTATAGGTCATCCTTAGTCTCTCTTTTCAGACAGATTTCCTGGTTTATACAGATGGAGAAAGAAAATGGGGGTTGGGAGTTGGGGATTTGCGACTATAATTTAAAATCCTTTTCTTGCACTCACCTCCATTTTTATATCACAACAAGAAATTTTACAGTAATAACCTTTAAGGAGCCAATCCAAGTTTGTCCAAATTCCAGATGAATGGGCTGGGAAGATATTTATTCACATTAAATGGAGGAGCCATTTATCAGTGCTAAATTCTCATCCCTTTAAAATCACAGTTACTTTTATTGCCAGTTTTCTGTGAGGGACAATACTACAGTTATGACAGACTTCTTTTGAAGACTTCTTGTATTTAACACCCATTAAGACTTTTTATTATTATTATTATTATTATTATTATTTTAACATGGGGCTGAAAGAAAGATGGGATTCAACATGTCTAATTTTACAAAGAAAACCTCTAGAGATGAGCTTGTTGTCTTGGCTCTCCCTAAAACACAATGGAGAAAAATTACAGCTTCTGTGGCCTGATTCATCTGTCTCCATTCAGACTTCTGTTTTGGACAAATCATATGCTTAAATCTCCTTCAAATACACATGATGATTAACTTGTTCAGATGGATCCCATCCCTAACTGTAAGAGTATGTAGGAGACTGTCTGCTCCTTTAAGGGTATCTGGCCAAGGAGTTTTTTGACTGCCACTAAGGGATGATAAGAGGGCAACCAAACCTGGTCAGTTGTACTCACTGATAAAGAAAGAAGCAGAATGTGGGAATGTTGATTCAAGCAAGGTTGTTTGAGAGAGGATCTCTGGATTGGGATGATAACAAGTAAAGAAGGGGGAACAATAAGCAGAATGGATCTTCAAGGAAGATCAACCTGGACTTTGCAGCTGGTAAGCTAAGGGAAGCTGGACAGGGAGGGTGCAGAAACAGCAGAGACCTGTAACACATGGGAGGTGTGAAGGGGAAAGGGGAGCAGGAGGAACAAAGAGGGGGAATAGGAAGAAAAAAGGTATAAAAAGGACCATCATGTGTAAAAGGTTTGCTCTGTGTTTTAGGTTTTTTCATTTTGTTTCTTCATTAGTTTTCTAAGAGAGAAGATGTGGAGGAACAGAAAAAGTAAATAATAATAATAATAATAATAATAATAAATGTTTGTTTACATTTCTTCCATTTGTCCACTTCAGAAGCACTTTCAAATCCATGGAATATGTAATATCTTCTGGATCTTTGGTATCAAAATCAACATGTAATTTTAATTTTCATTACCACAAATAATGAAAAATAACACCTGGACACTCAGTCCAATATATAAAACAGGCAAAGGTCATCTGGATTCCTTTGGGAAACAGAATTTTGTGTTAAGTTTTCAGTTGCTCTTTCACGTCTATTTATACATGTAGGTACAATATTTTGAACTAGATTGTTTTAAATATTAATAGAATTTCAAAATGAATACCTTCTTCATAAAAACCTTATTTGTTTTTCTCTTGTGGATTTTAATGCTTATTTTCTTTCATAGCATTATAGAACAAATAACGACAACAATAACTGACATTCTCCACAGATGACATTTCCCAGCATTTTTAAAGGAGCATAGAAAATTAGATCCATTATAATCTTGATAAAATATAATGAGCATATTTTAATGTTTCTGTGTTGAAGCTGGAAACCTACTTTGAAATGTCTGAGCTTTTCATGTCATATGGGAGCATACTGAGCAGCTCTTCCAGTTTTTTATGCCCTGAGTGTCAATGTCTCCTGACTGATTAAACCTGATAAAAAGACTTCAATTTGGGGATGTTTCCCTTAATTTCTTCTCATTTTTACCCGTTCCTTATGGCATCTCTTTTTGCTGTCATTCCATGTATTTGTCTACAACTATGTGTAGACACCTATTCCACCATTGTGCTAGTAAACTTTTGGTTAATTTACTTCCCTCATTTTGACAATTAAACTATTAGTAGCAGTCCTGAAAGAAATGTTTGGGAACTGTCCTCTTCATTTAAATTTACAACTGAGGGAACTCCATGCAACTGATTTTCTGGACTGTATTATATAGTGGCTCCCGACAGTTCTGCAGTTTACTATGTGTTCACTAGTGCGCTTTGAAGTCAGATGGAAATCCATCAGCCTGACTCAGTGGGATTCCATATTTCTTGTTTCAGTGTTTGTGGTAGTTATTCATATGACTTCCCATGAAACTAACACTGTGGCAAACATCTTTTGCATCTGGACATCCAGCTGCCCTGTGCCCACCTCTCACCCTGGTGGTAGACACAGGGGAGTCATAACCCAACAATGTCATGTTTGAGTCTTGAGGCTTTTTTTAAAAGCAGAATAAGTTGAAAATCAATAGCAGTTTTAATGACAGGAGAAAATGTCCATATCTCTAAGCATGTCATCCTCTTTTGCAAAGAGAATGGATGCTTTTGTACATAAAATGCTAGACATGTAGTACTGCCTGTTGTTGCAAACTTTAGTGAAATTAGTATTCACCAGCCTCTAGCTATCTGTAAGTTAGATTTTAAAAGTCTAGACTGCACTAGTCATATGGGTAGCCTTCACGTCACAAAACATGAGATAATCCCAATTTTACAAGGCTTAATCCTTTTAGAGTGGTAGCTAGACACTAGTTGTGTTGCACTGGGGCAACTCTTATAGGTGTGCAAAATAAATTAAGACCTTACAGAAAGACAGAAGATTGAAACTCATAGTCACCCCTTTGACTCGAGGGAAGGACATTCAATCCTTTAGGAGGCATTTCTTTTTATCATACACAAGGTGGGGTGACTCATGTTCTGCAGATGAGGCCGGTTCCTTTCCATTGACTGTACAGAATATATATATATATGTACAGAGAATGTATAGAATAGTTGTCCAGCTGCTAGATAACAGAACTCAGCCAAGAGTCCTCTTTAGATCTCAGGACTCAGCCATAGAGTCCTGCTGTGGTTGGGCAAATAGCTAATGGAGACTTATTAAGAGCTTGGAGGAAGACTGTATTTTGCTGTACAGGACTATGGCAGTACTGAGTTTGGGCTGGAAGAGGCCAGGATACTGTACAAAATTGTCTTTGCAATGCACTCCATCTGTGTGTATCAACCTAGGCATCCTGCTATTACAGCAGCACTCTTCTGAAACTTTTACACAAAATAAATGTTATTTATTTGCTTTGTTGTTTGTTTGTCTGTTTGCTTGTTTTTCCCCACATATCCTGGAGTACTCTACTTAGTGAGCCCAGAAATTCAGCTACACAGGCAAGTTGACTGTCACTATTATGCAAATTAAAACATAAAACAAAACACAAAAAAAAAAACAACTCTTTATATTAAGTATTCAAAAGCATGGAGGTTGAGATTTGTTCCAGAGGTTGAGACACGTATATTTATTTTCTGGACTAGGTTTTCCCCTGGCTGTACCAGGAGCTTAACCTTGGTCTCAATCCAGTTCTGCACACATATGTCTAGGGTCAGTTGAAATGCCCAGATATTCCTTATAACCTACCGTTGCTACTCCAGAAGTATAACAGTCTCCCCCAGCTCCTTTGTCCTATCTTTGAGCTCAATGGGGATGTTTCTGATGCCTTAAGAGTGCTTCAAATGACACTAGACACCGGAATATGGGTAACCCAACCATGTACACAGAGCTGACACAGAGACCCCTATGCTGCTGGAAACCAACGTGTGACTCAGTTCCTTCAGCATAAGAGTTTCAAATCATTTCAGAGGAGTTGTCTGATTTTCCATATATACCTGTTCCAGCACTCAGGAGACTCATACTTGTTGAGTGAGACTTGAAATATCTAAGGATATATATAAAATAAACCACTAGATTTTTTTATTATTATTATTTTTTTAGGGAACTAAACTGTATCCAAAGCATATTTTTTTCATCAGTCCCTTTGATCAGACCTGGAATCCACAGTCTCTTTTATTAGCTCCACACATTTTCCTTTCAGTCTGTAAGACAGTTCTTTCAACTGGGTTTAAATCAAATTGTATCCCTTGCCTCTGACCCATTCAGTGGCAGATTTGCTTTGGTCAGACCTGCAAAGTGTGCTCAGTGGTTTCCTCGTGGCAATGCAACAAGTTCCACAGTTGGCACTGTCTGGTTTGCCGGACATGTCAAAAGGTCCACATGATGCAGTTACTAGAAGTCTTTCTATCAGCTTGGCTGGATTTTGAATAAAGGCATATCATAAGGCAGGATGGAAAGTGAAACAAACAGAGCCTGCCGTTAATTAGGTTTGCTTAGAACAAATGTCTTTTTTAATATTGGTTATTTTTGACACAATCCTTTTGTACAGATGTTGTTGTCTGCAGCGGTTAGCACCAAGCCAAGTCTTAGATGCTTTTCAAGGTTTCTTCCAGCACCATGGGGTTCATCAGGTCACCCTTTATCCTATTTAGTTGTTAATAGCTCGTTGTGATTCTCAGTCCTGTTGTCAGATATGAAGAGTGATAAAGGGGCTGTGAGCAGAGGAATGCTATTTTTCATCACTTGTGTTGTTTAGCAAACGTGTTGCAACACAAGGCTGAAGAGTTCAGCATCCAAACCCCAAAGCGCTCGCACTTCTAACCTCTTCCTTCTGCCTCTCATCTCCTTCAGAAACAGAAGGAGGTAACTTCCAAGGTCAGCATGTCCCCTTTTATGCAGATACTCTTTGGAAAGAGAAAGAGGGAGAAACACACATTCATTTTGATCTGTGAATTCCAAGTTTAAAAGGACTCTGATGAAAAACTTTCCCCCCTTTTGAAAACCTCATTTCTAACATACCTCAGAAACAGCCAGATCTGATAGGGAATATCATTCAGAATTCTTTCATGTAGCTCATTTCCTAATCTCTTTGCTCCATCACTGGAAGGTTAATAGGAAAAACAACTAATGGGCATATTGCTGCAATCAAGCAGAAATCCCAGCTCTGTTTACATGGTTACACAGCTTTTATTTAAAGATGGCAAACAGCTGGTTTCCTGAACAGAAAGAGGTAGTTTCATCCACTACCTCATGTGGCAGTGCCCAAGACCAACACTGAGACAAGGGCTGCGTCAAGCAAGGAGGTGCAGAGATTCACTGCAAGTAGCTCCAGAGAACTGATAATCAAAACGAACAACATTTTTGCATGACACAGACATGAGAGCTTATGGCTAAGTTTCCTTTGAGTAAAGAGATGTATGTCTTCTAAATGTCTCCATCCAAGCTACCACCCTAAGCATCCTTTATAATTTGTGAAGAGAAATAGGCCCTTTGAGGTGACTTGCCTGAAAGCAGTGCCCTCACCACAGATTAATCTTCTGCCAACAAGTCAAAGGAGTGGCTCCTTCGCCTCTACCCAGAACCAGTGAGACACATCTGGGGTGCTGTGTACAGTGCTGGACTCCTCAGCACAAGAGAGACGTGGAAACAGTGGAACCAGCCCAGCAGAGTCCATGAAGGTAATTAGGAAATTGAAGCATCTCGGGAGAGCTGGGCTTGTTTAGCTTGCAGAAGCAAAAGTTCAGAAGAATCTTACCAATGTTTATAAACACTTGATGGGGGAGGAGTGAAATCAGGGTATTCTCTGCAATGCCCAGTGACAGGGCAAGTGGCAATGGGCACAAATTGCAATACTGGAAATTCTGTTTAAACAAAGGAAAACACTTTTTATTTTTATTTTTAATTGTGTGGGTGGTTGAACACTGGAACAGGCTGCCCAGAGAGACTGTGGAGTCACCATCCCTAGAGGTATTCAGAAGTGGACCCTGACCAAACTGTTCCAGTTGGGTTGGGCTAGATGATCTCCAGAGGTCCCTGCCAACCTCAACAATTTTGGAAAACTGCATTGAGGAATCGAGGCCTGTAAACAGAAGAGCAGAGCCTAGCTCAGGATCACGTGAAAGATGTAATGCAAATGATAGGAGGCAGAGCAACAGGAGAAACTTAATAAATTTAGCAAATCTGTGATGCTGATCATTAACAGTGCCTAAGGTCTCACCCAGAGTGGAAACCTGTGCTGTCTGTTTGATAGCAGAAAAGATTTTACAGCAATGCTGCATGGACGAGGCTCCAGAGTACATAGCCTTTCCTTGAAACAAGGAAGTTTTTATTTGTAACATCGAAGAACATGCATTCCATAGAGCAAGGGAAACAAATAATAATATGTAGACAGGTTTTAAAGGAGCAAAAGCTAAAGCAATTAACTGCATCTTATCTCACCCTGAAGGTAAGATGACAATTCCTGGACAAAAGCAAAAGAAGAGGAAATTCCAAAGCGAGAGGGAGGGGGAAGCCCTTGACAGAGAAAATGCTGAGTTACTGGTACTCACAAAGTCTAAGGACAAAGGGGAAGATCTATTTTCTACTCCTTTATACAACTGTTGCTGAGTTTCAGCATTCCAGTTTTTATTTGGGATGAAGTTGATTTTTTATGGCCTCACAGCTGTTATGAGGTTTTAAACAAGAGCAAACAGGTATAAAATATCCCCCAGGCCACAAAGACAGATCTAGGTACACGGTTTGCCAAGGTATCAATAACAGCAGCAAATTAGGCCTGTAAATGTGAAACATCTCATCCAAACTGTGCTGAAATCGATGAGAAAGAATTTCTTGGACTCAGGAAAGGTTTAGTCTGCTTGCAGAGGTGGCTGTTAAAACAGATCATCCCCAGATTTCACTGTGACCACAGGAGGCACCAGAGAGAACTGCAAATATACTTTAGCACCATCCCATGCACATAACCAGGAGCAAGCATGTTCCAGCATGCAAAATAAAACAAACAAATAAATAAAATGTATTGGTTATTGATCTCCTTCTCTTGGTCTGATCTAAAAGCTCTTGAGTTTGAATAAGCTTCAGTGATGAGACTCTGCCCATGTAAAAAGAGTGCCAAAGGCTAGACAGAACAATAGCTATTTTTATCAGTCATTGTTATTTCTTTGCATACACACCACAAAATTATGGAGAAGCAGTCTCAAGAATTGATTCTCAGGGGCCAGGACTTAGAAGTGTTTAGGAAGTCAATCAGTATTGACTCCCTCAAAGTACCAGCTATGAATGGGCCCCCCCCCCCCCCCCCCCTTTTTTTTTTTTCCATCAGAATTACCTTAAAATATTTTTTGTCCTTGTTTTACTTCTGCAATACAACCGTTTAAGCTAAAAAGAATGTGATGAATTGTAGAAACTATTTGTCAATGTTAAGGTGATTTGCAAAACATGACCCAATCTTCCAGACATTACAAACTCTGCTTTGCTTTGTTTTGTTCTTTTTGCAGGTGAGTCTTGACTGAGTAACTGTTAAGCTAATTGGTAACATTCACTTGTATATACAGATCGATACAGATACACACCCATGTGTGCCTGGGTGAAAGCCCACACCAGCATTTTGTTCTTATGTAAGACACAATTAACTTTCTCATCTAGTTTCAGTGTGGTTTTCTGTATTTATATCAGTATTAAATGTAATTTATTAAGTTTACAGCCTTGACAGTGTGAATACATTGCCATTTATTAGGCACTGGCAAGGCATTAAAACATCTGTTTTATAAGAAACACAGTATTTTTCTGGAGCTTTTGTTCCATTAGATGGAATTACTTTGGGAAACTCTCCAGAGAGAAAGCTCTGGCTCAACATCTTCCAGCCACATTATTGCCAGAGTCGTAGGTGCAAACTTGGCATCAGCAGCAGGGGGAGTTATGGGATTGCTCTTTTCCTATACCCTACTGAAATGTCCAGATGACTGAGGAGAAAGAAGGAAATAGAGGGAGAGAAGCACAGAACAGAAACTGGGAGACAATGGGGTTCCATCATTCTTAGCATGCACACCCTGCATATGTTTTAGGGCCAACAGAAACCATCTTGTGTCAATCTAATAGGAGCTGTGTGCAACATGGCTCAAGTACTCATTCCTGAAGCATGAACTGACGTCTTCCAGTAGAAGTACACAACAAGTACAGCTAGAAAGCGCCAGTGTAACAAAAGATGAATCTGTGCATGTCAATACTCTTAGCAGAGCTCAAATATGGGACGGAAGACTGAAAAGTAGATTTACCAGATCTGTAGGAGCAACTACAATACTCTTACACAGCCCTTTAAATGCAGAATCATGGGAAAGTTTATGTTGGAAGAGATCTCTTGTGGTCTCTCATCCAGCAGTTTTTTTTAAAGGATAACTCCTTTTCAGGGTGAACTTTAAGGCTAGAATAAAACTGTTCAATTTTGAAAATGCTCAAGGATGGAGATTGCACAGTGCCTTTATGGAATTACAGGAAGGACAATGCAGCCATAAAACCTGTACCAAAGGTGATAATGACACCAGCAGTCTTGGGACTACAGAAGTTTCCAAGTGGCAATGTGAAAAAAAAAATAATACAGATTATCGTTGAACCAATGTCAAATAAAATACTTCCGGTCAGATCAGTGAATCCAAGTGAAACATTCCAGTTTCAAGGAATGCTGAAATATTTCATTTTCAGAAAAAAAAAAAAAAAAAAAAAAAAGGAAAAAAGAAAAAAAAGCTGAAGGAAAACATTTTGACAGATGCATTTCCACTTAGTTAAAGAAAGAGGAACTAATCTTCTCATCTTAATTTAAAATGAAAACATACCTTGCAATATTAGAACACCACCCAGAATCAAAAATGATAGCTATTGTTCAGTATAAAGAAAGTGTCAGGCCAATGCAAAGTAGGAGGTCAGTAAAAATAGGTTATAGTGGATCTTCTGGACCTCAAAGTCTGTGCAGCCATGCACATTTAGATATACACACCACTGCATACAAATAACCATCTTACTGCCTAAACTTGGGGGTGGAATTGGATAGACTCCACTTACAAAATCTCTAAATCAAGTGTACGTTGTTTCCCAAGGGTAATTTATTCATTTCAAATAATTGCACAAACAGAAGCAAAAACTCCCTTAAAAATAATACATCAGTCCTTGGATTGTTCTCCAACCTCAGCTATGCTGATGTTTACTATTGCATGGTGGAAATGCAGGCTTTCAGCTTCAGCAGTCTGCTTTCTGTAATGTTTCAAAGATCCTGGCTGTGACTTGGTATTTCTTGCTACTGCTTGCTGGTTCTGTGTCCCTTCAGAGCAGAGCAAGCAAGAATATCCCTGGGAGTCAACATTTGTCTTGGACATCCATGAATGACTTACAAGAAAATTGAGCCGAGAGTGACTGCAGGAGGCAGCATCTTTTTTTGATGAATGTTCAAGTCTTTGGTGGATGGGCACTATGTCTGATGATGGAGTTCCTGGAGAATCATCTGAGGAAATGGGGGATCTTGTGCCCTTTCTTTTGCCACTACTTTTAATGTCACTATGAAGGCTCTGAACACCTGCCAAAAATCAAAACATGCAAAGAGGTGATAATTCAGAAAAAGTTTAAAGCTAATGTGTCGAGCTAACACTGTCCTCATTTGCTTGGTCTTTGGTGCTGCAGAAAAATACTTCAAGTCAGGTTTTGGGGGACTGCTGATAAACACCATGTCCACAAGTCAAAGCATTTTGTGTGTGAAAATGGATTGAAGTTGGTATTACCTCTTGATAAGGCCAGTCTGCTTCTGCCAAACTAAACTAGCCTAAGGCCTACTCTAGTACTTGCAAGGAGTATGGCTATAAAGAGTCCAAACTGCAGCCAGGTGCTGGCTCCCGGCCCCTCAGAGTTCAACAGGGAATAAGAAAGAGGTGAAGAAGGAACAGAGAAAGGACTCAACAACGTCACTGTCTAAGAGCGATCAAGAAAGAGAGAGAGAGGAACTCACACTTGGTAAAGCTGTACTATTGACTGCAAGAACTGGGGCCAGGGCAAGAGGCAGTAGTTGTAGAGAACTTTTTTTTTTTTTTTTTTTTTTTTTTTTTTTTTTTTTCCTACAATGAGCATTTGAAGGAGTTTTCCATTCTGGTTTAGTCTATTTCAATTGCAAGATGAAAATGGCTATTCAAACTTTCAGAGCTGTGCATCAATTACTGTGCAATTTCTAAATGTGAGGTATTGCATAAAATACAAGCAGCAGTCCTATGACATTCTTTAAGCTTACTCACTGAAGGAAGCCATTAGCTCCAACAATCTCAGTCAACAGAGGAAGGAAGGGTTGCGTCTCATGATGGAAGAGTAATTTCTTTTAACACAGAGAGGCCAGAAGACAGCTTCGAAGAATGATGCCTGGCATAGCCTGCCAACAAAAGTAAAGGAGGGTGCAGAAAGGTACCAACTGCCTCAAGATATGTTATTTAGGAAACCATGTGGATGCTGGGACCCAGCAGTGTGGAAAAAAATAATAATAAAAAAAAAAGCTTCATGGTAGAAGATTTAAGCTAATGTGTGGTCTACTCCATGCTTGATACTTTGGTTATCCCAACAAGTAATCAGGGAGTAAAGGGACTTTTTAGAGATGCATTTAACAAGCTTCCAATAGGAACAGACACTCAAAGTAAGGTTTGGAGGCAAAATTTCATAATGTATGGATGGGATTAATCTATGTTCCCTGAGCAAACATAGATGAATCCCATAGATGTATCCAAGTTAGCCTCCTCAATGACTAAGTGACAGTAAAAAACATCCCAGAGAACATCAAAGATTCAAGCAGTATTTCACAACCTTATCAGTATTTTAGGAGCCTTTTACTCTAGTCCTATACCATTCAGTGGCCAAAACATTTAATCTCTTGTACTCTGTTTTCTTTCTTTTCTTTTTTCCTTTTTCTTTCTCCTATCATTAGTTTATCCACATTTAATTGGTGGGACCGATTCTATCTGGATATGGCAGGGAGAAGTCCAAATGCCAATCCAAAACCAAAGAAATACAGCACCAGAAATCCCAGACTCACCCTTACCTTTACAGGTAACGTACCAAGACTGAAGATAAGGCATCTTCTCAAACAGCATATCTGCATTTAGGCAACTGTTCAGATGTACCTAACATTGTGTACTGTCTAGGACCCAGAAACTTCCTAGCTTTTGCACTTAGATTATTTAGAAAAAGTTTTATTTTTATTTGTTTTTCAATAGTTTGTGAAGAGATAAACACTAACTGAAGACAATCTTGGCCATTCATCTCTAAATCTATTGCCATTACTCAGCCTCTCCCAGCCCCCCCCCTCCCCCCCCCCCCCTTTAAATTGGATTTAATCTGATTTTTTTCTCCCCTCTCCTATTATTTCATTACATTGTTCAAAATACCTTATAGGATAAATTTGTGTGGACCCAAGTAACAGCTCCCATCTACCAATAAGCAAAATATTCTCTGATGAGGCAGGCACAAAGGTGGTCTCTTATACAATGTCAAGGTCTCTTTTACAATACAAAGCCATTTTTAATCTTTTAAAGAGCTACATGTCACTATGGGAGGAGACCTGGGAAAGTCAACCAAGTGAATATCAAGGTGAGAAGAAAAGGATGTGTGTGGGTACCCTGTGGTGTCCACACTAGGCCAAGGATAAGGAATCTGTCTCAACAACCACACCAGATCACCCTTAGTTCAAGCAGTAGGAGCCAGTCTGTTTGCAGCTGGAAAAGCAAAGTGCCATCAACAACATTTACATAGTTCACACACACCCCTGGCCTGATTAGGTGTGAAACAGGGACGGGAAATTGCTTTTAAGTGTCCAGCATTCTTGGCTCCAACTAGAGCCATCCCAGGCATTTTCATCTGTGTGTAATATGTAGCTCCACAGAAACAGGTCAAACAGAAAGGAAGTTCTTTGGTGCTGTGGGGTCATCTCTAATTTGGGGTGGCACTCTGGAGCTTTCTTTCTACAGCTAGAAAATTCTGAAGGGATTCTAGAAAAGGGGTATTAAAAGCACCTGGGAAACAGTCCTGTAAAGTGCATATTCAAAATGTGTTTCACTTTTGTTTCTCTTCTTTCTGTTGCTGTCTTGCACCCACACACCTGACCTTACTAGATCTTTTGTCTCTTAATGTTAAGACTTAGTAAGGGAGAGGGAAGGGAGCAAGTCTGGGTCTTCCCACCACCTATGAATTAGAATAAAACGGGCTACGGAGTGAGCCTAGTAATAAAACGCAGCCCAGACATGGCGAGGAAATTCAAACCATCCAAGAGAACTCCTAGGCTGTTGTATGTCAGTGTGTGAGTATGTTATTTTTGGAAGAAGTTAGGGTTGTGTTCATAGTTGCTGAGATATAGTAAGGTCTTCAGCAGGCACAAACCCTCTTGTGAGATGCAGATGTCACAGGTCCACTACCTGCAGTTGAGGTGAAGTACAGAGTCACAGAGAGCTACAGCACGTGGGGAAACTGTTCTTTTGGTTTCAGCCTTTTTCCTACCAACAAAACAATAGGCCTTATGGCCTGTTTGTACTGATGTGCAGATCTAAGTCCTCATGCTGTTGGCATCCAAGCCTGGGAGTTTAACATTATCTGGATAGCGACAAAACCATTCCTGTAATGTCCTGTCTGCTATCACGTTTTTCCATGTGCTCCATGTCCTTGCCAGGAGAAGCAGATCCTGCCCAAGCCGAACTCCACCACAGGACGCTTTGGAACAGGAACAGGATCCATTAGCCTTGCCCTCACCCATCAGTAATGTACCAGGCTCCAGTAGCTGCCCACAAATATCTTTTAACCATAGTATAAGTCAAAGAAAGGTATGTTTCATGCCTTCTGGAGAAGAAGCTGCCCAGGCAGTCATTGCAGATGTGGTAAGATGGTGGGGGGAAATATCTGGCTGGGCTGAGCCAACAGGGGCTCCATAAACATGGGGCCCCAAGGATGACCCTGTGCTTGTTGTGAGCTGCATGGCTGTGTGCCATGTAGATGTCATTTCTTTCATCTTTCAAGAAAAAATAAATAAAATAGAAAAGTGGAAGTAACAATTACTGGTAAGGGAAACACAATATCTTTCACCTGCACTGTCCTTTTTAAAGATTGATGTTCACATCCAGGGATGCTCCACAAGTATAACTGGGAGGGGACTAAGATCACTGATTTGCCCTGACAAAGATACTCTCATGAACTAATAGAGAGCCTAAAGTCTGGCACATAAAATAATACACTGCTGAACTTGTGTGATCCTTCTTACTGAACTCATACCACATGTAATCCAGGCAAAGTGAAATATGAGATCAGAGCAGTTGTCTGCTACACCCCAGTGAGCAGGAATGGGGTGGCTTCAAATCCTAGAAATGATTTTCTTAAAGACTTCAAGCCTGACAGAGCTAGCCTTCAGGCAGTGCTATAAAGGGAAGATTACATGCACACACACACATATATGAGATTTATTTTTATTTTCAGGGATAAAGAGTAAGTCATTCAACCATCTATCCAGTGACTGTGGTTGCAGAGGAAAGAGCCAAAAAGCACTGGAAAGCAGATTTATCCTGTGTTACTGAAGGTAGGTTGGACTGGTTGGAGAAAGCTTAGTCCCCTGTTAGCACAAGGGATGACTGCTGGTATGTTACCTCCCTGTGTGATGGTCTGACTGTTTTCCAAAGCTAATGCCAATGGGAAGACCAAGGGAAAGGTATTTCAGTCCCGTGATGCTCATTGCCTCAGCTTGGATTAACTGCAGCAGGTAGAGGGCTAGATGTGGAAACTCTGGATGAAGGATCTACCTCCCATCTAGTTTCTCTGCTTCTGCACACAGTTCTTTATAAACCATTTTCTAACACACGCATCAGTCCACTTGCAGTGGTCTGAAGTGGTGAGACATTATTCTGTCAGCAGGTAGACTACCCCAAACCTCACCATTTACATGGTTTAATAATGGGTATCCGCTGCTGGCCGTGGAACATGGAACTAGACCTCTGGGTTGGTTTCACTTGGCTATGGGTCTCTGTTAAGGAACTGTTTTAATTTTATTAAGGAAAAAGACAAAAAATCTCAATTTTGAAAGAGTCTTAGCTTTTGAAAACCACAATTTGTTGTTGACAGTAAAAAAAAAAAAAAAAAAAAAAAAAAAAAAAAAAAAATAAAAAAAAAAAGTTAAGAGGTTCCTGTGGGCCTGGTCGTGTGAGAATCAGTGACTGTGTTGTGCTTGAATTCAGTGTACTAAGAAGGCAGGGTTAAGTGTATCAACTCCAACCAGATGTCCATCAGCATAGTGACTGGTCTCGGTTCATGGTCCATATGACTCCTCAGGAAACTGTATGAGAAAACTTGAAGCATGGAATGATCACAGTCCATGAGCTTCTGTCAAGAACTAGCTTTCCAGAAGTACAGAGCACTTGGGGGGAATCCTAAAAGCCACTTGATTTAATATAAAACTGGCTCTAATCCATTTGGAACAGAAAAATCCAAAATACGTGGGCAATTGCTTCATGGAGGGCTGTTCAAAGACCTGTTATTCAAGGATACTCTGGAAATGGGAAAGGGGAGAGTGATCAAACACAAACTTACAGAGCCAAACAATACTTGTCAAGAGAAATAGGGAAAGGAAAAAGCAGAATTAATATTGCCAGCCAGAGAATTAATAAGTCTTGAGTGATGAAACAGATGAAGTTTAGTTTCCTATAGCAGAAGGCCTTTTTGCTGAAATCTTTGGTGTCTAATAAAGCATGAGTTCAGGTTAAAAGAAATCCTGAAATTAGGAATTTTGTATTATCCTCTGCCTTTGTGGTTTTCCTGGTGTTTAATATGGGATAAGTTCACGCTTTGTCTTGTTTAAGGCACTGGTAGATTCACTTTCCTAACCCCATTTGTTCATCATACTTGTAAGAACCTTAAACCCCTGCCGTCTGTCAAATCTGATGGTAGTTGACCAAAAGATTCAGAAAGTATTGCAAGAGGATGAACACATAAGCATTGCAGACTGCATAAGCATGGCATAGACATGACAAAGATAATATTAATGCGTCAAAATTGTTGGTACAATAATTTGTCCCTTATACCAAAGTCCGATAGTAGCAAGTTCATGCCATCTACCAGCACTCTAACTGTACAGGGAACTTTGATTGCCAGTCTCATTTGTCTGGCCATCTGGCAATAGCTATAAGAAAGCTGAACTGCAGGATTCTATGGGACTTCAGTAGTTTGTAAATTCCCCAGTAAATTCCTTCCAAAGATTTTTGGCATATAAATCCCGGTATGTTTCTATCAGGCAATGCCAGGACAATTCAGGCTGAGTGAGCTGAGAATTGGCATCAGTATAATTGCTTTAGTTCAAAGTTCATCCAGTGCTAGCTTGCCTTGGATTGTGTGGCGTGGTCATGGTAGCATTGCTCAGAGGTCTCATGAGGGTTTCTTCAGTGTTCACCTTGCAGTATGCAGACACCTACATACCTAGCTATAAACCACTTATACTTGCCAGGGTTTTTTAAAAGGTAGACACATACCATCAAAATTCTGTCTGATTCTCTCCTACAGACTCCTTAAAGGAGCTGTGAAATGGGAGAATGATCTCCACCTGCAAGGTTTAATACCACTCAGCTGCAAAGCACCACTACATTGCTTGGTCAATCCCCCTCCTGAACAGAACAGGGGGGAGAAAATAGGAGGAAAAAAGCAGCTCGTGGGTTGAGATAAGGACAGGGAGATCATTCAGCAATTACCATCACAGGCAACACAGACTCAGCATAAGGGAGATTAATGGAATTTATTGCCTACTGCTAACAGGCTAGAGCAGTGAGAACTGAAAGCAAAACACCTTCCCCCCACCCCGAGCAGCGTAGGGGAATGGGGAATGGGGGCGGCGGCCAGTCCTGAACACTCTCTGCCCCTGCTCCATGCTCCCACGGGATGCCGTCCTTCCCCAGCTGAGCCTGCGGGGGCTGCCCACAGGCAGCAGCTCTTCAACAACTGCTCCCACACGGTTCTGTCCCACGGGGTCCATCCCCCAGGAGCAAACTGCTCCAGCACGGGTCCCCCACGGGCGGCAGCTCCCCCCAGGCCCCCTGCTCCTGCGTGGGCTCCTCTGCATGGGCTGCAGCTCCGGCCCGGGGCCTGCTCCTGCGGGGGCTCTCCATGGGCTGCAGCCTCCTCCAGGCCACATCCACCTGCTCCACTGGGGGCTCCTCCACGGGCTGCAGCGTGGAGATCTGCTCCATGTGGGACCCATGGGCTGCAGGGGGACAGCCTGCTCCACCAGGGGCCTCTCCACAGGCCGCAGGGGAACTTCTGGTTTGGCTCTGGCCAGCAGCAGGTCCCTTTTGGAGCAGCTGGAGCTGGCTCTGCTCTGACATGGGGCAGCTGCTGGGCTCTGCTCACAGAGTTCTCCCCTGCAGCCCCTCTGCTATCAAACCCTTGCCATGTAAACCCAAATACATAGAGATGTAAATCTATGCCAGGACAAGTTTTTTAACGCAGGAACTGTTCCCACAGACTTCCCTTTCCTAATGCAGCTTGTGTGGTGTAGGAATTAACACCTGATCTTTACAGTGACACTTCCATAATGGAAGCACCTCCATTCTGTGGGAAAAAAAAAAAAAAAAAAAAAAAAAAAGTCACAAGAACTCCTATTCAGATGTGGCTTCATCTACCTAGACCCTAATAAGTCTGGCTGGATCATGGTGCTGAGAAACCTCACTGATTCCAAGCCTTCTATCTGCACATGCAGTTCTAAAAAGCAAAGATGTAAGATGTGGTTCCAGCTACAGGATTACTGTATTATAATGCCCCATGCTTCTTAGTATGTTAATAAGAATTTAATTGTGCCTTCCTGGTGTGATAACCATGCCACTAAGTAATGCAAGGATAAAAAGTTAATTGTCTTTATCTTGGAACTATCATAAAAAGAGAAATGAGATTTTCTCGTGCTTTCTGATGAAGGAGTTAGTTTAGGAAAACAGCCTGAAATTCAGAGTATGCCTTGAGCTTCTGCCTTATAGAACAGAAAAACTGACTCCCTGTTCCCTCTAGAATACTTGGTACTTCTGGGAAACACCAAAGCTCCCCATCTCAATAAGACAATATTGCAAGAGCAGATGGGATAAATAGAGGCTGCTACCATGGGCCAGCCTGAAGGCATACACAGAGCATTCCCAAAGCACACACAAAAGCTTAAATAATGCTTTTAAATGATTCCTGAAACAGTATTGCTTTGGTCACTTTGACTCAAGAGCATTCATGTGGACAGACCATCCAGAAAATTTGGCTTTAAGCCATGTGAATACCACTGTTGTTTCCTAGGCCATGTTCTGATATGCTTATGTATGTTCTACATATGTCTTTATATCCTGACTACAGTATCCAAAGCTCCATAGAAAATTTGGTAACTAGTCCTGCATTGTAATAATATCCTCTCACAGTCTTGTCTGCTTGTTTGCTTGATTTTGTCCATTGACATTTACTTGTATAGGCTAAATTTGTAGTTGTGTTAGTGCAGTTCTTGATTGAATTAAAATTCAAGAAGGTAAACCTCTGTCCAAGTTTCTGGGAACGTTTCCTTTTTGTAAGTCATGACAAGTTTCTTCTACTGGCCTTCTGAGGTAATGGGTTGCAAGCAAGCTCCCAGTGGTAATGTAGTAGAGAAGCAATGAAGGGAAGACAGTGAAATGCTCTGTGATGGTGGTCTGCTTTTTCTGTTTAACTGATCTCTAAGGTTTTCATGTGGAGTTAACCTCCCACATCCTTTACTGAACTTAAGTCTCCTTTTGAGACTTTTGATTTAAATTTGTTAGTTAACAATTCCAGACGATAACACACTATGAATTTGCAAGCCACCGGTTAAAAATCGTAGCGCTGGAAAGATTAAAACATCCTTCCTGAGTTTGATCCAGTTTTCTGACTTCAGTCAATAGAGTCACTGACTCAGTGGGGGCTTTGAATCAGACCTTGAAAGGTCTGTAGCTTTTTACCAACTGTAGTTTTTTACTGTCCTCCATGTCCCAGGTCTCCCTCCTCTCTCTTGTGTTTGTTGTTCCTTCTCTCCACCCCAGCAGATGTTTTCCAGGCAACAGAGCAGGATCTTGCTTCACTTGGAGCCAGAGCCAAGCTCTGATGGTCTTGCTCTGATTAATACCACAGGGAGTGGCACCTCTGAACAATCAGAAGTAGTGAGCAGGGGAAGTGCCCTTCCTGGCCCTGTGCTCACTTCTCACTACATTACCAAAAGCCATAAATAACAAGACAGAAAATTAAGCTCAGACTAACTACGAAGGCAGGAAGGGGGAAAGGACGCTTCAGTTTCGTACACATTGGCTTCCAGACTATCTTGATGAATCTTCATGGGAATAAAATTTAGGACGTACATTTTTTCAGTCTGAGCTCTTAAGTGTGGGCATCTCCTCTGGGTTCCCCATTGCTCACTCTGTCTGGTTACTAATATCCTAATCAGAGTCTGTTTTTCAGTGATGTCTTTCTTTCAGCTACTAATGCTCTGATTCTGGGTGGGATCTTTTCCTGATATGAAAGATCTAGGCTCCAGGAGAGCAAGGCCTCCTCTGTGTCATTTGGGACCATTAAATATTCTGTAAAAGAACAATAATGTATACTCAAATAGAAGCATATGAGTTTATTACTGAAGCTATTTCAATATGTTTCATCAACTTTTTTTCTTTTTCTTTTTTTTCTTTTTTCCCTCCTAGCCAAGGTTTCTTACAAGGACAAAGAACATTTTATTTGACTTAAAAATATATATTTTTTTAAAATTTCATTTTTAATAAAATAAAGTTCTTCTATATTTTAGCTTTATAACTTCTTTTTTTTTTAAAAAAAAAAAAAAAAAAAATTCTTGCTTTCCAGTTTTGTTTTGTTTCTCACAGAGAAACAGCAAGTAGTTTGCTAATTACCTTTTCTTTAGGTGGCAACTTGAAACAGAATCATAAATTAAATGCAAAATAAAGAGCTGATGTTTAAAAATGGTGCTTTATTTCTTAAAATATGCAACTTTTTTTTTTTTTTTCTCAAAATACTAGAGTTTGTTTCACAATTTTTGTATGTGTGTTACAGTGATAAACCTTATTGTATCTGATCTAGGGTGGTGGATTTATTCCTTCAGCATCACTGATACAAACTCCTTTTCCTTTAGCTAAAGTTATTGAGCCTGCATATTGCCTCAGACTAGAAAAGAGATAAATGCAATCTGCTCTCCTTATCTCTGTTTATCTTCTAGATAGAGACCTGGGCAGCTATTGCTTTCCAGTTGCCCAGCAGAATGAACCCTCACAACAACAGAGCAGTCTTAAAGACAGCCCCACTCCCACCTCCTTCAAGTCACAGCAAGAGCAGTGTAAAGTCAAGATCAAAGGTCTGCTAAAATGTATACTGTTACCTGGAAAGCACAAGCGAAAAATGCTTTTATAGCCAAGAGTACAAAGTAGAGCAGTTGTTTGAGTACATGGTTTATTACAAAAGACCCTGTGGTCTAAAGACTGGGCACGCACTTCTGCTGAGCCAGAATCATAGAATCACAGTAACATTCAGATTGGAAAACACCTCTAAAACCATATAGTCCAACATGAAGGAGACAGGATTTGAGTCTTTTGGGTTAATGATGATGTGATGGAGGATCAGCAGTGCTGCTCTGGCTTTTCTTCCTCTCTCCATCACCAGGAACAGGGAGGCAGCAATCAACCTGGACCTAAATCCCAACATTTTAGCTTCCATACATCCCTCAAGTCAGTGGCAGAAATCTCTAGATTAAATGAGATGAGATGTGCCCAAAACCTATTTTCATCATCTTCATCAAGTGTAATCCTAGTGAGGTGTTTTGTTTGTTTGTTTTTGTTTTTTTTTGTTTGGTTTGGGTTTTGTTTGTTTGTTTGTTTCCTTGCTTTGTTGTTGTTGTTGGTTGCTTTTTGGTTTTCTTTGTTTGCTTGTTTTGGTAATTGTTTTACTCTTTAATTTTTCTAACGAAAATTTCTTTTATCCTTCAGTTTTATGGAGAGATGGAGCGGAATATCCATGATGTACAGCAAGGCATTCTGCATCACACTGATATGATGCGTTATAAGGCTTGAACTCATTTTCAGGGTTAAATTTCATACCCAGTCCTAGCTTATAGTTTAGGAAAGGTGCAAACGAAAATAAGTTTCCTAAAATGAATGTGGAATTTAAATTCTATGGTAACAAACTCCATTTTGTTGACTTAAAAAAGGAATCTACAAATTTGTCTTAAAATGATTTTTTGGGGAGAAGAAAAAAAAAAAAAAGCTTATGCCAATATCTGAAAGAGCTTTGGAATTGCATTTCAGTAAACTTGAAAAATGTTGTTGATCAATATTTTTATTGTTTATCAGATAAAAATCTTATTTGACTAAAGGTATTCTTTGCTATACCTTTCTTTTCTTTTTATTCAATCACTTTGGTATATGTTTTCCCAAGAATTTCATACAGCAGCATTTTCCAACTTTATTTTAAAATATTGCAATAAGTGCAGTTGCAGTCCTTGATATGTACTTCAATACCATTTCTCCTTAATGCTACATCTAAAGTAATGATCAGGTAAAGAGTATAGTTTGCGGAAAGCTAGACAAGCTTAAAATGGCATCACTAGAGATTTGCTAGACCTTAATTTACCATTTGAAAAAGAACTCTTTAATTTCTAAAATAAAAATCATCCTTTTCTTTTGCTTTCTGCATGCTTGATATACTTGCTTGTCCTCTCCTGCTGTAAATTAGTTTTAAATAAAATAAAGGACTGTGAAAATCAGTATTTTGGTTCATTGATTTATTTTCTTGGATTTTGAAACTGAACTACAAAAAAAAAAAAAAAAGAAAAAAGAAAAAAAAAAAGAAAAAAAAAAAAAGCCACTGTTTTCTTTAATTTCTTCCCTCTTCTGTCCTCAGAGGGTTAAAAGAGTGGTAAATAGACAGACAGACAGACAGACAGACAGACAGACAGATAGATAGATGGATAAAAACTACAAAACTTGATATGAAAACATTTTTTTTCTTATTGTTCAAAAGCTGACTCATTTTAAACATAATTTCCCATTAAATTGAATGCTTTATTTGGGTGAAGCTTCTGTCAGAAAGTACTCTCCAGCAGGGCAGAATGAAGGAGTCTCAACCACCTTCTCTTAAGTGCGTGAAGATCTCTATGTAATTTCTCTGGGCTTTAGATCAAACCCCAGAGACTTCATCCAAAGCCTATTGGAATGGGTAGAAAGAATCCTATTGACTTTGATGGGCACTGGATCACATCTTATACGAATGACTGAAAAACTCTTCCAGATGAGAATTTCATCTCAGCACAGCCTAAGTATTCAAACTGGGAAAACTATGTTTGCTGGAACGTTGCTTTAGGGAAATCAAATAAGAAAAGAAATTACGAAGCTTCAATCAAAATTAAAATCACCCTTTAGAAAACAAAAAAATAGACCTCGCCATCTGTGACTCTCTCATTTTACACAATATTTTTATTAAAAGCAGCCGGTTGCTTCCTCTGCATCTGACTAGTTTAAGCAAGGAGAAGATGTTTATTTAACATTCATAATTTGTTTAGAGCTAGCAAAAGAAATACCTTGTTGTGCATGAGTTATTAGCTCATTGCAGAATTGCTGTGTTTAAATGAGCCTTTGACGTTGATTCATCTAAGTATGTGTCTCCTAAATGAGAATCATATGCATGGTGAAACCAGACCTTGGCATTTCATCAGGGCGTGATTTGGGAACACGGGCTTGAAGCTCTCCATATTATTAAAAGACAGAAAAAGAAAAAGAGAGATTTTGAGAGATTTCATACTATTTTTAAAGAAACAGCTTGGGATTCATATATTAATGACAAAAGAGGATTCACTGATCACTGCATCAATTATTGGTACTAACCATTTTTACTCATTTGATTGAAGAATCAGTACAGGAAACTACCTGCTGATACTGTGCATGAAGCATGTAAAAAAGAGTGTGTGAATTGGCCAGAGTTGCCTAATATCACTTCTAAATTCTATATAAAAGCAGGACAAATTGGCTTTCCATCGAAACAGCTACAGGCATCAGGCTTCAGCTGAGTGAGTTTCCAAAAATTCACAGCTTCATACCTTTTTGCTTATATGCTCAGTGAAGGTAACTGACACTTCCATGGCTCGTTTTGCCTGGTGGGATTTCAAAAGCATTTTACAGATCCTTGAGCCAGGTGCACTGTTGGGCCACATCACCCTTGCATTAATCTGGAAAAGCGAAGCAGGCATATTTCCTGAACAACCAACCACTCCCCCCAGGTGAAGCGCTCAGATGGAGTGACTAAAGTTAACGAGCATGGAGTAAGAAATGTAATCCTTGATACAAATACTTGCAATCAGCAGCTAGATGTGCAGAGCTCTCTGGGGTGGGATAATACTGGCCTAGGTTTCATCTTCTGCCTCCCTCCCTCCTTCATCTGGAGCTTTCCTTATTGCTTTTCTCTATCCATTGTGACTTGCAATTAGCTTGGATCAGCCCTGAGTTTGTAGGAGGTTCTTTTCTAGACTGGATTCCTGAGAGAAAATGCAATCAGTTCTGCTTTCAGTTACACCAGCACAAAATTCAACTATTATGTCAGGAGAAAATTGTAGTTATATTCAACTTTGTCCTGAATGCAGTGTCATTTGGTGACACAAGGGCCCATTCTTAACGTTATTGCTCCTCTTTTCAATGAATATATCTTAAAGCAGATGAATTCTTCTCAAACCTTACTTACACCCTTCTACTTCGGAATGTTTCCTTGTAATTAGGTTATTCAACACCAGATCAAACTAGTGTCAGTTAAAAAACAAACAAACAAACAAAAACTATCTGACTCTCATGGTTGAAAGAAAAAAAAAAGAAAAAAGAAAAAAAAAAAAAAAAAAGAGACCATTAAATTTTTCCAAAATACAGTAAAAACATTTTTTATTCTTTTTTTTTTTTTTTTCTCCCACATTTTGTTGCATTTTTGGTAAAAACAGATGCTCTGAAATTATACAAGTTCTATGGCTATTGCATACCCCTCTTCACTAGCAAAGAGGTTAAATAGGAAGATCACCCATATGTGATTTTCTGAGTAGGAGCCTCACAAACTTGGTAAATGCTCTCACAATATACTTTTCCAGCAGTTCTGTGTTTTCTGAACTGTCCCAGTCTCTCAATGAATTACTTACTTTCATTATTCCTTAACTCAAGACTAAATTAAAAGTCGTTGGTTTAATGTGTTTTCCTTGTGCAATAATTGGAAGAAACAACAATCCTCTCCCTGTTCCCGAAATCTCTTTTTCTCTTGATAATTTAAATCTAAACTTTCCAGGTTGTTGAAACAGTTACTTTAAATTAGTGTCACAACACAGAAAAGCTTGTTTGGCTAAAAGCCTAGACTTTTAAGCTGTTCTTCATCTCATCTAACTTTATGTATTTCTTTTATTGTCATTCAGTCACTGTAAGGTCTCCTGGTGCAAAACAACGTGGGTATAGGGATCTTTGGTCTGTAGTACATAGATCTTCATAAGACATAGTTAACTCAGTCCCATTATAACTAATGGAGATCTGTACCCGTAATCAGTGACACGGAAACAGGAATCTAATGCTATTTGAAACCCTTTTCACGGTTGAAAACTGACTGATCTTTAGATGCTCTTCCAGAATTGTACAGTTACCTGGCAGGTCCTGTGTCATATCTGTCAGAATTGAGTGCAAGTCTTACATACCATAGGGTGTCTCAAATCCAATGAAACCTCTTTGTATGGGAAGCTCGGTGGGCCACTCACTAATGCAACAAGTAGATTGGGAAAGTCATTCATCTGACCAGTATAGGTGGTGATCAGAATTGCCCTCTGACATACATTCGTTTTATTGACCAGCAAAGTGACTTGGTTGACCAGATGTAGATGTCTCATGACATGTGAGACAGCCACTGGCACTCAGGGTCTCACCCTTGGTCTCTGCTGACAGCAGTGGACATGTAGCCAACTCGCTGACTTGCAGGAACTAAAGTTTAATCTACTGCTTTGAATGTGCTGCAGTTCAGCTGTCTGCAATGTATATAGTTACAAAATTCTCTCCCCTTTCAGAAAATCAAGCAATAAACATACAAACATTGATACAGACCTATCTTACCCAGACAAAATAAACACTCGTGTTTCAATCTAAAGGAATTTACTCCTGTAAAGTCATGGTAATCTCTCTGGGCTCAAGGGCTCTGTTCACAGCATGAGACATTCCTATGGATCAGTAAGAACATCCATGCATGCTGACACATTGGGTTTTTGGACTTCATGATTTGACTGAGGACAACAAAGCCCAGCTCTGTTTCTGTTACTCACCTTTCAAAATCACCCATAGAAATGTTGCCTGTCATTCAGTTAAGATGAGATTCACCTTGCCTAACTTCTGTCACTGAACAGCTAGGTATCCAGTCTAAACAGAATTCCTATTTTGTTAAACACATGCACCTCTGAATAGCAACCCGCTTCTCACAAACACTTCAATAATGAGCCATCTACTGAAGGCATCTGGGGACTTCCCATTGGAGGCGTTCCACAGCTAAAGTTAGGTGAGAAGTATTTTGCTCTCCAATCACTTTGGAAAGCCCCACCCCAAGGTTACTGGATACCTTGTCTGGGATATTGGGAGTCTGTTGGCTTCCTATTGAACCCCACCCATTCAGTTTGGGGATGGCTTCATCCTTCATTAATTTTAAGGAAAGAGAAGGAAAATTTCTTCTATTTTTTTATTATTATTTTTTTTCTATCACTCATTTCCCTGAATTTCCCCACTCTGTCAACAAAACATCTGATATAATAAGCAAACAGCAGGCAGAAATACCAATTTATGGCAGTAGCATATATTTGGCAAATGCCTATTTCCTTGAATGTTCTTGAGAGCTGCATGATTCCTACACTCCTCCAACCTCAATGTACATAACAAATTCCCTTTGTTTGTTTTTTGTCACTTGCAAGCTGAAAGATGAAAACTAACAACAAATGGCAGTTTGTTTTCTGCCATAGTTATATTATTTATGTCCTGCCTGAGTCTGCAACTTTCACCCCCTCCTCTTTGCTTCAAGAAAGGCCTCTGGTGGCCATTAATTTGATGATATATCTGGAAGAAACTTGCCAGCACTTGTCTCCCAATAGATTGTAATAGACTGGAACGGGCTTGGGTCATTTCCAGATAAATGGGTTTGTGGGTTTTCAGAGCCATTCTTATTTCATCAGAAGACCTGCATTTTACATCCATATAAAAACAGATGAAAAAAAAAAAAAATAGGAGGGAAGAAAAAACATAGTGAGAATAAACAGTCACCTTTTCACAAACAATCCAAATTTTCTAAAGGCTCTAAGGGAGTTCAGGAAGGCTTAGGAGAGGATATCTATTTTTGAATTCCCTTAGCTGAGTCTGAGCTTCATGTACTGGCATGTGACGTCCCATTGGAACAGATGGGTGCCACCGAAGGCAGATATTGAGAGGGTGCAAAATGTATCTCTGGGAAGAAAAAGTAGAATACAGAGGAGCTAGGTGGATAATTAAATACTCAAATGCACACGAACACCTAAACATGTCTCTCTTATTTTACACATTGTACATAAGCATTTAATTAAAACAGTATCCTGTTACCTGCAGCACCAGCTATGGTACATCTCTTCAATCAATGGGATTATCGAGACCTGTTTTAAGGGAAAAACAAAACAAAACAAAACAACAACAACAAAAAAACCACCACCAACAACAAAAAGCTTGCACCATATTTATGGAATTAAGCTTTTTGATTGAAATATATACATGTAGTAGCTTCAGGGTATGCCTTCTGGCTCAGCTTTCAGTTCAGACTGGCACTGGTCTCCTACAGGTCCAGTTCCCATCTGTGAGCCACATAGGAATATTTCAAATCTTCCAGAGTACCTGAGATGTCATTAGAGGTGTCTTCAGGTAGAGGTCCCCATGTGACACGAGTGACCAAGATCCTGTGATAGACAGTGGTGATCCCATCAAGAGTCCAGAGAGCAATTCATCTGACCACGCCTGTGCATCTTCTAAAGAGTGAGCTTAATCTTTCTATAGACTTCATTAACTAGATCTCCATTATTACATTCATGATCATAACAGAGGGGCAGAGATTCTTCTGAAGGTGAATTCATCTTACATGTCTCTGATGTGTAAGGAATTAATATGTATTATCGCATATATACTTGCTTCTTTTCACTCTTAATGGAGGAATTTTAGACAATGAGGCTAACTGTGGCATGATAAATATATATATTTTTATCAGATTAATTGCTAAAGGTTGAAAAACAAATCACCTTTAAGGCTTCGAAATCCTCTTCTAGGCTTAATGACTTTATTATTTGTCATAAAGAGATACATTTCAGACTCTTGAATGAATGTCATTAGAATCAGAATAACTCCCTATACAATACCCTTTCATGTCCTGTCTTCATGGTCTTCACTGTCATCTATTAGATGAGGATACAGGATACAGTTTACTGAGATAAGGTGTTTATTCTATCTCTTATTCATTCCCAGTACATTTAAAAAAAAAAAAAAAAAAAAAAAAAAAAGAGTTTTAGCAGTGCTAGTAAACCATGAAGACTGTTTCAGAGTCTATTGTTATAAATGGGAAAATTCTGCATGGGATTTTCAAAGAAGCATGGTAGAGTTTAGCAGCTGGGTTCAATTGCAGATGACTAGCTCAGAGTGTAGGATTAGTCTCAACTAATTTTCAGTCATGGGAGAGAAATAGGCAGTTTGAGTGGTTACATTTGGAAAGCATTTTAAATCTCATGTTGTACCTTTTCTTCCACTTGGCGTTACTTTTAAGGCCAGTGTTGGTGTGGAGTCCTGGATTCTGATTGAAAGAGAAAACAAATAAACTACTCTTGATAATTCAGTTGCCAGTTTTGCTACATACTTCATGATCTACCTTGGGAAAGTCTCTTAACTTCTTTGGAAATTATCTCCCTATATGCCCAAAGGGCAGATTATCACCTTACTTTCAGCTAGGAGCACTGTGTAACGGGGAGGTGAGGCAATAAGAAGAGCCAATACATTCCCTGGTGAGTTAAGGGCAGTAAAAAGTAAATGGAGTAAAGAAATTGGACTACGTTGGTTTAAATAACCCAGTAGACTTCAGGCTCAAAGGGACCATAACTGATGTGCAGAAATACAACCAGATGCAAACATGGAAGACGTAAAAATAAATAAATAGTATATGACCCTAGAGAGAGCAGTGGAATTAAAATAACTACCCAACGCTTAGGTTCAGGAAGAGATTCCCCCTGATATCAATGGGGAAAAAACTTTAGGATATGAAGGCAACACTTAATTGGTTAATGAAGGAGTTAATAATACACCCCCATCTACAATAGTGTCAAGGCTTCAGGAGGTCTCCAACAGTCTTTTGTTCTTTTAAAAGCCAAAATGCCTCAGGAGCTGTAAAGAGAAGTGTTTATACTAAGAAGAAGGAGGAGTGGGTGGAGTTCTTTCTGTAGGATATGATTGTGAGTATCATTAACAGCATTTGTCAGTCTGCAGATGGAACATTATGGTTTCATTGCCTAGAGTGAGCATGTGATTGTCTCCAAGTATAAACGTGCAAATACATTAAAGGTTGAGAATTTTCTCCAGAAGCCATTAGTTCTGTAAACTTCAACAGGCTTCAGTTCAGCCACTTCTTCCTCTGTCTTCCCTTTCATGCAGAGCTATTCTAGGTAGGTATCAACAGATGTTGATCCTCATGTCTCACCAGCAAACACAAACAGAAATGCAAGCACCACCTGCAAAGGAAAACAAAACAAAACAAGCAAACAAACAACAACAATAACAACAACAACTCAAAATACTCAAAACCCAACTAGACTGTGCTGGGCAACCTCCTCTAGATGACCCTGCTTTGCATAGTGGGGTTGGACTAGACAAGCTCCAACGGTCCCTTCCAAATCTAACAGCTCTGAAATACTGTTTTCCTGTTTAAAAAATAAAATAAAATAAAATAAAATAAAATAAAAATCAGTACACAGAAAATTTTGCTCGGTCAACAGGTGAAGGAGCAGTGGAAGATGGTAGCAACTTCTGTTTAACAAGTCCATGGTGAGTTCTGGGACAACGAGGTTCACTAGGCAGCATTTGATTAAAAGGACTAATTGCAGTCATGTTGAGATATGGTCATGGAAGAGCCAGCTCTGTTCTGACCTGGATTTAATTGATGCTATTCATGATTTCCCTTCAAGTTACTGTGGCTTAAAGTAAAGAACAGTTCACATGTTTTAAAAGTGATTTTTGCATCTGGATATTTCGTAGAGAAATCAAAAAGCATTTTTTTTTTTAAAAAAAGAAAGAAAAAAAAAAGAAAAAAGATAAGCCTTATTTTTAATCATCATACCACTTTTTATGGTAATATTGCATTATTTTGGATGATCTGCTCTGCATGTGGAGATATATATTGTTTGCAAGATCGGTATGGTATATATACAACTGGGTACAATTTCAAAGCAATGTCTGTTGGATTTCAGCCATCACGTAGCTAAATCCCCTTTGGAAATGTATCCCTTTAAGACTGAAGCCCACCCAAGAAGAATGAGCCTTTGGTGTGGGTCACATAGACCGTTGTCACTCAAAGGAGAGAAAACTCCACTGAACAAAGAGCAAGAGGGCTCTTCCGACCCAAATCAGTTCTTGCCTTGTATTAGCATCTGCTCAGAGGGTGAGATGCATGGAATGGTGGTACTGCTGGTAGAAAGCAGCAGTCAAGGCAGGGTGACAGCAATCTAGTTCCCAATAGCACTTTCAGGAAGGTTTTGTGCCCTGGTGTGGTAGGTATTGGTGTGGGTACCAGGTCTGGAAGTGCTAGGCACTCCTCCTCAACTGACCTTGGTTCAGTGGGTTTCAACTTGTCTTTGTCCCTCTGCCAGTTTCCCTGGGAACTGGAGGGGAAGGGGGAGAGGGCTGGGGTGGGGTGATCATGTCCTGCTACACACATCTACTGGTGGTGCCAGGAGCAAAGCCTGATTTCACCTGGACCCAAGGCCTTCCTATAACAGTGGCAGTAATAACAGGGCTGTGATGCAGCAGATGGTTAACCTCAGGAACAGGCCGCATGTCCACACAGAGGCTGAGATATTAAACAGTTCGTTCTGCCATGTGCTTCAGCCCTCTGTGCAGACACTGCCATTATGACATTTCTCTCTTCTCCCTTGCTCCCTACATCAGCAGGCTGCATTTTATTTTTGTTTGTACCACCAAGGCACTGTGACCTGAGAGAGGTCTGATAAATATGATGCTTTGGAGCTCCATGGACAAAATCCAGGTTAATCTCTGCAGTCCACATGGGGGAGAACAAGAACGAGAATAGAAACAGAATAACAGAAGGGCTGGCAGCCACTGAGTCGCCTTGTTTCTCTTATGGTCTCAGCCTGCTCTTTGAGGGAGGCTTTTGGCCTCTGGGAAGGGATGTGCTTGGAGTCACCAAGGGCAATGGCATGAATTTTGGCTCCGTGGGAGTGCAAGGGGTGATGCAGCCCACACTGTGTGGTTCAGGAGGGGTTGGGACAATATGCTCTGAGGAGCCTGTCCATAAGCAACCCCTGAGCAGAAAGACTCAGTGTAGCCCACTGAAACCATAATGAGGGGCCTGGATTAAAACCACGGTGGGTCCTCCTCCAGGCTAACATTGGCACCCCTGCTGTGCAGCTCTGGCCTGGCTCTCCCTGAACCCAAAAGCCCTTTAGAGGAAAAAAAATATATATATATATATATATATATATATATATATATATAAGGAAGAATACTTCTATCTATTTCAAAGCTCCCTTGTCAGAAGAAACAGGAGGACTGACTTCAAGATCCGTTTTTGTTATAAGGTTTCACTGTGTTCTTAGGCAAACCCTTAAGGAACAGATTTTCTGAAAGCATGGATCTAAATGCCCGCTCTTAAGTGGAGAGTCATTAAAATGGTTTAGATCTGGTAGGTTTGGTAAAAAGGCACAGAAACACAAAGTGCTTTAAAAATCATCTTGCTGTGATCTTCATACTTAACTGCCGTCACACACACAAATTTCATGGGACTTCAGAATCTGAATATAGCAGAAAATACTGGATGCAGTTAAGATTTTTTTTTTTTTTTAAAAAAAAAAAAAAGCTAACATTTTTCTTGTCCTCAGTGCCATTTCTTAAAATGTCTCTAAGATATTCAAAGGCTGAAGTGAAGGACATCATATAAAATACCTGTATTTTCCTTCACATCTCAGTATTGGAGAGACAATTCTTGGAAGCTTATTGCTCCACAATCAATGCAGTAATCTAAATGAATTTGAGGTTAGCATTGCAAAACATTTAATTAAGCAAGAGCCAAAGGGGAGTCTGTGGACTGTTGCAGGGTTAATACTTGCCTGTTAAGTAGTAACGATTTTTCCCATGGTATGTGCACTACCTTGGGCTGGTGCAACAGGCTCACACACTTGTTATGACAGATGCTTAGCTAAACAGCCAGTGTTGATAGAAATTACATCACCCTTCCAACCACACCCACCATCGGAGGAACGGAAAGTTAGATAAATCTTGTTGCACACAGCTCCTTAGAAAACAGACCCATCTGCCAGCCCCCTTTCTTGGGGTTTCTGATGCTGTTATCTTGGACACTCTCTTTCCTGGCTGGATAGGCAGGAAGCATTTAGTAAGTGGGTAATAATAGTTTCATGTTAATAGGAAATAACAGGCTTGGAAGTGGCCATATGTCTGAGAACTGAAAAGGACCCCACAGCTTTCTGAGCATGTGTGGGAATCCCACAAGCCTTTGAAGCTCGTCCAAAACACACAGCCCATTTAATTCTTATATAATTGCCAGTGTCAATAGTCAGCGGGTATCATTTTGTCATATATTGTTTTAATCTGGGAGCAATAGTGTTTGACAGAAGAGCACTGTGTTAAGTGGCAGAGAGAGAAGAGGGGGAACAGAAGAGGGGGAACAGAGCATTGCAGTCATCACTGGAGGATACTTTGTGTGCTGTGGGCCAGAGAAGACAGTAATCTGATAAAGAGGAAGGAGAGAGGGAAGAGAAGACTCATGGGGCAGAGTCAAACAGTAACAAAGCAATCCCTAGGCTTGTTTTTGGTTAGCTGTGCTGCCTGCAGAGCTTATCCATCCTGCTCCCTTGCTGGTCGACCGCCAAGGTGGTGGTGGAGCCAGAGGGGAAGGATGTCTTGGCATGCGGAGGAGACAATGTCTCTTTTTGTATGACTCCTCTTTGCTTCACTGAAAGTCCCTCTGAGTTTCCACAATGTCTAGTTCCAAGCCTGCCATTTCTTATTAACATGACATTATTATTACCCTTGTACTAGTGCTGGCCAGGGAAGGTCAGTAGGACTCCAAGTAGCCTTAGAGTAAGATTATCAGAAGAGTTATAAAAACAGCAGAGTAGACAATACAGAGGAAAGGGAGTTACCTGCTGTCCTCCAAGGAGCTAAGCACCTATTCACACACAAAAGTAAATACTTCAGCTATGAGCTGTCTCCTAGACCATGGCAAGTATGCGGGGGCCCTTCCTACCTTTCAAAGTGTGAATCTTCCTTTCCTACTCCAAACAGAACAAAGACTGAAGGATTGTTCAAGAGCGTGGAAAGTCTGTGGGCTTGGAGCACTGCTTTACAGGATGTTTCTTTAACAAATGTCACCGAGGTTGGCAAGACGGTCAGCTTTTCTCACCAACCATACTGAACATCACAATTTTCATTTGAAATTTACCTGTTCTGCTAAAGGAGTAGAAATTTCAAGGAATACTTGAATTTCTTCATCTTCTGTGCACGAATTATAATACCAATTTTACAGATATGGGTTTTGTGTTGCCCCAGGGCGTAGGAAAAAAATGCCTCCACACTTAACATTGCCCTAAACATATTGCCTAAGGAAGGTAGGAGGGTAAGGTGTGCAAGGAAGTATGTCATCAGCCTCTCCCTGGTAGCCTTTTTTGCAGGAATCAATCTGTTATAAAGACACACAATGGATCGAGACCTGTGAATGAGGTAAGAAACCACCCCCACTGCAAATTTCACATGAGATTTTGAAGTGAAAGTCACGGAACCAATCATTGCTGCTACGACATGGGCTGTAGTACATACATCCCATACTAGAAATGTAAATGCCTTGTGGATCTTTCCACATGGAAATTTTTGCAGTAAGGAGATTTGAACAAGTTCCAAATGCAGGTGCAATCTGAAATGAGTTTTGTTGAATCAAGCATTTAGGAGTTTAAATCTCCCTGGCTTTAAACCATTTGCCTTCATTTCCCAGCAACTCCCTCAGGGAGCTGGCATACTAATCGACGTTCTGAGTCTTCCATCATTCTTTTAACCACATGATACACAGAACTCTTTATATGTAATCAGTGCAAGTCAGCATATCTGACTCAGAATGCTTATCTGATCATATTTGCAAACTTTTGTTGGGGATTTAAGCCTCATTTTAACACAGAGGCCATATAAACTGAAGACCTTCAACTGAAATAAAAGATAAGTTCCTAATGGGAATCCTTCAAATTTTTTGGCAGGTTTGGATATTATTCATCCCAAAGTATTGCTGATGCAATTTTAACTCTGGTTTGGGAGCCATTTTATCTTGGTCAACTGCCATTTTCCAATCAAACTTTCTTGGATATTTCTCAGCTTTCCATTACAGTATACTTCACATCTCTCACACTCTTTATTATCTTGATCTGCAAGGCAAGATAGCACTTTCATCATTCTTCAGGAGAATGAATGCATAGAGAGATGGTGTGATTTGGTTATGGTGACCCAGAAACACCCATGCAGAGCAAGGTGTTGATCTTGAATCTTTGAAGTCCCAGGCTAGCAACCAGATCATTTAACTAACCACAGAACCTTTTCTTTTACATTTATACCCAATGCACAGAAATGAAACAAGAAAAATCGGTTTTCTTAGACTTGTCTGGGACATTATTATACATGAAAAGTCTTAAAAACAATGGTCAGCTAATTCCTTAGCATGTACCTCAAACAAAAACCCTCTTTTTCAGCTAGGAAAAAATCTGCCAGCATTTTCATGGGGAACAAAGCCATGAGCTCAGGCCTAGTTCTACATTAAAGGGTAAATACACTGCAGGGAAATCTGGGGGATGGTATTTCTTGCTTACTTCTCTAAATCCTGAATCCAAATTGCTAGTTAAATAATTGTTGATATCCTAATAGGTATCTCCTCCAGACGATTTGATTAAATAATTCCTAGTGTCTTTTTTGCTAACTTCTCTCCAGATTCCGTGGTTAAATAATTGTCAGCATTTTGCTTATTGAATCTGTGTTAGTTCTATCAAAGTAATTACATGTTTCTTTTCCCCCTTGGAAAATGTTATAGTATGTCTCCAAAGCGAATCTTGTGGGCCTGATTGTCTCATTAAGTCTGTGAATTTGATGTGTCTTAGGCAAAAGATACACAATGAAGTTACTAAGTACTTTAAATGCGAGCACAGATTTGGCTGCTCTGTGCTGTATTTCTCTTTGCACACTTAACCCCCTACTATATCACATTGCTTGCAATTCATTGATAGTCTGCATCATGCTGGCCATGTTTAGCTCATGGCAAAATTGTACAAATGTTTATGGAACAGAGGATGCCCTGTGAGATCACACCCTGTTTAGTTCAGGGGAGAAGTGTTTGTTTAGATAGCAGCCCTTGCCTACATTCCAAAACTGTACAAATCCCTACAGTTTATTCCTTTTATTAAAGATTGGTGGTAGCATCTGCAAGGTTTTTCTTGCTTTTTTCTGGTATTGAAAAACCTAATTCTCAGGTAGAGGAACCTCAAATGTAGGAAAACCTCCATGCTTCTTTCTTCTGAGGCATGGGCAAATGGATTTCTTAATGAGAAGTTGATGAGCATTAAAAACAAACAAACAAACAAAAACTAAAAATTAAAAAAAAAAAAAAAGAAAGAAAGAAAAAAAAAAAAAGCCAGGTTCTATAAATATGTAGACCGTGTTGTTTAAATGTAAGTCTGAAAAGGGTAGAATTAAGTACCTCAGATGTCTTTATACATATTTTTTCAGGTATTATTCCTTTATAGAGTTGATTCACACAAGTACTGGAATCAGTGGGAACTAAGGACCCTAATGCCTTTAAATTGTGGATAAAAGTACAATACTGACAACTTCTTCTTCTAAGAGTTTTTCACAGGATCTGGCTTGCCTATTTTGGAGTTGTCTCTCCTGTCCTGAGTGTTGCAATATTCTGGCCTATTGACCAGATGATAACTCTGACAGCTTCCTTGACCTGCACGGTGTGCTGAAGTAAATTCATGAAACATTTGATTGTAAGATCCTATGGCAATATGTGACCCTTTCAGTTATACAATGGAAATCTTCCAAATGGCTTTTTCTCTGCTTTATGGTGTCAGCTTTCCCTGCCTCATTAACTCTCTGTGTTTTTATTTATCTGTTTGTTTTGGCCTAGGTATTTTTCCCTCTGGTTCTTTTGTGTGTAATAATGGCTTAGACCCCCATATGACCAAGTCATGATTACATTAATTATTGTCCTTCTGTGTATGGTGACACAGATGTTTTTACAATGAGTCCTTTAAACAGATCTTTAAAAAGATAAAAATAATAAAAAGTAGTGTTATGCAGAAAGTCTTTTAGTTTTTCTGTCATGTTGGGTGAATGTATGTTCATATTTTGTGAGAGAAGAGGGAAAAAATATATGTATTGAAAGATCTAATGGCCTAAGAGTCCAAAGGTTATTATTTCAGGTGGATGGAAGATGGGACACAGAGGAGGACAAATAGGGAAGATACTGAAAGACCTAGTAACTGAATAATTATTTTATATGAGCAGTGAAAATGGCTTTAGCAAGCCTGGATCTCAACAACTGCATCCGTTGACACTACAGAGATCAAGAACCCTCAAGCAACAGAAAGATCAACTGGAGGCTGAAGTTCAAAGGATTGTAGATCAGTTCAGCTGCAGTTCAGCTGCAGGTCCAGTACCCTGTATGGTTGTGGCTACTAGACCTGAATTTGCTAGGAGTTGACCTTTGCAGTATTTTGATAGAGGAATCAATCACAGGCAAAGAAGGATGAAAATATATTCTTTTTTCTCCAAAGCATGGAAAAGCATAGATCATCTATGAAATTCAAAGCAAACGTGAACTTTGTCGGCAAAGGCCTGAATAAATGTACTTATGTGGAGGACAAGAGATAGTCAGAATACACAAATGAGAAAAGCTCTCCTGAAGTCATTACTAAACCATGCAAAGTCTAACGATTGATATCACCTGTTTTGCATTCAAGTCTCAGGGTAAATTCCATCTCACAGACAAAGATACCTTAATTTACTGTCTATATCCATGTGTTTGTCTGAGAGATTTCGAAGATTCAAGACCTGATTCAATTGTCTTAACATAGATATCTAAAGCCATCTGAAACATGAAGGGTGTACAAGGGACCCTTCTATATCATGATTTTGTGATTAAGCCATAGCTATAACAGCATTGAGTGCTAATTTTAAGCAGAAAGTGATTATTTTAAGCCTAGAAAGGCAACTGCAAGATGTATACTCAAGGGCAGGTCAAAGGGTCCTATGTGAGCAGATGAATCATGGCCCTAATGAAAGGAATCTCAGGCTCACATTACTTCTCCTAAAGCAGATATCTCCATTAAATTTCCCAAAGATGGCCATTGCAATCATTACCTCTCATAGGAGCTTGTGTCCTCTATGGGACACTTTGTAAGTGTCTATAATGAGATGTGTCTAAGCCTCTTTTCCATCACATACTGAAAGAGACTGAGCTCTTCAAATAATAAACAAACAGATAAACAAATAAACAAACACATCAACAACAAATCCATGCCTATAAGAACAGAAACTATCTAATAATTCATATAGCTAAGGGATGAGAAACCAGAGACTTCTGCTGAGTGAGCAGAGTTCAATGCATTATGGAGGACTGTTAGGACCTGATGCACCACAAACAGACAGGGGTAAAATATTTGTTGGAACTAAATCATGCCTGACTATAGAAAAACCTAGCGTAAACAGAGGTTGCAGAATACATTTCCTATGCTGTATTGAAATCACAGGTCTAAAGTTCCTTCAGAGGTGTCACAGTAACAGCTAAACAGGATGTTTTGGCCCTTTGGGACAAAGCAAAATGTGCCATAAAGGCAGTGATTGCCAGGAATTTAACATGACCATATTACCAGGAAGGGTCCAGGCACATAGGAAATCTCCTAAGTTAATGAACGAGGTCCTCTAAGGAGAATAAATCACCATTCCTGGTCCCAAAATAAAATTAAATCATGGGAATCACTCAGTTTAATTCCTTAATTTGACAAAATATAGTCAAGATATTATTGCATTCTGTAATGAGGGCCTGCCTGAAAGCTCAGAGAATTCACTTGGGATGGATTTTATCTCATCTAACCTCAGGTAGATGAGATTACATCTCAGACTTCTTTAATAGTACAAATTTCTTCAGACTCCTCTTTAGCATTGACACAAAGAAATTGTCACCTCTAGGAAGTGATTCAATTGATATATTTTAGCTTACAATAGAATTAGCTGCCTCCACAGTTCACTATCTGGACCTCCACTGTCTATAAAGCAATCTACTTTCAGGAAGAGCAACCTTAGCTTATTTATTACTATTACTATTACTTTAACTATTTGATTGATTTAACACCATTGCACCTTGTACCAAACTCCAAGTACTGAAAATTCTTGAGTTTACAATATTTAAGTCCTTCAGTGATGGCAGGAAGGTGAGACACTGACTTCCTTTAACCAGACTAGTTTTTGGTGTCTAATTTATTTTTTTTAATTGCAATTAACACTTATTTGCAAAATGCTTTAAGATTCCTGGATAGAAAGCAGTATATAAATGAAAACATTTTTGGTATTGTCTTATGTTAATCTGTCTGTAGTTACAAAGAACTCCACATTGTAATCTGTTATTCATGCAAGTTGTTCTTATTCATCAACTCTCCTCTTCTCTCTGCTTCATTCAGAACACAGTTTTGGGATCAGCCCTCTCCCAGCTGTTTGGTTGGAATATTATTATTAATAATAATAATAATAATAAAGTTTAACAAAGTGGGAAGTAAATAAGAGAAGGAATATTGTAGCCAAAAATTCAGCCAGTGCTTCCAGAAAAGCCCGGGGGGGGATGGCTGCAGGTTGGTTTGACACCATTGCTTTCTCCCCAACAACTCTGAAGGGAAGAGCAAAGACCAAAGACCAAAGTCATTGTCCCATCATTCACCTTCCTATTGTTAACATAGGGACATTGCATTTCTGCGTACAAACACTAACTGTAGTTCTATACACAGCTAGTCTTATGCACCCAAGAGGAGTTTTAATTTCTGTAACCAGTATTATCAGTAAAAGAAGACTCCTAAGGTGGGGAAGAAAGAAGGAAAGCTGCAAAGAGAAATGCATATCTAAAGCTTTTCCTTGTGGGAAGACAGAAAATTACAGTAGAATGCTTTTTAAAAAGATGCTTTCACTGTCATAAAAAATAGATCAAATTGCATTAACTTCTTTATATATTCATTTTGTCTTGTACAAGAGAATCCATTTGATTAGCTGTTGATTATGCTACAATGACAGGTTTTCAGAGGACAGAGATTACCATCAGGGCCAACAGATGCCAAAAGGAAAGAGTCTTGTGTGGTTTGAACTCTATTTACTCTTTTTTGGCTGGTTTGTCGCTTTCATGCCCCCTTCCCATATGGTGACCTGTAGGGAGCAGAGACCACATCATTAGTTGTAGGTCCTGGGATAGCTTGGGTTGCTGATGTCCTCCAGCAAACAGCTGTTCAATGGCTTCTCCATTTCAGCCTTGCAATTTTATACCAAAACTAAAAGGCGAACAAGAATGAATTAAACTGCTTTTTTTTCAGCCAGCCCTCAGGGGCTTGTTCACCGGAGTTCAACTCTCCCTTGAGCAGCTCACTGCAGCTCCAGTGTAAATTCTTCTGATCTTTCAGCTAGACTTTTTTTCTTTTTTTCTTTTCTTTCTTTTTTTTTTTTTTTAAATGAAAGGTATCATGTTCCAAATTAAACACTTGGAGACTTGCCAGCACTATTACAAGCCTGCCTAAAATATGCTGAGAAAAGGAGAAATTTTTTTTTAGGTAAAAAAAGTCTGGTAAGAGAGTCTTTCCAGAATAGAGAATATATGTGAAACAATTTATGAGAACTCTAAACTATTAAGAAAAATGCTTGAAAGGTTAATTTCCTTCATGCAGACCAGGTTAATAATTTGTAAGGAATCAAGGAAGACAGCTCACTAATTCAGTTTCTCCTTTTGCATAAATATGTCGACTAATTTCTTCAGATCGTGGTACAGATACACTTGAATTCTTTGATTTGATGAAGGTGTGATTTACATGTGTGGCACTGATTACTCTGTAGCAACATCAACATTGTTTGTCAGCACAGTCCTGGTTCAAAGACAGAAATATTCAGCTGGAAATTTGGTCCTACAATCCTACATCTCTATATCCCAATGCCTGTGCTCCTCCAGGACTTTACAGAATTTATTTGAAGATAATGCTGAAGCAAAAAGGTTGGTATAAGCATGCTTCGATTTATTTCCTTTCAGAGACAAAGAAAACACATTGTGGGTTGCCCTGTTCCTTTGTGGATTTTTTTTTTTTTATGTTGCTGTTGTTGTTGTTGTTGTTTTTCAATTTGTCAACTGAACAGAACAACTGCTGTCCAGATGTTGCGATTTTCCAGTGGGCTTTACATTTGTATCCTTCAGCTCATTTGTAAAATTTGGAAAAGGCCCCCAGAACCTCACCAATAACACCAGCCTTCAATCACTCCCAACTCATGCTCAAGCACTCCAGGTTAAACATATTGCACTGGGAATCTGTTCACCTCCAACACAAGTAGATGTTTCAGTTCCCTCTGCCTCCTCCCTCTGGCTGCAGGAGAAAAAAACTTCATCCGTATCCCTGCCAAGACAGGTGTTGGTGGTTTCTTCTGTCCTGACTGTCACCAGGAGGGAACAGCCGATTGTTTCATAAGGTGCATCTCAGAAACCACTCTGGCTGGTGAACAGCATGCTTCTGGCCTCTGTTGAGCCAGGTGGGGATGTGGTTCAAGTGAGGGTACTTGATGGAGTGCTGTTTAGGTTACAAAAGTTGTGCTGGAGGGTACTGGAGGGTCACAAAAAGTGCTGGAGTGTACTACTGGAGTGCTGTTTAGGTCACAAAAGCCCTACTCAAATTTAAAGGTCAGATACCTGCAGGTAAACACACGTACAAAAGCACTTGTACATTCACAAAACTGGGTCAGTCCTTGTCCTCTTCCAGGCACTCAAGTGCTTCAGCTCAGTGTGCTTCACGATCCATTTCCATCAACAGTAATCTTGGTTTGACTGCTGTTTCAAAGTCTGTTATTCTGTTTGAATTGTGCCTGTCCATCTAGGTACTTGGGGGATAAAAAATAAAAAGTCTTTCATTTCCAAATTGAAGCCACATTCAGACCAGGGAATTCTGAGATGCAATTATTTTGTACATCATTACCATTATTATTATTATCATAATAATCATCACCATTATTAATATTAGTGTTGTTGCTGATATTGTTGTTATATTTCTTCATTTACTTATTTTGTGGGAATTCCTCTGCTGTATATGTTTGCATCAGATATGGATGTATACATATATCTGCATTTCTTTCTCTGTACAAATAAAAGAAAACAAACGAAAACAGAAAGGAACAGGAAGCAAAAAGGGAAAGGAAAAAAGGGAAAGGAAATATGAAAGGGAAAGGGAAAGGAAAGGAGAAGGGGAAGGGGAAAGGGAAGGGGATTTCAAAAAAGTTAATTTTAATTTTACATTTATTTTAAAAATGGATTTATTTTGAACTCTCATTAAAATTTGAGGTAAAATCACACTCAATAGAGAGGTGCTGATTTGAAGACAAACATTAAACTGTTGGAGAGTGTCCAGAGGAGGGCAACGAAGATGGTGAAGGGCCTAGAAGGGAAGACTTATGAGGAGGGGCTGAGGTCACAGGGTCTGTTCAGCCTAGAGAAGAGGAGGTTGGGGGGGACCTCATCGCGGTCTACAACTTCCTCGCAAGGGGGAGTGGAGAGGCAGGAGACCTTTTCTCCATAAACACCAGTGATAGGACCCATGGGAACAGGGTTAAGCTAAAGCAGGGGAAGTTTAGGCTCGACATCAAGAGGAAGTTCTTCACCGAGAGGGTGGTTTTGCACTGGAACAGGCTCCCCAGTGAAGTAGTCACAGCACCAAGACCGATTTCAAGAAGAGATTGGACTGTGCACTTAGTCACATGGTCTAAACTTTTGGGTAGACCTGTGCGGTGCCAGGAGCTGGACTTGATGATCCTTATGTGTCCCTTCCAACTTGGGATATTCTATGATTCTATGCTAAGCGTCATTGGAATTATTATTATTATTATTATTATTTTCATATAAATCTTGGAAACACCAAGTACAGTGTAACATGACACAAAATGCAAGTCTTATATTATAAACATATACGTTAATAAGAATTCTCCTGCATTTTTTTTTTTTTAAGTGTGGAATATCTTCAAATCTGTGTGAACTCCACAATTAAATTTAGGATTAAATTTAGGTAATTGTTCCAGCTGTACTATATTGGTCTGCTAATTCTAGCCCTTCCCATAGATGACATTTGTGAAAACGTAGTGCATTAAGAGACACTTATCTTCATGTGCAACCTTTTGTGTGGGAATTACAAAGTGTGTTGCATCTGTGTTGATGTAGCCTGGATCTGGTGCAATTAAATCCCTTGGTCCACCCAAGTGACGTTCCCTGACTTGCACCACAGGATGGGGATGAATAACATGACCAGGAGGGTCAAGAGAAAGTGTCTGGGTCCACCCAAGCCCTGAAGGAATTACAAACAGGTTGTTGTCTGCTTTGAACCACAAACTGTTCAAATATAAGCAATGGGATGCTGGTTCAGGGATCTGCTGCCACTACAGATGCTGAAGTGGAAGTTTTGCCTGTTTGTTAGTTTTGTTTCACTTTTATTGCATAGTAAAGTGTGTGTACATTTGTAGGACTAAACTCCTGAACTCTGAAATGGTTTATGGCTGGAGCCCCTGGGGTCCTCCCGTCACAATTACATTTGTTCAATTTTGCCAGAGCACGTATGTTTTTCTTTCTAAGTTTAGATTTGCAGAGAGCCTGCTTTATAGACATGTGGAAAAAAAAAAAAAAAAAAAAAAAAAAAAAAGTAGAAAAAACAAGGACATCACGAGCTCAGTGTATGTTAACATAACATCCATAGGGCTGAAGAGAGGACGGGAGCCCATTGTGTTAGACACAGCACAAATATTCAGTAAGAAACAGCTTTAAACTTTAAGTACCAGAGAAGACACGGGAGAGAGTCACTGCAAATGGCCCTACCCCAGAAAAAGCTTCAGCCAAAGCTTACATCTTCTGAGACAGCAAAGTCACATATCCAGCAGACATAAAGTTGTAGGAAAGCAGCTTTCCTTACTTCCACTGCTCAGAAATCCATATTGGATTGTATTAAATGATGTATAAATATTTTTTAAAAAATACTGGAAATGCCATCAGGAGAAAGCATTTTATATTTCAAGAAATGGAAATTTGTCAGTTAGGAGGAAACCTGGCACAGAACATCTGTATCTTTCAAAACTCTGTGAATTGAAAAGAACCATACAATATGTTTCAGTGTCCCAGAATATGTTTTTATAATTATTAATAAAACAAATTAGAATGGTAAAATGCCAAAATGCTGTAGCTTTCAGCACCTGCTTTGCCTTCTCTTAAATTGTCTGAGATTGAATTTTAAGATGGGAGGACACACAGACACAATGTATCCACAGAAACTTTGCTCACTTGGGAAATCAGAATAAAAATTTGCCATGTAAACACGATGAATCATTTGAATCATTCTGAATTAAACAAAACCTATATATTTTTTTTTTTACTTTCTGAGTCATCAACATAACTAATAAATAAATCCTAAATCTTTTTATTATTATTATTATTATTTTTAAACTGACAAAATTATGAAAACCACATGTCCACCTCACCCTGTCTCTGCCTTAATTGTACAGGTTAGGGACCCACCACAACTATTCTCCTGTATCCACACCAGTGCCTTAACTACAAAATCAGGCTCCCACAAAACGAAGTATTGAAACATTCACCACCTCAGGCTCATTCAAAGGACACTGGAGTCAATGGGAAAAGCTCCTGTTGACTTAACAGGGCCCCTGGCTGACATTTGAGTGGAGATACTTACACCAAGCATTGTAAACACTTTCATCCACAATGAATCTCAGGTGGCTGAGCAGATTTCCAGCTGACCAACAAAAGGATTTGGTTTCCCTATGTAGGAGAACATGGAAGGCAGCTTATTTTTAACAAGGGGGCTTCAAGAACAAGCTACATTATACTCAACTGAAATAACTCATGAATCCTGCTATCTCAAAAGTCCACATCAAGATGGGAAGAATTGCACAATGTGTATGTCCATGTGGGGTCTTGACAACCTACAAATGTCACCGGGGGGGGGGAGGGGGAGGGGTGTTGCTGAGCCAAATAAATAAATAACTTAAAATTATTAAAAAATCCAGGCTTATGTTTTTCCTTTTAAACCTTGCAACCAACCAGTTAGGCTATTACAGTGTTTCTGCCACTGTATGATGGAGAAATATTTCTACTGGTTGCCCCAATACAATACTAAGGACCCCAACACTGAGAAGAAATATTGTAGCCTAGCTTGATTCCAGTGAATGTCCCCAAAATTAGAGTGATGGGTTACAAAAATGATTGGGAGAAGGTAGTAATTCTGAAGTTGATGTGCCCTCACTTGAGCTGGCAGCGTATGTGTCTTGTGTTTGAACCCCACCATGTTCTGATAGTGGGATGTAGGCAAACTGGGTGAACCTGGAACATGCAGTTCCTCCCCTCTGTTCCTATCACACACAGACTGTTGGGTCCATAAAGAGTTCCCAAACATGTTACCTTACAGTACACACACCACCACACAGCTAATATGCAGTACATATTTATGGCACTATTCAAGGCTTTGCGTAGAGCCCCAAAACACTTCTCTTATTAAACTAGTTCAAGTCCAGAAGGGGGTGTATCTGCTTTCATACCTAACATTGACTGAAATAATACACATCACTTCTTACCCAGGAGAACTCCGATAATACACCTAATCCAGAATGCAAGATTCATTATTTCCCCTCCTGCACCCTTGTATCTGTTCACTTATGGTGACTTAACTTCATTAATATAAATCTCAATACAACTCTCCTATCTGCTTAGCCTAAACTCAAGCTGAAAAATGTTACTTGGTTTTCTTTTTAGGTTTTCAGGGACCTTAACTAACATAAGATGAACAGAAGAAAATTATCTAGGGGAAATAAAAAGGATGTTTGTATTTGTACTGAGAAGCAGCTGTCCCTAATTACTCTAAATGTAAAACAAAATTATTTCACTATTCTAAAAATTGGATGGCCATGTTACAACACCCCTTTGCAGTAGCGAGGCATTTGTGCATGACACCCGAGGCAATATGAGACAATGTAAATTAATATAAAAAGATTAAACAGATATAATAAACAAGAAGTTTCAAGATGACAAAATATTTTTCCAAAACATGTTGTGGAAGTTTCTGCCTCATTTTTTTTTTTTTTTTTTTTTGGGGGGGGGGGGGGGGGGAGGTATTTCTTTTCTTCCCCAAATGTTTCCTTTTATCCCTGATTAAAGAAGATTTTTGAGAAGACAGCCTGTTCCATGAAAACAATGATGTGGTTTCCAGTGAATCTACTAGATTCAGAAGAACTCCTAGATTGTTATTCCCAAGCAGCCACTTTTGGGACCTATCTCTCTCACCTCTGATAATTCTTTGCTCTGTAGCCTGTGTAGCAGTTTCATAGGAGCACTTGCCACAGACTCCTTTTTCTGCTTCCTCCTTCCACCACATGCAAGTTTCAAGTTTTATTATTGCAATAAAAATGCTTTATGTTGGCTTTTCCCAAGGACATTAAGAGCTTATGTGCTGCTGCAAAATAGTCCTTTTCTCAAACGTACACTCCACATTATTTGCTGCAAATTGTTGGTGGTCCTTTTCCTGACTCCAAGCGCTCAGAAAACCAGAGTCAACAGGCTATTTTATGGATTCGTTTAGTGGCTAAGGAGAAGAGAGACCTGCCCCGATTTGTGTGGCCGACCCAGGCCCATAGCACAGCTGAACACCTCTGTAAGGGGAAGGGACTCTGCAGAGACCACACAAAGGATTCCCACCATGTTCACCAAACACCAGTCCTCTCTTGGCTTCACACCTGTGGAAAAGAGAGGATCTGGCCAGTCCCTAGAGGAGACAGATACCAGAGGTGATGTCACTGGTGTAAACAGGGATATTTGTGTTTCGTAGGCACCTAGTCTTCTACTGTTCATGCATGGTGACAGAGGACTACTGGACATGCATGCAGTTTTGTTAGTAGTGTGAATGTTACCTCCTGCTGCAAAAAGAACTGGGCTGTGACATTCTTCAGGTTCCTTTTTTGAAGACACTGCAAGAGTCAGGTTTCCTCTGGTGGTCTAAAAACATAACTGGAAGCAAAATAATGAGCTGAAAGAGGATGAACTAGTGAACAGAGGTCCTGAAAGTCAGACATTCAATGTTTTTAGAGTTAGATTCAGACAGAGATATAACCTTTGCCTCAACCCTGATAGCTGAGGCAGCCATCTAATATGGTATGCAAAAACTATATTCATCTCTAGTATGAATTCCCAGGACTCATCGAGCCCAAGTTTTGAAAACATTGAGGATTTCATGGAGAAGTGGATGGTCCTCCTAGACTACCCCTATCCTTTTTAGAACACATGCATGTTTTGAGGCATGCAGCTCCTGACCAGAAGGAGGTGCACAGGTATCTTTCATGTGTAAGGAACAGCTTCGACACCTCAGACTAGGATCCAAGGGATCGTATAAGGGCTTATATTATCTCTCCTGTTTCTAAAATAAAATAAAATAAACAAAATAAAACAAAACATTAACAAAAAAAAAATAAAAAGCATCAACAGTGAGCATGACTGATAGCCCTTGTCCTGTTCTCTCTTCTCTCTCTGACTACTCTCTAGTAGTGCAGCTTTGGGGGAATGCCCCAGAAGGCTTTATATAATCCTTCAGCCCTTTCCAACAGATTGAAGAAAAATTACATTTGGGTCCTTCTTTCACAAAACCAAGAGAAAAGTGGGGGTGGATGGGCAGAGGGAAGATTTCTTGCTTCCTGGCAAGTGCCTTGTGCCCCAGGTTGTGAGCACTCTGGTGGACCCCTAGATTAGTCAAAGCCTGGAGACTGATCAGAGCATGCTTTTTTTTTTTTTTTTTTTTTTTTCTTTTTTTCTTTTTTTAATGAAAAGTACATGTCAAAAGACATGAGATCCAATCTCAGTGGTTAGATTCAGAATACATCATCAATGTATCTCACTGAATAGAGAAATTGGTGTGAGATATTAAATGAAAAGATTTGCAAACGAGTCTTCCCCACTGTGCCATTCAAAGACACAGTGTGACTTGTGGGAGGTCCTTTTGCTTTCCCACCACCTTCTGTCACTTCCTGCTAGAACCCCATCCCCTCTGAATCCCAAAGAAAGTCCCTTTTTTTCCCCATCACTTCTAAGGCTTCATTGTGGCTCTGTTCCCTTCCAGAGGCAAGCCTCCAACTCCCCTCAGGAAATGTCCCAGTCTATCCTCGTGCCCTGGGCTCCTGGCCAGCTACTTCTCTCTCTCTGTTTGCTCCCTGTTCTCCAGAAGCTTTTCCCAACTGAGCCAGCTCAGGTGTTTTCAGGGAATAAGTAATTTCTTCCTCCTTCCATAAGGCTCTGACTGACACAAAAAGCAGCCAGGAAAAGGCAGATTTCTCCTTTCTGACTGTCCACATTCCTCTCATGAAATGTACATTAAACCATGAATCAAACTAACTCATCCTCTGTCCCAGGAATGCATTCCCCCCTACACCACCACCCCAAACAAATAAAAAAGATGAAAAAACTTTTATTTTTTTTTCCTTTTTTTTTTTTTTTTTTCCTGTTACACAGCTGCCGTGTCACTGGTTATCCTTTTATGAAAACCCATTTCCTAGGCAAAGCCTGAAAATGTCTGCTGATTCCTGCCCTGCAGGTGAACTTTTTTGGTGAACAGTCCCACTGAGATTGAGACCAAGAGCATTCCCCACAGAGACATCCCCCTTGCTGTGTTAACATGCAGGTTCTCACTTGGCCATGTATGTAGAGGTTTATGAGATGAGTGGCAGCTGTGCATCCTCAAATCCTTAGTGACACCTAAATTTTTGACCACTGTAGGTGTAAATTGCTTGCATTTATATGTAGAAGCAGGTATTCTGTTCCCAGAGAATCAAAAAATGTAGCCATTTCACTCCTCCCATCATGAGAGGTGTCTATGCTAACTTTAAAGGGAGAACAAACGATATCATCCAGGGGGATGTTGTAAGGACAACTGAATTGCCAGAATGCAATCAGAGAGGTACCATGGACAGAAAATAGGAAGCAGGTGAAAGGTACTGCCAGGTTCATTACCCAGGGGAAATCTATCATTTTTTTAGCCTCATTTTCCTCCCACAGTTTTTCAAATATAGAAGTGGAAGTCTTGCTGTCAGAAGGATTTCACACTTACTTGGTGTAAGCAATAGCAATTCAACAGTAAGTAATAATCCCAAAGTGGTATCTACAACATACACATGGCATAATCAAAAGCTGTTTATGGCTGTTGGCTTGATTATGCCCCTCTTGATGCCAAACCTCTGCCACTGACTAACTCAGGGTCTTGCATGATTCTTGTACTATTTTTTTTCTGCCAGATGTTTTCTATTTGGCATGGCAGCTTCTGAGCTGCTTCTAGGGTGTCTTTTGAATGTTCCTGCTGCCCACATCCAGTTGCTAAATAAAACTTTCTCTGCTGAGCTTATAACAATCCCAACATATACCGCATGCCCACAGCAGGACATGGAGATTCTGTGGTGAGCAGCCCTACTGCCCTGGGGACAGCTCAATTCCTGCAGTGTGCACCTCAGGTGTAGAAAGAGGAATCTAGAATGGCTTTCTGTTACCTTTCCATCTGTCATTGCCCAGGAGTGGAAGCCTGGAATGGGAACCATATAACCACATCCAGACATCAACATCTGAGGTAAAATCCCAAAGCTCTTTTTATCACCCAGTGGAATCCTGAGATTCACTGACCCCACTCCTAGAACAGAACACTAAAAAGGTAGGATGACATGTTATTTAAAAGTACCCATTTCTCTATTTATCTACAAAGAGGTCCAACTAGAACCAGCTCAGCTGGACTTATCCATACAGTAGATGCCTAAGGTTAGGTGAGACAAAAATCTGACCTTTCTTTGCTGCTAGTCTGCATGATCAAGTGATGTTGGTACTTAACAAGAAACATGACTTCTCAAGCTAAAACACTGCCAGTCCTCCCAGATTCTTCTGTTCAATAGGCTCTTTCCAGTTCCTCTGACCTACTTTACACATCTGGCATTGTATATCTCTGGAGGAGTGTCATTTTCTCTCAGCTGTGTATATTTAAACCCTGAAATTATTCAGCTGAGTTTGAGCTGATGAGTCTCACCTTGGTTGTATTGAAGAGAGGAAAAGGAGATGGAAATGCAAATTTAAACATGTAGAATTTTACCCAACCTGAAAACTGTCCTATGTCTTTTCTATTTCATTTCCTCTACACCACCTATTTTGCCCACTGCTTAGAAAATCAGCTGTCTGATGACCAGCTTCATGTGGTATGCAGTGTTGAGGAGCAGGAAGGGATAGTCTATATGTGTGAGATGCCTGACTGTATAGGAGGTGAAGAAGCTAGCAAAATATCATTCTAACTACCTGGAGTTCAGCATTTTTCATCACTTTATGTCAACTGAAATCAAAGCTGCTTCAAAGTAACTTGGTCCTACCTCTTTCCATGCTCCCGGGTGCTTATTCCAGCAACGTTCCTGCTAACACTACTTCTCTCATGTAATGCCATGGGGAACCAGGACACCCATTCAGTTGGAGATTACCTTTTTTCTTTCCTGACTGCGTTAGCTTTCACCAGGATCAGTTGCCTGCTCTGACTCACTGTCCTGGCAATGATCTCTAGAACCTAAATAAAGAACATAGTAGCAGTAAAACCATCTTAAATTGTCTGAATAAAAGGAAGTACCATAGGGATCATCCATCCATGCATTACTTAGAATGATAGAATCATAGAGTGGTTTGTTTTGGTAGGGACCTTTATAGACCATCTAGTTTCAACCTCCTGCCATGGGAAGGGTCACCTACAATTAGATCAGGTTACCTTATCCAACCATGTCTTCAGGTGTTCAAGGGAACAGGCACAAAATGTAGGTGATTGTGTATACACTGAAAATGATGTTTTAATCTTCCCAGAAAGGAGAGGCAACTATTTGGAGGATTAGTCACTGACAATAAACAGATCTAAAAACATTTTTTGTTAATCTGATGATCAGACAAATCAGTATGACAAGGACTTGGGAAAGGTGAGGGAAGATTTGCCATCCAAAGACAGGTCAAACTTGTTGCCAGGCTATGAACCCTTGTGTGATAACTAGGCTTAGAAATTCATCAGGCCAGCTAAATCTTCCGGGCTGGTGGTGTTCACAGTGTCTGTGGTACTGATGGGTCCTCCTGTTGTGTTTTTGCTCCCCTGATGCTTTTCCCAGAATTGGTCACTGGGTTCACTGAACTAAAAGCCTCTCCTGTTCCATGTATCCTCTTGCACAGTTTCATAATTGCTGAGCGCCAGTGGCTCAGTGCTGGCAAAAGGGGAAGGGACGTCCTGAAAAATAGGTTGCATTTGTACAGTTATACGTTGCCCACAGAAACCTTCACTGCCTGACATCATGGCCAAGATTAAGAGTTGAGAAAAGCAGAGAGGAATGCAAATGCCAGCTGTTAGAAGACATGTTCCTGGAGCTGCCCTTGGTGCAGAAAATAAATAAATAAATAAATAAATAAATAAATAGATAGATAGATTGATGCCTCTGCTCACATTGTCAAAAGTGGGGGAATAATCAAATGGTGATGAGTGACGTCAAGGGTAAATAAAGGATGAGGAATGTGATTGTGTCAGAGAAAAGATGAAGAAGGACGGTTGCCATCCTGTCTGGACACAGGTCTAGCAAGTAACAGGAACATGAGTCATTTTTAGAGAAGGTTGGCCTGGAAGGTACATGTTGAGCTCAGTCCTCCACCATCTCAGGAAATTGTGCAAGGACACAGCACCATGACACAGCAGCTGTGATTGGAAAAGGGTCTGAAGAAAAAAAAAAAAAAAATCATCCAAACATCCCCTAAACAAACACACACATATTCTCTTAACCATAAAACTGACTCTTTAGCATTCAGAAATTATTTGGGAACCTTTTAATTTAATGTATCTGGGCATGAGAGCAGCCTCAGCCACAGGGCTAAAATTTTCTGTAACCAGGCCAAAAATCACATGCAAAATTTAAAATATCTGTAAGCAACATCTGTCTGTCTGGTGAATATTTGAAACAGAAAACTTAATCACTGAAAACATTACTTTTTTCTTCACTTTTCATGAAAGCAAGCTGGAGACATACTGATGACGGATTAGCATTGGGCAGCTTGCACTAGTGGATTGTTCTAGTTATTTTCTAGTGGATTGTTTTATTTTTTCCCATGCCTCCACATCCTCCTTTCCTGTCTATTGATTGTCATACAGTTGTCTACAAGGTATTTCTGCATATTTGTATCCTACATGTATCCTACGATGCAGCAAATACACTGGTGCCAAAGGAATTATTCCTAACCTAAATGACCTCTGCACCTGGGCTCACACACTGACAAATACTCAAGAGCCTTCCTGCCTTCAGAAAAAGGCCTCTGGATTCTTGCACTTGGCTTATCTCAATCCAGCTCCCTGTCTTGGCATTAGCTGGTGGGTGAGGTGGCCTTGTGCAAATCATTCAGCCATCTCCCTCCAGCTATACAGCAAGGATAATCCCTACGCTCACACAGCGTAATGTGAAACTCAATTAATTAATACTCGGAAAGCATTTTGGCATCCTCACACTACATAAGCATGAAGTATTATAGATTACTATGATTAACACGATCCCTAGCTTTCAACGTCATGCAAATCTATTTTAGGGAAATATTTCAGGAATGATTTAATCACTTGATTTATTAGGCTACTCTGGGTGGTCAATAGAGGCAAAACAAATATTCTGCCCATTTTTAAACTTTTTTTTTTTTTTTTTAGAAGCTTCCCTGCCAGAAAGTGACACAAAAGCTGTTTAAACAATATGCTAAAGTTCAGCTGCAGCTGAGAAAAGCCAATGTCTTGAAAGGATCTTGAATTGCAGCCTATACCTATTCCTTTGCTTCAATGCAGCAGCACTTAGTCTTCACCTATTGGTCTGTGAAGTGTGAATTCATGATGCGTGACACTGGTATTATTATAATATTTGCTTGGTTGAAGGGGGCTTGATGTGGAAAAACACAACAAGCCCAGAATATCTTGCCATGATGAGGGTTGAGTTTCTTCTGCAAATATGGGGAGGAAAGGAGAGAACTGACTCCTAACTCACAATAAGTGCTTCAGACCAAGCCAAATTCAGTTTTGGGGTATGTGACTTTCTGATTCATTTTCACCTTTGCTAGCTCCAGTTTAAAAGGCTGGATGTTTGAACTAAGTCCTCATGCAACACTAACCTTGCTTCTCCTCTGAGATGAAAACTCTGTACCAATTTATGCTTATTTGCAGTCTGTTTTTTTTCAATTAATTTCTGTCTCAGTCAGCCCAGAGACAAAGCAGACATAGAAGATTTCCATGAGGAAGAGTCTGCAAAGGTTTGTGGGCCTGGGACAGAATATGGGATTTCAATTTACATTCACTAGAGAGAGATTAGCTGTCATTTCTTTCTGAAGTAATGTAATGTTATTATTCTTCTAGATTTATTGTGGAAATTATATATATATATATAGTTAATGGATTAATGTCTCTGCTCATGAACAGTTCCTTGGCTTCATGGTTTATCTGTTGCTCATGACTCAGGCTTGAGATTAGTCCTTCAAGAACTTCCAAGATATCCATATCCATTGAATCAAGATACCTATTTAAAATTTCCATGCACTCAGTCAATCTACAGTCCAGCAGGGGCTAGACTTCCATCAATGGAAAGAAAAACTATCACTTTCATATTTCAGGTGATATAACCAAGCCAGACTGTGACTTGGAAGCTGTGTCCTGCATGCAGGGGGAGTAAAGGAAAAGCAGGGACTCATAGTGTGATGAGTCCTACTGAAGATGACGAAACTCTCCAAAAAACAGAGATTGATGCTTACTTAGTGCTGAATTTTATTTTATTTTATTTTTGTTTTAACCTAGATCTTGTCCTCTTCTCCTTGCTTCCCAAAACACAAGTTTTTAGGCAGCAGAAATACCTTTCATTTCCACGTTGTGCATACAACATGGACACACTTTTGCTTTGGAGTTACCCAGCAGTTACCTAGTCAATGCAGAAACACTAGCATACAGGGTGTTGAGAACTACAGCTAGCATAGACAAGCATCAGATTACTAAGAAATCCCTAGGCCCCTCAAAATAAGAGGAAGCAAGGAGGGAACAAGCTCTCAGGAAGATGTTTCTAAATTGCAACATTTCCCAGGACTCCTCATGGAGCGGTACTTTCTGTCCTCATCCTCTGTCCCTCAGGCATAATCTAGCCTGAAGAGGGAAGTTCATAAAGCAAGAAGGAAACAAATAAGCATCTCATTCACTTCTCCACTAGGGATAAAGAAAAAATAAATCACCCCAGCTGTGAGGGACTGGAATCAGTAGGGAGACTGGACTTGAATTTCCTTGGAAAAAGTTTACAGCTGCTTGTGAATGGTTTTTCAGCATTTCAAATGGCTACCCCAGAAGCCCAAACCGAGCAAAAAAACCTACAAAGGCAGAAAAGAAAAAAACTCTAGGGTTTGTGTTAAAAACCAAGGTCCTGTTTGGAAAACTTGTGTAGTTATGACTCTACCACTAGGTTTATCTAGCAATCAGTCATCTTAGACATGATCTTTCCCCCTACACTGCCTGCCCCTACTACACCTGAGGCTCAGATTAAAAGATTCTCTGACACTGAAAAATAAGTAAAAAACATGTTTCTTACCCCCCAAATAAGTGGCATAGCCTGCCTCATGTCCATAAATCTAAACTACCCTTCCATTCAAGAACAGGATGGAAATTACTAATCTAAATTACTAATGGTAAACTACCAAACCCTGCCCTTCCCTCAACAACAACAATAACCACAAAAAAAACCAACAATGAATATATATTGAGTATATAGCCCTAAGTGCTATGTTCACCCTCCTGCTGGAGAAACAAGATCTGGGTTCTAACTCCTACGTTGTTGTTATTTAAAACCTGTTGTGTAACTCCAACCCATCAAAATCCAGAGCCTGATCAAAATGCACCACCTGTAAATTCATCTCTCCATGCAGCCCACAGACTTGTCTTACAACCAGAAGGATCATATCTTTAATATCAAAGTGAAATCCTTCCTTGTCCTTTCACAGTTATCACTGCTTCATTCACTCTTTAAAAGGCAGTTTTGTGGACATCAGATGTAACATTACCAGTAATGCTCACTGCTGCTACCTCCTTATGTGTGGAGAGATGGGTTGCCATAGTTTAATGAGTTACCATCCATCATCTATGCTGAGGTCACTTCTTTTTTTTGTACATCCAAATGAAGAGCTTAAACCAAGAAGAAGTGTTTCCTTCTCAGTCATAACAACATCACCGAAAATTGTTTATCTTTATTAGGAGCAGTGGGTCTTCAGCTATGAACTACTTGTTCTAATAAACATGGATTAAAATTACCCAAATTGCTTGAAGATTTTAAATAACCAAGTTGAGAGATCCATAAAAGTAGCAAATTTTCATAAAGAAGCTATTTTCTCAGACTCAGGCCTTCTTTAGTTTCCTTGGTTTAAGCAAAGCAAGTGGGACTGAATGGAAGTGCTTTGGTCACCTTTTCAAAGTTTATAAGTTTGGTATTGCTTTCTCTGTCCTTCATTGATCTAAAAATGCTATAATAGCAAGATTAAAAAAAAAAAAAAAATAGGGGGAAAAAGTCAGGTAGATTAAACACTTTTTTTTTTCCAAATAGTTTAGAAGAATTTATTTTCAATTTTGACAATTTTAAAAATAATTATCTCCAATTTTGATAACATATTTGGAAAATTGATTTTAATTCAAAACTCTAGCTTTCAATCAATGGAAGCTGCTTTTTCAAAAATGATCAAGCTTTTTCTAAGTGGATTAAAATTTGTCAGAACTCTTTGAACTTGAGTTTTTCCAAAACTAAGTCTTAGTTCTAAACGAGTTAAATTTTGGGGTGGTTTTCAAAAATAACAGCAAAAATGAATAGCTTATATCATTGCTTGGCAGGATTTTGACCACTAAATATGAAATGAACTTGTATACTATGAAAACTAAAAATAAAGCTTTAATATGTTTTTATGAATTTACTTCTTTATTGTCTCATTTAAAAATTACTTAGCTGTGATCTTCCTGATTCTAAAATGTCCTTAATTTGTAATTGTGATGTGCATCATATGGTTTTATGGAAGAGGGGGAAAAAGGATGTTTGAAGTTAGCTGCTAACCATTGCCTCTTCTGTTATCTGGTTCTAAATACTTGCATCTTACATAACAGCATCTAAAAATAGGGGGAGATGTGTACAAATATTGAAACAAAGAAGCAATAAATTAACGTTTACTCTAAGTATATTTCACATACTGGGGATGAAATTGATACTTATGAATATTCCAGAGGCCCTCTCATTATAATATTTCAAAAAATAAAAACTTGATTGGTTTACAAGCTTCACTGACTTGGAGCCAGACAGCTCAACTCCTATTACTGGTTAAGTCAAGAAGGCTTTATTTCTGAACTTTCATACTAGCCATACAACACACTGAGAGAGAATAAAGGACATTATCAAAAGCACACATCAGTTATCAATATTTTTTTTCCTCAACATCCCTGGACTTAAAACTTTATATGGGTAGAGGGAAAGAAAATCTGACTGAAAGAGAAAATATCAGTTTGAAGTTGTAGAAGCCTCTAAATATTTTCATGTAGACATCTGCATGTGTTTTAGATGTCTAAACTCCAGACATAGTCTTAATGCTCTAGGCTCAGTTCATCTGTATCTGCCATGTGCTCTAGGAGTAGCCTGAAGACCAGACTAGCTTATTCCCTATCTTTGCTCTGCTCACTTCTAAGATACTCATAGCAAGCTTGTACCTCAAATTGGCCGTCATCTACTTTTAGACATGAGCTGTGCAGGCACTTATATCTGAGATCACCAATACATTATTAAATCCTGAAATAAATGTCTAAAGTTGGTTTGGTGCCTCAGGATGACCTACCTGCCTTCGAAAATATTGATACTTAATGACTTAAAGACTATGTAGCTTAGGGTCTGAGAAATCCTCATAATTCTTCATTTTTAAATAAAAAACTTTTCATTGTCTGTTCTTGCTACAATGTAATCATACCCTTCAAAAGTTATTTGCTCCTTAAAAGAAAAGGATGCTTTTTTGGATAGGATGAACAGGTGCAGGCTCAGGAAATCACAGTCCGAGCTTTATTTTGACACCAATTTCCTGTCTCACCATGAACAAATAACAAAGAACTCAGATTGGTTTCCTAAATATAGGTGTCTTGTGACATTTGAGAAGTCACAGGATGCTCCAACTGGTCACTGCTTGTTCAGAAGAGGATGGTTCTCCTACATATCCTGTGTATTGTCTCCAGTCCTCTATGTATGCCTTGAATATCCTAGGAAGCCTGAATTGTTAAACATCTGTCCTAAGAAAACTGATTCAAGCCTCCAAAGTCCTTGTTCTTTGGGCCAACATTTGTAGAGTTGCCTTCTATTCAAGCCTTTAGTCTTAGAATGTAATTTGTATCTTACCAGATGGAGACTGGTTTCCTATGGGATTCCAGATGCTGTCTTAGTTTCAATAGCCTTGTTTAAAATTCAATAGCCTTACCAAAGAGGAATGCTTTAGAAATCACTTATGCAAATAACACTTCCATAGGCCAAAATTTGAGACCAAGCCTCTAAGGCATGCTCATGTATAATACACCACATACAGCTGATATTTTCCTATTGTTACTAGCATTAAATACGAATGATATAGCATATAAATTTCTCTATTAATATATTTAATTATGACTTGATTTCAAATGAATTTCCTTTTTTTATTTTTCAGTTCTACAAGATTAAAGACTTATATGCATTACAAAGGCATTTATGATTCAATATTTTATTTGTTCCAAATTAAAATAACAATTCAGCTCGTGACACTGGTGAAAACATATTATTTTCAATTCTATTTTTCAGGCTTTTCAGCTCTTCTAATTATCCAATAACCTTATATAGCCTTATATAGTCATATTTCCAGTCACAAAGACTTCTTAAAAACATAGAACTACTTTCATGGAAAGAAAATATTGAGTGTTAAAAAAGTCTTTAATTCCAAGACAAACATCAAACATTCACCCCCTTCAAAAAAATAAGAAAAAAAAAAAAAGAAAAAGAAAAAAAAAAAGAAAAAGAAAAAAAAGAAGAACATTCATATCACAGTCATGAATTTAAATAGAAAACAAAATACACATTCAGCTTAATTTAATTGGAACTGCTTTGAGGAAGGGTTGGACTAGATGTCTTCCAGAGGTCACTTTCAACTCAAATTATTTTGTATTCTGTTATTCTATGGGGTTTATATTTTTTAATGTTGATTTTTTTATTTTCTTTGTTTTCATTAGGGTCATTATCTGCAATAATAGTTTTCCAAGGCAAAAGTTGAAACATCAGTTTCCTGATGCTTTCATCTAAAGATGGTATCCTTTTCTTGAAAGAAAAATAAAATAAATAAACAAATAGCTTTTGGAACTCATTTTGGAATGGAGAAGATGATATTTTTTTTTTCCTAACCTGTGTTATGCACGAGGTCAGACTAAAGGATCCAAGGCCTGTCTGGACTAAAATATATGAATCCTTAAAGTTTTCTGGGAAGTCTAATGTTAGTATCATAGATTGTTTGGTTACATTCATGACATCTGTTAGCTGTTTCCTACATGTGATGTCATGACTCGTAGTTATATTTTGAGCTTCAGTTGGGAACACATGTCCACCTACACAGTGTGTTCAGTTTGAAATATAGTCAGGACTAAACCATAAGTAGATGGTGAGTGAGCACAAAGCAGAATGTGTTTTTCAAATGTGTTCAGGGAAAGATTCGGCTCTTAGCTCACAGCTATGTAAATGGAAGTTTCTACCTGTGAGTAGGTGTCTAAGCTCCCATTACAAATCAGTAGATATCAGTCAGCAAAACCAATTAGGTCGAAAAGGCTATTCCACTGACCAAATGTAGGAATGTAAGTCACTGATCTAACCAAAGGCATCTACTGCCAACTGAGATGACCTAAGATACCCACAACATCTGCATTGGGTTGGCAGGATATGAGACAGGATCTAAAGGAGACTATGTCTTTATAAAGAGGTAGATGGGGTCCAGCCCATCAGATGTGTTTTTAGAATACATTAAGTGGAACAAATGAACTAAATCATTCAAATGAATCAGTGCTCTATCTTACCTACAGACATCTACATGATAGACATATAAATCTAGATATCTACCAAAAGTCAACCATCTGGGCACGAATGGATCATTTTTGTTTTATTTTAAACAACATACTGGAAAAAAAAAAAATAATAATAAAGTGTATCTGTCACCCACATCCATCTGAAAGGTCATCTCTCAGAAAGACAAAGTGCAGCACCAGTCACTGATGTGTGTAAACCTGAATACAGACCTTACTGCTAACTTCATACTGTCTCCACAGTAGGAAACACTTTTGGCCAGGTCTGAGCCTTTTGTAAAACCTCACCAGTTCTCCTAAATTTACTGATGTGTAAAATTCTCACAAAAGGCACATAGTTCACATAATCTCCTCTCCAGATTAATGAACAATGTTCATGTCATGTAAGAGACCCATGCACAATCATGTAAGAGACCCGTGCACAATCTTCATCAATAGATTGTAACATCAATGTACATCCAACCAATGTCATTTCAATAGCTTCAAGTGCTTTCTACTTCTTTCTATATGCAGTCTGAGTACAGAGCAAATGTGAAGTTTTCTGTGTATGAAGAGACATTTTTCTAGAACTCCCAAGTATACACGTTACTATTACTGCTCTTCTTAGGGTGATTGATGTGCAGGCGTCTTCAGCTAATGGGCTCATTTTATCTCATACCAAAATAAGTAACTAAAGTTGGAAAAATGAATTGCTGTCTGTAGTCTTATTTTTCCAGTGGCTTCAGCCTAAACCTTGGTGACTAACTCATATTGACATGACTATTTTTTGGGTGATTACAATTAGATGAGTTGGATCTGACCCACACTGGTCCTCAATCAGAAGGACTGGTCCATGAAGACATTGTATGACTTCAGCTGTAGCTAATAAAAAAAAGACAGATTACTAAACCAGCCCATTCAGGAGCTAGTTAAGTTGGCAAAGCCCAGAATATAGCCTCTGCTGTTTTAATTTTACATTGTGCTGTTTCCTAGATCAAGGTTGAGAACAAGAGTGATTCTGATATCATTAGAAATCATGATTTAAAAAAAAAAAAAAAAAAAAAAAAAAAAAAAAGACTAGAAAAATAAATTTAATCTGTTTTTCTAAAACAACACTGCAAGGACTAAGACTTCAGATGCCAGAATCACTGGAGAAACCAGGAACTTTGAGAAAGAAAATCCCTCTGGATCTCTGCTCTCTCTGATCTGATGATGTAGACCTGTGAAGTAGAAACAGATGGAAGGAAAAACTGAGACCTCACATAAAACTTCTGCTATTTTCCTCTACTGTTATCCCATAGATATCCTACAAAATCAACATTTACCAAAATGAACATGAGATTCAGAGGGAGCACTTCAGATATAGTGCATAGATTAATATCTTGTAGGATAAAAGTTTGGCAGATCTTGAAGAAGAAAGAAATATGAATAACTGAAAAGCAGCCTCTTCCCTTCTCACTTGGTCTTCACTGTAGTTCCTTAACTGCCCTACAATATAACTGAATCTCAGGACTCCACTGAATAAATGAACATTAATTATCCTCTATGTCCTTTCCAGCCACTGTAGATCTCAAGATCTCAGATAAATTGGTTTTGTTTTCTAGGTTTTTCTAAAATTCTACAGAGAAGGATAAGGCTTTTTTTTTTTTTTTTTTTTTTTTTTTTTTTTTGACAAATCCTGTCGCCTTGCTGACAATATTCAACATGAGAAATGACATATAGACCTAGATGGATCCACCTGTTGTTGTTTTTTTGTTTGTTTGTTTTTGGTAAAGCTATTTTTCCCAATTGAGTCACCTGGTTTATCAATTCGGACATTCATAGGTTTAGGAAAACTCTGTGTACATTTGTTTCAGTACCTTTGGAGTCAAAAGCACAAGACATCTGCAGATGAATTGGTAACCAGCTTCTAAAATACCTGTCCAAATATTTCAATGGAGGCATAGGAAACAATATCTCCACATGAGGTTTGTGTTCAGTATTTCTAAATTGTGTCTATATAATGTGACACATCTGGAAGACAAGATGCAGTGGGTGTACCAAATGATTAATTCATTCTCAGCATGAATTTCAGATTGTATCTGTGACCTATTCCTTGTCTGCAGTCTCACCAAACCAAATTTGTTTGGAAGAGACATTCAGAACATCAGATCCGTTATTCTCTGAAAGAAGAACTCCAGGATGCAGCTGGATAAAACAGGCCTATATCTGTCATTGTTAACCTTTATCTTGTTACCTCACGTAGTAATTTCAGAACTGGTGATTTAACCCAACAGGTCCACAACAGGTCAGAATTGTTTTACAGCAAAAGAGAATCATCCCATAAAGTGGAGATGTTTCTGCCATTTCTCCACCATACCTGGAAATAACCCACGTTCAAATTCTGAAGCCTTCTACAGGAATACAAAAATAGTTATAAAACACATACATCTCTTCCCACACCAAAAGCCTCTTTTACAGCCTTTTCTTTAACATGCTTTCAGACTGGATTTTCTGAAGAACTCAACCTGTGCTTCTGTTATTATTCATCACGATTTCAGAATTCTGGAGAAGCAAACAGCAACACATCTTAAAGCCAAAATCCAGTTAAGAATCCAGAATAACAACAACAAAAATGTCTTAAGAAAAATAAAAAAAAAAAAAAAAAAAAAAAAAACTATAAATTTTAGCCTATCAAACACATCCTTGAGGGCTGAGAAAAAAAATAAGTTTAGTAGAACTGGCAGCTGGTAACTACTAATCCTTCAAATCAAGAAGTAAATGTCCACTACTCTTAACCTGAAACTCTTTAAACCATTGAAAAGATGGATGTTTGTCATCTTTAAAACAGGACTGCAGCACTCAAGGTCCTAAATTTAACCCTGGCTTATTGCCCATGTGTTTCTTTTTGAAAGAAGTGAATACGTTGTTCCATGGTCCACTGAAAACAATGTACTTCTACTGATTAAATTTGGATCTTGCTGTAGAAAGGTTGTTTATTTAGTGTAGTTGTAGTATTGACAGTTAAACTTTTATTTTAATATATCTTATTAAAATTTAACATCTTGGACTTCAATATTCTCTGATTCTTCTGTGTCATCATATTAAGTTTTTATAGCAGTAATAAACCCATGTCTCCACTGATGTACTTTTGAGCTCAAGTAGTTCCTTCTCTTGCATTTTCCGCAGTTCTTTTGTACATTTTCTGTTCCTTACTGTCTCACTTGAACTGATGATTTATTTTGTTGTTATTGTTGTTGTTGTTCTTCCTTCTGTTGTGTTTGCTTTCTGGTTCTTTATTCCCCATTTCTCTCTTTGGCAGTGACTTGATCTAAGACAGGTAAGTATTCTCTCTCTTTCATCTTCTGATCATTTTATTGCAGCCTGTCTATAATCAGGGATCATGAAGTGGACATATTCACAATCAGGCTTTTTTAGACTGATAGCCTGGTGTGAAGAGACCTTTTGGTAAATGTAAATCATGCCTTCAAGATTCAGTTCTCCAGGGTGGTGCTGTGGCAAAGTTGGGAATGCTGTGAAGTAGACATAGTAATACTTAGAAAAGTTTCCAGATTTATTCTGAAAATAGTGTTCAGAGAATGAACTATTATCTAATCAAAAAAATTCCCCCATCCCTGTTTTACTAGCACTAGGACAACTATTTTGACCATGTCATGTTGTTCTAGTTTGTGTTGATCCACAGTAAGATGGGTTTGATTGTTGATGTTTGTCTGATGCCTACTGAACCAGCTGTCTGATGCTAGACTTCTTGATTAATCATGTTCAATCATCCTCATTGTGGAGGGTATGTAAATCCTCAGCAAAGACTCAATATATGCCCTATAGTTATTTGCATCAGATTTAATTCGGCCAAGAGCTGTCCTTTTCTCCAAAACATATCTGCTTGAAAAAGCACAGATAAAGAAACACAGAAATGAAGACAGACTGCGGGGAGGGAAGAAAACAAAAAAGGGAAATAAAATAAAATAATAATAATAATAATAATAATAATAATAATAATAAAAGCAGGTAAACAGATGAGCATCTGAGCATATGTCAGAAAAGCCAAGAGAGGATTTTGGGATAAGTGGAAAAGACCATGGAGCTTCTAGCAAAGACATGTTCTGTCATTAAGTCCTACCTTTAGGAAGATAGAAACAGCATTTTGCCCATCATTGAGAATAAGATTGCCCCAGGGAAAATACCTGTCTCCATCAAACTTTTTTTTTTTTTTTTTTTTGCTTCTCACTGGCTAAACCTATAAGGCTCTATTTTTTCTCATCATTTGGCTCCTGTGGGGCAACCCCTGGGAACTGTGTGAGTTGCCACTACGCACAGGTCAGTTCTTCGCAGTCACTGTTCCTGGAATTGTTTTCCAGTGACTGCCTGTCTGTGTCATTCAACACTGATGTTATCATGCTGTAATTACCAGCAGCTGAGGGTAGAAGGGAGCAATGTAATTTTAACAGAGGTTTCCAACTACTTAAAAGGAAAAAAAAAAAAAAAATAGGATCAGAACTTTTCTCACGGGCCATGAGAACAAAATGAAATTTGTCAGCGATGCAACTTGTCTTATTACCTACTAATAATTAATCAATTCATAATGGCACCATACCACATACAGAGTAAGAGCTTGACTCAGAAGAGCCTCTCCTTCTTGTGAACAAAGAACAGGAAAAAAGGTTATTAACAGGCAAGAAAGAGGAATGTTGCTTAAGGTTGAACATGACATCTCCAGCAAGATGGAGGATTGAATTTACAGTCTGAGACTGACCCCTCAGATTCTTTTGGATTGCTTAAATCCCTCACTCAGACTGCAGTTTTCACAGAGAGTTTGTTTCTTTGTTTGGTTTTAATTTTAGATCTGCAAATATTTTTCAAAACAGATGAAGACTGCAGGCTGGAGTTGTATTGACAGACCTCTTCCAGGTAGTCGGTGCACCATCAGGAATCTGCAAAATCTATGTTGAATAGCCCTGAACTAGGATTTCCCCTCTTCATCTACTGATCCCTAGGCTCTACAGGGAATCCTCAGGGTAGTATTCCATTCCAGTGTTGCCTTTAAAAATAGGCATTGTAGGAAGCACTAAAGTATTAGTGGAGGTAAGCCTGAGCTGTGGAAGCACTGACAGCACTCAGAGGCCAGGCAGAGATGACCAAGGCAAGCACAGCAGGAAGTCTTAGCTAAGCAAACACCAATTCACACCTGTTGCCTGCAGTCTATTCGCAGGAGCTAATAATAAAAAGTTTGCATTTATACAGAGCTTTTCATCCCTCCTGATCCCAAAGCACTCAGCAAATTACACACACAAAGGTCATATCAACTATTGCTGAAATCCAGCCTGTCCTGGCCGTAACAATAGGAAGGAGGTAAACTATGTCCAAGGACAACAGGGTAAATTCCCAATTATATGAAATATGTCTGGTGCTTTGCAGTGTCTAACCAGAGCAAACAAGATGTAGGACTGCAGAATAGTTCAAAATACTGCAGTATAAAAGAGTATTCTAATATTCCTTTAGTTTACAGATAAGAAAGAAAAGGAAAGCAAGAATAAAAAAATAAACAAAACAAAACAAACCAACCAACCAAACAAAAAAAACACAAGTGAAACAGAACTAGTGACACTGCTTGAATTCAGTGCTATGGTTCCAGAGAGTCTACACATTTTAAATCTGCTTGTAGGCCTGTTAAGCCATCCCCTCTAACATGCCCTTTCTGTGGATTAGATGTGCTGTTTATTCATTGTTTCAAGGCAACGAAATGACTCATACAGAACCTGTTCCCAGGAAATCTTGCCAGGTGAGGGAGGGTGACATTTGCTAGGGGACCTATTAAGTGGAATCTACTGCAATAATACAATGAAAACAGAAAACTCAAGTTCTGCAGCGTGGTCCAAGACTTATCATTCCATCTGAGGGTAGCATTGCATATCTATGAGCAAGGCACAATGAAACTGTTCCACTGTGCAACCCCGAACAATCCTTTTTCACAGGTTTTGTACCTTAAATCAAGACAATAAAAGGCCATAGGAGTTCCGAAATGACCTATTCAATGGCTCTGGGAGGGGTAGGGTGAAAACATAATCTACTACATTCTAGGAACGTACAAAGCCAAACACTCACACCTTATAAAGTCACCTGTGCACTTTTGCTGATTTGCAATGACTCTATCAGAAGCCAATATGCACCCATATAGTTTCAGCAAGTAGGTGATGCATATACATCCTTTGGTTTGCACTTTGCAGATGGGTTTCCTACCTCCTTTGGCCTGAGATATATCCACAGAGTGACATCAGCTGGTGGCAGCTGGAGATCTGGCTCATATTCTCACTCATGAGGTGGGGAAGTGCTCTTAGGTCTGCTGGGTCTTTTCCCTTTTCTCAGTCCATAGTAGTTTATTCCCTAACATAAAAAATAGAGAGGAAAACAATTCACTTACTAAAATATATGCCTGAACAGCCATTAAAATTAAAACACATCCAGTGAATAGTCTTTTGGTGGTGACTCATTTACCTCAGTACAGGTTTTCAGTGCTGTGTATCCATCCATGAGCTTTAAAATATCTTGTAAGGTTTCTGTTAAGTCTCCAGTTGACAGTCAATTACTGCATCTTCATTGACTATTGTGGGAGGTTGTACACCAGGAATACATTTGCACTCTTACATTACTCTTACTCATTACACTTGTACTATAGACATCTAAGTTTAGGTACATTATTTTCATGCCGAATGCCATCCCCAGTGCCGTTTGTCTTGAGAAGTTGCAGTTCTGTATATTCTTCCTGTCTTATTTTAATATGTGCACATGTACTCATGAGGTCTTTCCAGCAAATTATCAAACTTCATTAATAATTTTTGAGTATTACAAATCAACATGACACTTGATGCAAATACATTTTAGATTCAATTTATTATTAGAAATATTTGCAAACCTATCCAGTAAGGACCCAGAACTACGAGGTATCATAACTCTGGTCCTTTGACAAGCTCCATTTAAAAGTCTCTATGGAAGCTAATGCTGAAGATCAAATGGAAAATTATGATAACTAATAAATCAGTGAACTGAAAGATCCAGTCTTTCCAGTGCAGAAAGGCTTTATCAATTTTGCAGATTTGGATTTTCCCAGATCCCAAGAAAAAGCATAATTGGAATTGAAGGGATTTTGTATTACAGCTACAAATGAACGTGAGTGTACATAATTATACAGAGCATGGTGGAGGGAGAGAGATGCAAATCAAAGCAGCAAGGGAGTTCCTGGGTCTTTGTAGAAGGCTTAAACCGACACCAATTGTCATTGCTGAAAAAAATAAAAAAATAAAAATTAAAAATAAAAATCCCCTTCTGCCATCTGGTAGTGAATTACAAAACATACCAATGCCAAAAGCCAACTTCCACCTCCAACTCCACTTTGCTTTGCAGCCAAAACCACAGGGGAAAAAATAAAATCCTGCTCACAAATCTAAAGGCTTCTTTTTCTGGTTCATCAGATCCTTGGGAATTATGTGTATCTTACCTAATTCAACATGTGTCCACACTCCTTCCCTTCCCATCACCTGGCTTCTGAGTTTTGAATGCACCTTAGGAAAGATAAATGAGGAAAAATGAGCAAATCCATTCCAGACAGAACTGGGCAGAAATAACAACCTTTCTAGAATGAAGCTGAGACAGCCTCTGTGGTCAACAAAACCTCTACTGTCTAACGTGACTGTTCTGAATCAATCACAGCCCAGCAAGACAGGCAAACAAACAAACAATCAGAAAAGCATCTCATTAGCTTTAAGTGGGTTTAGACATTAATCCTGTCCCAAGAATGCACTACACAGAAATTAAGCCTTTTTCTTCTCCTGCTCTCCAGAGAAGACATCAGTCAATGCATCTGCTTCATCCTTTACAAGTAATGTTCATTTCAAGCAGGCGTTCCCAAAGTGTTGGACATACACCCCACAGCTTCATGAAGGACTGTCACTGGGACTGTGGAGTACGGATGTCTGTTCTGGGAGGCAAGTGGGTCTTTTCAGTCGCCCAGCTGTAGAAAAGGGGATGTGTGAGATCAGTTTCTTTCCATGGGAAGGCAGGGAGAGCTCACCTCCTGGAAGGTGGAGAAATCATAGGTATGATTCACCTGAGCAAAACTAGAGGTTTGAACTGGACTTAAGAGCGCAAGATTCTCTTTACAAAGGAGAGAAACAGGCATTTGGGTTGGATTCACTTTGTGCAAGCACAACTGTCTGCTGTGCTTTGGGTACCTCCCTGCCTTGGCCTTAGGTGTCTGCTCCAGAAAGAACAAGGTCTCCTGCATGTCCTGTGTCATGTATGCCAACCGTGCTGAGATGTCTTAAAAGCCCAGACAGTCTCAAATGGTACTAGGTGCCAATGTTTATGCAGGTGAATCACAGCTTTAGAGAGCAGTTCGTCTTCCTCTCTTAAAGGTATCAAGGGGCTAATTCAGCTGTCTAAGCATAAGTGTCTAATGGAATCTGAGATGTCTGAAATAATTTTGCTTTGCCTCCAGCTGCAGATCCAGCAAGATATAAGTCTCTTGTAGTCATTATGTCACATCTGGCAGACCTGTGCAGATGTATCAGATGCCCTCAAGCATCTCATTTGGCTCAAGGTGCCTGTATGTGTGCAACTAAACTAAGCTCTTAAAATGCCTCTCTGTGATGTATATGCTTACATTAGGTCAAGGTCTGGGCTAACATATTCATATTTGGGCATCTACAATGTACACATACAAAGTTAAAAGACATTATTTTTGCCAAAGGAGGAAGGAATTTTCTCATGCAAATTTAAGGGCATTGCTCAGCGCACAGGCTGAGACTCCTAAATTTAGTTTAGTGTAGGCATCTCCTTTTCCACAGAGTGTCTGAGATCCCACTGTAGTCAGAGGAACTCTATTCACCTAAACAGAGGTGTCTGGGCCAGAGCAGACAGCCCCATGACACCATCTAAATGTCATGCAGGATCTATGTGAGACCTTTTATATTTGTGGAGTGATAACAAGAGTCTTACTTGGGCTCCCTGTGGTGCCTAAAGATATTTTATGGTAACTGGAGTGGGCTCCTAACCTTGCCCAATGTCTCTCATAAAGTGATGAGAACAGCAGTACCTGTAATGCCTCAGCTGGAGAACGAGAAAGTCTGGAGGCTCCTGCCTTCATAAAGTTATAGAGAGATGAGAAAACTGACGTTTTTCAGATGCTGATGTTGGTACAGCTCTGAGAAATGGTTTATTCTCCCCGTTCACTGGAAAGGGAACCTGGTCTGAAAGAGTTCAGATGGATACTTCTGCATAGCAAATATAACATGGATCCCACCTGGCCATCTGAGCTTGATCATGATTTGGGGGGGCTTGGAAAAGCTTCTAGCTATGAGGCTTTGGAAGTGGATGTCTTAAAAGCCAGTTTGCTGGTGTCACATAAACCTATCCATTTCCTTAAAGCCAAGGATGGACTTATCGTTTGGGTAGCAAACTAAAGGAATTGCTCCTCCACACCTGAAATGTAAGCTGAAATAAATCCATTATGCAGCAGCATATAAATAACATTATAGTCAATGTGCCTATAATTTCCCCCTACTTCTTACTTTTGTTGAAAGCAAGCAAGAGATGTATTCCACTTGTCATTTAAAAGGGAAATTTGTAGGATTTTATTTTTATTTTCAAACTGGGAAAAGTTTCAAGCTAGGGAGAAAAATTTTAGGCTTTTATAACACATTAGGCCTCTAAATAAAGTACCTTATTTCATCTTCTTCGTTTGGCTTCATCATACACCCCTAGTCATAAGGAGAATTTTATTTATTTATTTATTTATTTATTTATTTAATTATTTATTTATTTTCCATAGACCCTGTACAAAAAGTGAGATTTTTCTCTTCTTTCTCTTCCAAGTTCCCAGTACAAGCCATTAAAGGTCCTTTGTCTGATATGAATATAAACATGAGAGGTTAAATGCTGTTCCTACCATCAGATCACTTAATGATCAAGAGGGAAATGCCCAATAAGCCTTCTACATACACAGTCATTCAGGGATTTGGCTTTTTGCTTCAACAGAACTTTTTTTCTGGAATATAGCTTTCCTATACGCTCAAGCAAAAGATGAAAATCTCTAGCTGCCAGGACTGCACCCTACATGTTACTCGTTTTCCTTGGAGGCTTCCCAGATGCAGCTAACCAAATTTCTGACCTTAAGAGAACTGATGAAACTTCAGCCAACCATGGGAACTTACACCAGCAGCCCTCTTATCAAAATGAACTGCTTTTTTAGGGAGTATACGAATGAGCAAATGTCTTTAGAAGGCTGCTAAGGTCACTTGCACAGTTGTGTTTAGCAAAAAATAAAATAAAAATCCCAATTTTGTGGAGACGCAACAGCAGCTCTTCTGCTCTGTGCAATGGGTAAGGAGTGGTGCCAGCAACATAAGCCGAGGAGTTGGCATCTGGCTGCTGCCAAGAAAGTGATGTGTACCCACACAGACATGAAAGGTTTGAGTTAGTAGCTCTCTGCCATGTACTGAAGTAGAAAATTTACTGACATAATATACGAGGAAGTCTGTATTGCTAATGTCCCTTTCAGTAAGGGAATGAGAGGGGTGGACAATTAATTTCTCACCTTTTTAGTTTGTTTGTTTGTTTTTCAGCTTTTGATGTAAAGGTTTGGTTTGGGGAAAGAAGACTAACAGTAGTGACAAAGAGAGTGTGAGTGGCGTAAAATGTTTTCATTCTCTTTTCTTCCCAGCATAAATAGAGGACTTTAAATGTGTACCTGTATTTAAACTCTGCCATTGTCTGCCTCTTAAACTAGGCAGACAGGTAGTCTTATTAGCACAAAAAGTCCCATGCACAAGCAGGAGCTGTATGTTTGCATATATTTGTATGTTAGGAAGGAGGGAAGGTGATTAGGACTGGGGGCAAGGGGAGAAGGAGAAGGGGGGAGATCAAATGAGTGTGGCCCTTGGAAAGTCTAAAGCATCACCTGCCCACACTACAGCATTCCTTCCTGAAATGCCGGCCAAGAAGCCCAGGGGGTTAGGATAATTGAAAAGCAAAAGTGGGATGGTCTTTAGATGAGTTTTTAATCTTTCCACAAAAGCTAATAAAATCTGAATGGCCCTCCTGAGGCCACATTTTATTGCCACACATTCCCATTACATCCCTGGGAGAAGTAGCTCTCACATTAAAGTTCCTTGTGAGTCCTTGTACAAACATACTCCAGCCACCTCCTCGCAGCTGCCAGAAACACCCATGGCAGTTCCCCACCTTTTCGTCTCCATGCCAGAGCACAGTAGCCACACTCGGCAAGGGAGCCGTGCGGCTCCGCCAAAATACAAGAGTGGTATTTGTGGACTTCTTCCTGTGGCATTTATGGTGAATAAAGATATATGGCATGTTATTTCTTAGGTAAACTTCTGTGCTGTGAGGCCTGCAGTGTTCTTCTGATGCCAATATTCACCAAAATGATTTGCTTTTCCTGTGACCGCAATAAGATATATCAACACCCTCTCCACTTCTCCTTCCATTGGTATGAAGAAATTGATTTCTGAACCCTTGTGACTAAATATTGTTTCTTCCCTTATTTCCTCCATTTCTCAGTGACTGACAATGATAATTGGACTAAGGTGACCCATAATTCAGGTGGACATCTAGCTGGGGCCAGGATCTCAGGTATAAGAAATTGAACAAAGAAACGTAAGAAACACTAGCCCTCAATCCTTTTTACCTCAGCTTAGGTATTTCCAACCTGCGTATGGCTACAGAGGTTTGAACTCAATGTGCAAACTCATATCCCAAACAATCCACCCAATTCCAACTATAAAGTTCATAGGTGGCATATGAGGGGGTGTCAGACCCCCTTTTTTTTTCTGCCCTGGATCTCCTTTCTGTACAGATAACAAAGATCATGGCAATTATTAGTACCAGCAAAATGTGCCATTTTTGCTGCTCACCTGAATTCAAGGCAAATCTTCGTATATTGTTGTGGGCCACAGACATTATGTAAGATAGTCTTTACTCTCACCACTTCCTACAGGTGGGAATATCAGTATTGGAGCAGAAGCGCCATTTACCAGCAGAAGTTTTTGACACCTGGAAACACAGAGAAGTTTAAGTGATAGTTCTGCATAGCAAACAAGATATTATTATTTTTATTTTTAACAGCTTCATTCGTTTGTAATATTGAGAATAATATCACCCTATCTGTGTGTTTGGAATGAAAATCCTGATGTGAAATTTCTGGGAGAATTCACAACTAGACATTGGCTGTCTCCAGAGGTATGTATTTAATTTAATGAATAAGTTATTCAAGTGTTATCCTATTCTAAAAAGATAAATGAAATCCTATGTATTATTTTTAATATTGTTTATTGCTAACTAATAATTCCTTTAATAGTTATCTGTTAAAAAAAAAAAAAAAAAAAGAGAGAGAGAGAGAAAAAAAAAAAAAAAAAAAAGGAAAAGCAAGAATAAAAGAAAAAGAACCAGATATGCCTAAATTCAATTAATTCAATTAAAGTACCAGCCCAAGATCTGATTTGGCAGGACACATTTGTTTTCTACATCTTTTCTAATGCACCAACTTGGTATCAGCCCAAAAGAAGCATCTGCATAACCTTCATTTTCTTCACATTACCTCCCAAGGCATGGGAATGGTGTAAATGAATTGCACTTCCTAGGCACTCTGCTGCTGAGATACCGGGAACAGAAATCCAGCCCACCTCTATTTAGCTCAACATTTAAAAACAAAGTAATATTTCACTAAAGTGTGCAGGATATTGAAAGGTTAAAATAATAATAATAATAATAATAATAATAAAACAACCATCATCCATCTCTGTAGTTTACTGAGGTCCGTTCATCAATGATTGGAACATTAATGCTGATCTCTGCCTCCCTTCATCACCTTCTCTTTATATACTGCCTATAGGAGAAAGTGTTTCTGATAAGCTTTGACCTGAAAGATCTGTGAAAAACACTGTTTTAAGCTTTGAGATAAGCATCCCTTGGGCATGATTTATCAAACCTAAGATGTTTATATAGGTAAGATTGACAGCACCCTGAAGTTGCACATCTTTCTTGATTACAAGGGAACTAAACACTTGCTAACCGTAGACGTCATAGAGGAACTGAGGGCAGACCTTTATATCTGGCTGAAACCTATGCCTTTTTGGAGCTATATCTGAAGACATTACAGGAAACTGTTGATGTTAGGGAAGGTACTGTCAGTTCTTACTGTGCTGCTGAGTGAAGCCATGATTTCCCTGAAGCTTTGACATAAAGACTGGACTCAGATGGGTAGACACAGATCTCTAGTGGTAGTTGAAAAGCTTGAGTTTGTCTAAGACATCCATAGGGCTAATATGACAAAGGACTTTTGGGAGAACAGTTCCCATTGGAGGAACAGTTGAAGGCCAGATGAAATCCCCCAGGGTATCTGCATGCAAATCCCAAAGATCAGCTGTCTTTAACTATGAGCTGAACTTCTGGTTTTAGATGAAGTTAATCCTACCCCATACAAAGCATAAAAAATTAAATCCTTTTAACTATTCTTGATTAAGTGAGACTCAGAATCTATTCTTAGCCTGGCCTTTGTGCAAATTAGTACATTCTTATTCAGGTTTTAAAAAATTGAGTTGACCGTGCTGCTAATCTATATGCCCTATAATGAGTAGAGCAAATTTCATCCAAAGAACCTTCCAGTTTTCAAAGGTCATCCTTAATCTAGACTTGATAAATACATATTTTAGAGTAGGCACATTCCTAATATTATAAGGGGAGGAATGACAAAATAGGATAAGTAAGCTGAATGGCCCAACACAGCTTGTGAAAACTAGTGGAGGGAGGCCAAATACATTTGCATGGGAATGTCAGGCAAGGATCCAAGGATAGAAGGGCAATGACAAGACAATCATTTGGACAAGTGAAGTCCAAAGACAAGTGGACAATATGATATATGGCACATGAACAACATACCCCTGGAGTATAAGATTAGTTTTCTAACAGCCTAGCATAGGCATGTGCAAAAGACCTCAAAAGTTGCTTATTTTTAGCAAAACAGCAGAAAGAGGGGTCATACATATGCAAGTTAAGTTACTTCATCAAATATGACATATGATTGAAAAAGGATTTTTCAGAGTTCTTGCATCAGAATATTTGATATTTAAAACAAAAGTGACAGGGAATGGTGAAATCTAATGTTTCTTACACAGAAATAAATGGTTACAAATATCTAACACGCATATGAATTATACCTCTCCAAATCATTTCAGTAGGATCTTACTTTTTATACTCTTCTGATAAAGTCACTGTAAAACTGCTGAAAATATTCAAGCGTTTTTCAAGATCATTTACCTTTATTCCTCATGACAAAGAGTAGAATTCCACACACGGACACTTTGAAATAAATTTTCAGTATCCATTTTTCAATAGAAGCATGATGACTTTTTAATATTTTTATTATGCATTATGTTAATGCGTACTTAAACAGTGTTGAAGACAGACTGATGTTAAATCTTTGAAAATGATGAAGATTGTTATTACTATTGTGCTATGTTAAGTGGAGAAAATGGTAACATAAGTAGCCTGTGGAGAAGTGTTGTAATATCTGTTCCAGAGAAAGAAAGGAATGACTATTAAAACTAAATTTATAAGAAACTGAGGGTAAGAACATGCCTGGTATTGGTGAATATGATTCTCAGGACCAAATCTCTGATCAGAAAAAAACAGTTTCATTTGCTGAGGAAACTTCAGATTTGATGAGAGACCAATGTTTTAGCGCTTCATTGTCTGCTTGTTATTTGAGAACTAGTTTCTCAGTAGGAGGAAAAGTGCAAGTGTTTTCCCTCTGGGATTGATACCTTTTCTTTCCAGTGACCAGATTTTTTTTAAAGTCGAGGGAAAAATAAACAGAAGGGAAACATGATACCACTTTTCTAATCTGGAGACAGTAGCACATAAAGAAAACAAACCAACCTCCCTGTCCATTAGGGACAGGATAAGAGACCTCGAACTTCAGTCAGGGAGAGTCAATTTAGAAACGTGGAGGGGGAGGGGAATATTTTTGCTATTGGAATTTTTTAATCATAAAAGTAATGAAACAGTGGAACAGAATATGAGGAGTAGGTCCGTGGGCATTTATTGTTTGCCAGTGCTGACTTAGCTGTCCCCTTCTCAGGGGACAAAGTAAATGGCTTATTGAGTATCCTATTGGTATCCTATTTTCTAGGATACCTTTTTTTTTTTTTTTTTTAATTTTCTATTTTAATTCCCTGAAATATCAGAAGAGCAAATGATGTATAAAGTACATAACGTGCTGTAGGACACATTTCAAAAAGCAGCTGCCAAATTGGAGCCATCACCAAATAAAGATCTTTGCAACTGAAGTTGCTGAAAGACTTTCACAAGCTCATAAGCTTGGAGGGCTTTCAGAAGGGATTTGAAAATAAACTGAAAGGAAACATACTACTTAATTTAGGATGATGACATAGTTAATGGCAGGATGTATAGGAATAGGCAGGAAGGGGCAGTTACACAGTCGTCTGTCCTTAGACAGAGTAGATATGCCTGCCTAGCCCTGGGGGGCCTGTTTCCAGAGCAGCCAGAAGCTGATCTGCCCATGCTTTGGGGTGCCTGCAGTATGCCTGTTCTGCATGGGATTTGTGACATGCATGATACCACACTTGCAAGGTAATAGGAAAGAAAAAAAAGGTGAGTTTGGTCTCAAGGTGCGTGCAAATAGTGGCTGATGCAGCTGGGAAGCATTACTGCTGTGAGGTGGCAGCTTGTTATGACCTGATGTATGAACAGCCCTGCTCCTACACCTCCACGCAGAGTTTGTCCTTTCCTCAGTGTGTCTGCCAGCCCTGAGGCCCAGCACTGCAAACTGCAGTTCACTCTTCTAGGTCATTTTTACAGGATTTAGTTTTATATATGGGAAGATGTCGCATCTCAGACAAAACAACTTTCTTCCTGCTTTCCTGATGTGGCCACGTGACTGCATTACCTCAGGTCTGCCTATAAATCTCAAGTCAGAAGGTAAAAATAAATGCCTCAGATGACATCAGGTCCTCTAAAGGGATCCCTAGAATAACAAAAGAAGGAAAGAAAAAAAGAAAAAGTGTGCAATAAAAAAAAATAATTTAAAAAAAAAAACTAAAATAAATAAATAAATAAAGGAAGGAAGGGCAGTCTTTAAGAGGATTCTGGGGCATAATATGATGCAGATGAAAATTATTGAGCCAGACCTGATGCAAGGTAGAAGAAGGCAGCACAGAAAGTGGGAGCAGGAGCAGACACACTGATGAGCATGGGAAGTGGTTTGAGGACAGCATAAGGTGTGGCTGAGAATGGACAGCATGATGTGAATGTGTCTCACATCTCCTGCAGTTCTCCCTGCACCATTCAGACCTTTCCCTGCACACGGGATCCTTCTGTGGTTCTCATGGCACAGCTGATGCTGGTTAACCCTGCGCCACAGGGTCCTGTGCAGGGAGAGAGCCCAGATACCACCAGTGCAAACAGATGACCAGAAAAGTATAAGCTAGTCACTCTGTGGTCCCTGTGCACACTGTGAAGGGCAACAGGCACTTCCCAAGTGTGCCTTGTCCTCTTCTGAGACGCGTTAAAAATAAGTCAGGTGTTCTGCTGTAAGTCAAGTCCTGTCTAGCTAGTGATGGAGATGAAGCTGATCAGAGCCTTGGCTTCAGTGTCCTGATAAAATGAAATTAATTCAGGCTCATTTGTTTGTGATAGGAAGATGTGTTTGTGATAGGAAGATGGTTTTCTATATTTGTTAAAAATAAATAAATAAATAAACAAACTATTCTGTACTTACCCATGTCAGCTACATGCCTTGGTCATGTTTTGAGATGCCTCATCATAGACTACTTGCATATTGGCAAGAGCATGGTTGTTACTAATATAGGCACAGCTAAACCACAGAATCACAGAATAATTTAGGTCAGAAAACATCTGGAAGGTCATCAAGGCCAACCGTTAGCCTAGCACTGCCAAGTCCACCATTAAGCCATGTCTCATTTATACATCTCCTAAATACCTCCGGGGATGGTGACTCAACCACTTCCCTAGACAGCCCGTTCCAATGCCTCACAACCCTTTCAGTGAAGATTTTTTTCCAAATCTCCAACCTAATCCTCCCTTGTCACAACTTGATGCCATTTCCTCTTGTCCTATCACTTGTTGCTTGAAGAGACCGACCCCCATGTCCCTGCAACCTCCTTTGAGGTAGTTGTAAAGTGTGATAAGGTCTCTCCTGAGCCTTCTTTTCTCCAGGCTAAACAACCCCAGTTCCCTCAATTGCTCCTCCTGAGACTTGTTCTCTAGACCCTTCACCAGCTTCATTGCCCTGCTTTGGACATACTCCAGGACTTTGACGTCCTTCCTGTAGTGAGGGGCCTGAGAGTGACAGTATTTGAGGTGCAGCCTCACCAGAGCCAAGTACAGAGGGACAATCACTTCACTAGCCTTGCTGGCCACAGTTTCTTATACAAGCCTCATAACTTATCTCAGGCTCTGACTGCAAGCCAAGGGATTCTTTGTCTTTCTGAAAAGGTTAGAAAGGCCTGTACCTTTCTTTTTTTTTTTTTTTTCCCATTCCCACAAAACCCCAAGATGTGTTTATTTTATGGGACTACCAAGGGACTGGGGGAACTCCAGACCTCACCATGCCTTTTTGAAATTGGAGCTGGCAAAGACAGAGGGGGAAACCTCCTTGAGGTCATCTAGACCTTACTTTCTCCCTGTGCTCATCCCAATGGGTACAGCAGTGGAGAGGTATTTCCCCACTTTGTATTTTTGTATATGGTGCTTTGTATTTTTCATATGGTCCTATTGATCTTAGTGAGCACTTCCAGGAGAATCAGGACAATGAATAAATATTCAAGTTGATATGATGTGTGCATGCTCTGGGTAAGCAGGGAGGATAGGGTTAATTACTTCTCAGTGATCACAACTTTTGAAGCTGGATCCCAGAAATTATGACATCAGCTTACAATTAGCTTAACGATATTATTTGGATTTTTTTTAATTATTATTTTATTTTCATTCTGAATTTTACTATTTCACAGGAAGTATTTTCAAGCTTTTCTCACTACAAATGAATCCGAAGTATATTTTTAAGAAGACAATAAATATCATATAATTTTAGGAATGGAAACCATATAAAAAATATAAAGTATCATTTTTATTTGCACAAATTTATGAGAGTTAATAGGAGATCAAGCTTGGAAAATGCAGTATTCAGATGTACTAGAGAGGCACAGCAAAAGAAATACTGCTCAAGGCAGGACTAGGTGTGGGGAGATGAAAAATGACAGAAGGAAAAATAAGGCTGATGATTAGGATATATTTCCTGAAAATCACAACTACCAGATGACTTAGATTTTCCCAAGGGAAAGGGTGGGAAATCTCTTCCCTTTGGCTTTTAATATTGGATAAAGTCCTGAGGGACAATATCACAGAGCCCATTATCATGAATGCCAGCTCAGGTTATCATTTTTTTGCCTGGAAATAATTTACCCAAACATGCTGTGTGTTGAATTTTGCCCTTTAAGCAATGGCTTTCCCAGCTTGCATAAAAGCATTTAAGCAGTTCCAGCCACCTAATCCTCTAAAGACATTTTTCCAAATGTTCAGCTATTAAAACCCATCCAGTAAAATTCTTGCTGGAAGAAATAAAAGTTCTGGTCAAACAAATCATTTGCTGGGGCATAGTGTTTTGACACTCTCCTCAGTAAACTGTTTTAGAGTATTACTTTAAAGCACTTTAATAACAATAATGATAATGTTAATAGCTACTTACTATGTCAATTTTCAATTGTATTTTCTCCCTGTGAGAAATGTAATTAAAAGTTCCCTGATTAGTGAAGACACCAAACCTGATATAAAGTCTCTTAGAGACTGCATTTTGCATTACACTTTTTATTAATATTATCTGTTTCCAAACCCCTGCTTTCCCTTCTCTGGGAAATGCTATGTTTTTAAAAAAGGTCAGCTGGAGAGAGTAAATGTTTTTTATTAAACACAAACCTTATGGATTTTCACTTCTGCTACATAATGGTTTGCCTGTCATTATAAAGTGGAATTAAATATTTTACAAGGAGAAGAATTTAATACTTTTCGGATGGTGAACAACAAACCTCTCCTGCACCAGATACTTGGACAGTGAGCACTCTTTAAAATCTTGGTCAATTTTAACTGAAGCTTCCTGCATTAGGTTTCTTTTCTGAGTTGCTTTTGCCATTATTATGTGAAATAGAATAGCTCATGGAAATCCCAGCAAGGTGATTATCATACTGTCTTTAGTGTTAGCCATATGCATAATTATAAATGCTCCCTGTTTTTAACACTTTACAAAAGGAGCCATCTCTTCTTCAGGACATATACAAATTAGGTGCCCTTCTCTATAAAATAATATTTCAGGCTTCCTTCAGTAGTCCAAGAAGAAGTAGCCCTTTGGATGACATTTCATTTCATCTACCACACTGACTCATTTCAGATGCCCATCCATCTCTACCTAGATCCATCTGAGATGCTCCACTTGTCTCAGAGAATTTCATGGACTTTGCCTACAGAACGTACACCTACAGGACACCCACAGCCTTCTGCAGTGGCAGCTGGAAGAAGGTGATATGTCTGATAGCATCTAAAATTTTAATATTTTTTATGCAGCTGAATCACAACCCTTATGTCTAGTTTAGGATGCAAATAATCTCTTTCTATTGCATATAGAGGAAGTAGATTAGACAGTTTGCTTGGATAGAAAACTTAACTGTAAACAGCATAAGCAAGAGAAGATAATTCTGCTTTCAGTGCAAAAGATATTTAAAAGGTGGATGAAAACAAATTTTAGCAAATTTAACAAAAGAAGCAGAACAAGAAAGTTAAGCAAGAAGTCTGTGGTAAAGAAGGAAGTGTCATGTATTCTTTCTGAGTCCAGCACCAATGTTTTAGCCATAAAATTAGACACTTGTTAATTTTTTTATTATTTTATTATTATTATTTTTTACCCAAATGGTTCAGCTGGTCCAGTCATTTGGGCAATGCATTAGGAAACTTCATATTTAAATCTATGTTTCTCTACATATCCCTTTGGGGATGGGGACATAGTAATTTAGCCCAGATCAACTGAGAATTTAGCCACCACAACACTGAACTTTACAATATATGACATTTAAGTGTCTGTAACTTTTCATAATATCTACAGATCTAAATTGACCAACCTTTGGTGTCATGCTCGGAGCTACTAGGAAACATCCTACTATGCTTGGTATGTTTACTATGGATCTTTGCTTCCGATATGGTGATAGGAAAAGATATCTAAAACTCAGCTCATAACACATTAACAAATGTAAGGGTAATGTGAATGCAGTTTTTTTGTGTGGGGACATGATTCAATTCCAAGCCCCTAGTACCAGCAGAAATGTGTTAGGGAAGCCAGCATTGGAAGAATTTGTTATCCCCCTCCTCTTGAGACCATTTCATTTTCTTTGATTTTTTTAGGGGGTGGGGATTTTATTTTCAATTTTTTCTTGTGCTAGAAAGAAGAAAGTCCATGAATGTCCATTGTGTTGGTCAAGATTTAAGAATTGCCTTATTCCATTTGAGTAATTCATAAAAGAGGTGTAAAAAAACCATGGGAAAAGTCCTGGAACTTAGACTTCGTTCTTTTGAGGCGAACCTAAAAAGACTACTGCTGATTTATGCTTTCCTTCAAGCTGCTTCTCAATTCTGGCCCACCTTTAAGTGTCAGTTTGACCTGACCTACCAGGCTAAAAACAGAATCATTGACCCAGCTTTTCACTCTCTGCTACAGCCTGTATTTTGGTGGTCAGGACTCATTTGGCTATGTTAGTGAGCTAAGAAGACCAGGGCACTGGTCTTCTTAGTGCAATATCTAAATTTGAATACTTTCAAATTTAGAGCAATATCTATATTTGTAGTACAATATCTAAATATGAATACTTTTCTCCAGACAAGGCTTTAAAAAGGTAGGTTACTCATCAAGATGATTTTGTAGTAGCGCATCATAGGTAACAAATAAGCAACTTATGGTCTGCTCAGATACATCTTTGAAGAACTTCTAGCTAACCTATCATTCTACATCTCTATCTGTGCAGTTATCTATCTCTGCTTAAAAATCTTCCACCTAACCTTAGCCATCAGAAAGTTTCTAGCTGAAGCTGATCAGCTATATTGATTCAATGGATAATGGAAACAAACAAACAAACAAACAAACAGAAAAAAAAAAAAAAAAAAAAAAGAATCTCCAGAATTACTTGTAATGCAAAAATAGGTGGGATATATCATCCTATGAAAGTGTCCACCCCCTGTCCAAAGAGTCCTAGCTGACTGCTAAACCAGGCACCTAATTTTCAAATGTCTAAATTTATATGCAATAAAAATCTTCTGCACAATGTAGAACTCCGTTTGTCATTGAATTGCATCCAAGTTTCCCCCCTGGGTTTCTCCAATTTTTCAAGATCCTATTGAATTTTATCCTGTCCTCCAACATAGTCACAACTCCTGTCAACACATCTGATTTCAGAGCCTCAATATTGAATTTCATTCTTCAGTGCAATCTGTATATCCAACCCATTGGAGAGAGGAGGTGTTAATTCCAACATCTCTAAAATCTGTGGATATGTGGAAGACAAAGGTCTCCTATAACCACTGTTTGCAGGTTTTCTTTACCTCAGGCTGTAAAGATTCTGTTATTCAGTTTTAAATATCTGCATCTGATTGAGTAATGTTAACAATTCCAGCTTCTGACTTGGGTCTCCTTGTACATTTTTGCATATATTCTGCTCTCTGGAGGACTCACGAACCTCTGCTGAGTGTATATTGTGCCTACCCCACGACAGATGGAAGGATTTAGGCCATGCTGCAACTCAGTAGTTCCCAACCCGCTTTCTCTGCATCACTGTTTGCAATCACACAGCTCTGGGCAACCTTGTGACTTTCATGAGGTCCCATTCATAACATTAATTTTACTCATCCAAAGTTTTGTCTTTGTTCCTTCCCTACTACGAATGTTGTGTTCAAACTGAAGGCATGTTTCATCTATAAACTAAGAAAGAAAATTTTGAGATATTTCACAAGCTTACAGTATGATTGGAATCAAGGTTAAGGCAAAAAAATATATCCAGATATTCTGGTGATAAGGGAAGGAGAATATAATACCCCTAAAATAATCAAGGGCAGTAAAATACATCCATGGCAATTACTTACCCCTGCATAACCAGGATTTTTTTAATGTGCAGCCCAGACTTTCTACACTGTAGCTTAAGAAAAACTGATATTAACAGGTATGGATTTCCTTGGTGCAGTTTCTAAATGGATTTTTTTCCCTGCTGTGTCAAGAACAAAAGGACCTTCTACTTCCCCAAAGACATTTTATTCCCTACTAGATATGTGCTTTTTAGCAACAGGGACAAAATGTTGCTCTTTAGAGATCACTGAAATTCATCTTTCACACTAAGAACATCTGTAAGGTATACAGTGTTTCTGCTGTCCATTGAATTTTATTCTCTACAAGTAAAAGCATCCAAATACAATGTTATGCCAGTCACAAAATACCGAGCCTGAAAATTAATAGCAGTGGGAGCCTATGTGTTGCCTCCTTCTCTTACCTAAATATCATTATCTTGTATTTATGGCCCCTCAGAATCTGTAAGACCTGAGGGACAGTTTTTTCTTGTTTATTCTACATGCTCTGTGTGTTGTTTTTTTAAATTCTGTCATGTCCCATATAATTGTAAGCTGTCTCTTGAGAATCCGTGGTCTGTTTTCATACAATTTCCCATTATTTTTGGTCACTATATGTATTTATACATTTTTTTTTTCTTTGCAAAACTAACAGCATAAACAAAATAAACTTTGCCACGTGAAGCACTTAGTTGGCATCTTCTCTGAAATTCACACTTGGTATAAATTTATATTTAAGGCCAGAAAAAAAGCATCTAAAAACTTTCTTGTAAAGAAATGAGTTAACACTTTATATTTTTGGTTTCATGCATGTTTTTCTCCTAAATTTATGATGGCCTTAATCACAGGACAGCCTTGTTCCATTTATTAGAAATTTAAGGTTGTGATTCAGTTTCTCAGACTAAGATGTCTGCTGCCATTTGAGGTGGCTGAGAACATCTTGCCGTGTGGCACTGCAGACAGGTGTCCTCTCGATCTTATGTCATATTTGCCATCCTCCAGTGGATGTCAAATATCTTGTTGCATCTCAAGTTATACTAAATGTTAGGTAAAATGACCCCCATGGCTAGCAAATTACTGAGAGGGGTAATATTGCCCTGCTGCAGGCTTTTAAAGTTCTACCAACTAGACCTCACCAAGTCATCGATCATCACAGGTTCACAGAATATCGGAGCTGGTTGGAACCCACAAGGATAACTGAGTCCAGATCCTGGCTCCACAGAGGAACACCCAAAAAACAGACCCTATGTCTGTCTGAGAGTGTTGTCCAAATGATTTTTGAGCTCCAGCAACTTGGGGCCATGTCCACGTCCCTGGGCAGCCTGTCTCAATGCCTGACCACCTTCTGGGTGCAGAACCTTTCCCTAACTCCCAGCCTGACCCTCCCCTGTCCCAGCTCCATGCCATTCCCTCGGGTCCTGTCACTGTCCCCAGAGAGCAGAGCTCAGCGTCTGCCCCTCTGCTAACCTCATGAGGGAGCTGCAGGCCGCCATGAGGCCTCCCCTTGGCCTGCTCTGCTCTGGGCTGAACAAACCAAGGGACCCCAGCTGCTCCTTATATGCCTTCCCCTCTAGACCCTTCACCATCTTTGTTGCCCTCCATTGGGCTGTCTCTAATAGTTCTTGGACCTCTTCTCAAGTGGAAGCACAGACACATACACATCTTGGCATCTCAATCTGCAAAGAAAATCCCTTCCATGTGTTATGGCTGCACCATCCAGGTCCCACATAAGCACCTAAAAGAGCAGTGTGAGATAAATTTCACACCATGTGAGAAGTTGTGGTCAGATTAAATAAGTAACTGTTAAACTGTGGATTTTTGCGTGCGACTTTGGTGGCTATTTCGGTTTCCAGTGGTTCTTTGTAGAACTTTGGGCTAGCCCCTCATCTGGTAAAACAAGTAATATTGTATTTTGGTTGTAAGTAGGTTCTGAATGAGAAGATCCAATCCCATACTTGGTTTTCCTTCTGAAAAGTTTTGCAGTAGATGCTTTGCTTTACTTTGCTTTGTACAGCATGCAGCACAATGTAACAGTCCCTAACATCTGCAATAATCAAACATTATTAGAAAGAGTTAATGGCAGATGGATAAGGACAGTTGGAAACAAGCATATCTCCTCATTCATGTGTGGAATTTCTTTCCTAAATTTGCATTCTCCTTTTCTCTTCATGACTGGGTTACAAACTTAGCAGCACATTTAAAGCTTGAAATATGTATGATTTTGTAAAGGAAATCATGGCCAAAGAGCTTAATTTGTAAGATACACACACACACACACACACACACACAAAAAAAAAAAAAAAAAAAAAAAAAAACATGATCCTGAAAGTCGGCTGTGAGTGACACATTACAAAAATAAATGATATTCTAGTCTTCCTAAATTGTCTTCCTAAATCTCAAGCTAACTCAGGACTGCATCTCCTTGGCTTTTTGAAGACTGGAAATATTCGTACAGTCACAAAGACAGGTTAGATGTCTTGTTCGAGGTTGCCCAGGAAATCTGCGGCATAGCTGGAACTTGAACAAGTCCAGTCACTCCCACTCCAGCCCCTTAACCACAGGACTTTTAGCAGTGTTAGCCACAACAGCTGTTGGACTTGGCTCTGCAATTGTGGGAATTTGATGAGAGAACTGAGGGAGAAGAAGACAGTAAGGAAGAGAGAAACAGAAAGAAAATATAGGTACAATTTTTTGTTATTTTTTTTCTTTTTAAACAGAGGGAGAAATACGTAGTTTGCAGAACAATACATGATGGATCATTAAAATGCAGCCAGGGTTGATGTTGTCAGGCACTGTGGTCATTTACAGACTTAGAGCCAGAATACAATGCTGGCACAAGGTTTTATTGTTTCCTGTACTTGCTGGGTTTGCTCTCGTAAACATGCCATTCAAGTCAGCATGGTAGTTACATGTTATTAAGTGGCAGGTCTGTGTTTACGAGCATGGTCAGGATCCCAAACTCAGAGCAAAGTTACAATTTAGAGGGGTTCATGGTTTCTCCGAGCTGTCTTGAAGCAGGATGAGGCCTGCTTCAGATGGCTTGACAGCTCACCGTCCTGCTCCACCCTCCTCAGCCTCATACTGCTGAGTCTAATCTTTTTTTGAGGGAACTTTGACTGGAGTTCAGATACCTGTTTCCTGACGGGTGATAATTCACTCGCGTCACTAGGATTGGAGCCAATGTGCTCTTACTGAAGAGGCAAAAGGAGTGCTGCTGCCTTGGAAAAAATAATAATAATAATAAAAAAAATAATAATAAAAAAAATCCCATCCCTTCCATCATTCTATCTCCAACTGGGACAAATGTACTACTCACTAGGGAACACACAAAATGAAACCCTTGGAAACACTTTGAGATAGTATTTTCCCTTAGCGTATATCTATTATTATCTATGGAGTCTAGAACAACAATAACAACAATTACTGTCAATAAACCTTTGGGGAAAGTAGGTCTCAGATCATAATGAGATAGTAATTGCATGATGTGTGAATTATGATGCCTGTTCAGAGAAAAAAAAAAGACATTTTGAGGTTGCCCAAGGCAACACCTTAGATGTTCCTCTCTAATTACTGAAAAGCTCAATACAATAATTCATTGCATTTCAAGAGAGGTGTCAAAAAAATAAAAATTGTCTTTTTCAGTCATATTTTTCTTCATAAAATATAAATACTGTCTGTGATTACTGGTTTATTCAGTATGGTCTTTCTTTAAGATATCTAAAGTTAGGTGAGCTTCATCCCACCTGTACTACTAGTTACACCTGGTACTTAGTAGTTTCAGCACAGTTCAGATCCCTACTTGACTTTATGAGTCTGTGCCTTGTGAGTTACGTGCTTTTATCCCATTTGTGTGCCATCCACAGTCACTGAAATTGGCTTAAACTTACAAGAGCTGTCAGCAAAGCTGTTTCTACATAGCTGCTGGCAGCAAATGCCTCTGACAATATGTTTACCACCAAATTATATAGTGCCATTGGAAGAATAGCGGGCATGGATCTACATTGCTTCTCCCCAAAAATGTGTTACTTTATTATCTTCACCCTGATTGTTTTCAACACAGTTCAAATCCAGCTGATAATAATTTATTCTTCCCCAATATGACAAACCTCTTGTCCCTATGTGTCCAATGCACTAGACAAGAAAGGAACAGGAGTCAAAGATCTCTCTAAAACAAATTACTGAATTAAAGAGACAAAAATACCTACTGCATCCTGTAACTAACCTCACACATGGAATGATTTCTTCAAATTGTCTGTCTGCTGTTCCTGGGGGATGAAGTAGGAAAACTAGTATGTGGTCCTCCCTTGCAGTCTCACTCTAATCCAAGTTCTGGCAATTCTTGACATTTTCAACTTTGGTTCAGGATCAGCATCCTATTCTTACCCTACAAAATCCATACAGCTGGCCATCTTAGCCATAGCTGAAGTGACTTGACTCCTTATGGAAAGTATCATCCAATCTCAGAGAAATGTGCTTAAGATTATGAAAATTGTGCTTTTAAAAATATAATCATAATGAATCAATATTTTTTTCTTTCTGGTTAAGATAGAAAGCAGAATTGTCAAGATAATATGAAACAAGGGAATTTCAAGCTTGAACAGAAGTATGAGGTCCAGGAAATGCCATCAGAAAGCTTGTTCTCATGAGATCTCCAGCTCAGTTTCATAGTCTCATGAGACCTGGAGATGTCATCTAACTTTTGTTAGATTTTTTATTAATAATCATTCAAAAATTAGGCTTTTGCTTCCACAAAAGCTTTACATCTTAGGTGGCTCCTAAGAAGTGCCATGCAAGAAAGCTTGCCAGGTGCCTAACCAACATATTCCAGAAACGGGCTCCTTATTCACTAAACAACATCTCCAAATGCAGAAGTAAAAATATTTGTTGAAATCTAAAAAGACATAAAGTATGGAAGGGCATGTTCCAGAATCCTTTATACCAGTCTGTAGAAAGCCTTTTTATTTCCTAGAAGTTGGCTTGTACCCATGTGAAAAGATGAAAAAAAAAACTTGTGGATCAGCTCTTTAAAACAACCAATTAGGAGGTGAAACACTGCTTTGCAATCCTTAGGATGCAGGAATACCAGCCAAGAGGCACTCCAAGTATTTCTCAGGCTTTGCACTTAACTCCAAAAGCTGGTAGAAATGTTTTGCATTACTGAAAATGAGAAAAAAAAAAAAAAAAATGTTCCCTTTGATATTTCAAATTAGAATTAATTCAAAATTGAAATCTTTCAAAATACATACAAAAAGGATCAGTTTCTGCCATCAACTCATCCCACCACCACCTTCCTTCTGGACAGTACTGCCATTTAGGGATCTCCTCAGTTCTGCGGGTTGGTGTAAAACAACTTAAGGCAGATCTAATGGACGGTTTGAACTAAGAACTGTAGCTGATGAAGAGCAGAAAAATATGCTGACACAAAGTCCATGTGTAAGGGCAAGACTTGAACCATGGGTTACTGAGGTCTCTCATCCAATCCAGTCCAGACCACACAGAACTGCAAATTAAAGGCCAGCTCTCAAGGGACTCTCAGAGCATTCAGTGAATAAAGAAACAGTTGAAAGCACAAGGAAAGGATCAGCATCTAAAGGGTGACTGACTGCCTCCTTTGCCTATGTTGAAGGGAAAGAGAGAGTGAATTTAACTGAATTTAACACCCATTCCCATCTCTTTTTAGCATAGGTCTCTGTTGTTGTTATTACCAGAGCAGTGATAGCCTGGTCTTTCTTAATTCTTACCTCCACCCAGGACCCAGATGAAATTAAATGTCAGACCACTACCTCCAGCCAGCATCACTGAAAACTTCTGGCCTTGCTCCTTGACTTCTGCATCTACCCAGGGCCATGCAGACCCTCCCTGGTCACCCCCTTCTCCTCTAAGCCACTGCTGAAACCTGTGTTTGCTGACACAGTAAAGAAGGGGTGAGGAGGCTCTGACTCTGAACAATTACAGCTGATGTAATTAACATAGGGGCCTGTGAGATAGCAGGATTGTCTATGCATTAAGAACAGCCTGACAGCAGCCCTATAAATCTTAAAGTGCAATGACTTTTAGTAAGGGGACATGCTAGGTATGTTCCAAAGGCTGTTGAAGTCAGCAGGAAAGGACATTTTGATTTCCGTGTGCTTTGGATGAGACCCAGAGAGAGCAATGGGTTAAGTCAGGGACACTCTTTCTCACACAGCTGAAGCTGCAAACTCAAAATTGCCTGTATTTACTGAGCAGAAGTGAGTGCCGGTCAGGAAGACAGCTGAGCTTTCCTTTCCTCTATAATTGTTTGCCTTGTTTTGGAGCCTAAAGCAATAGAGTAATTCCATGACAAAATTCTGGGTCAGAAAAGCTGACAAAGCAAAAATTGTGACTGACTGAAAATCTTCTATCATTTTTCCCAAGCTTAAGAATTTCATTTATATTGTCTGGATTTAATTCACGGTCCCTGCCATTCATCTATTTGAAATGCTGTAGTCAGAGTTTTTGCAGGGTATTTGTTGTTTTTCTTATCAGCAGATTTATTAAGAGGTAAAGGCTCTGGCACTCTACACCCTGAGCCCTTCATGCATCCAGAGAAAATCAGTGATGACCACAGAGCTCAGAAACCTCAGAGCAGGGTCTGGGCTTCATTACCCTGGATTCCTGAGAGTGAGGTAAGCAGGAAGGATCGTTACATGGACCCATCTAGCATAATGGCTTTGTGGTTATATATGGGTGTACATGTTTCTGCCTTTGCACTGAAGGAACGTCCTGCAGCCTCAGATCCTCAGCAATCCTTTGGTGTACTAAAACAGGGCATGAGCCTCCAGTTCCCACCTCAGTCCAGAGCTGAGCTTCTCAATAGACCCACTCAACCCTTGTCCAACTTCAGAGATGTTGATTTGTGATACAGACATCCTTGCTCTTCCTTCAGGCTTATAAGTGATGTTTTGAGATATTATATGAAGCACATATTGGCTGAACTGAGCTTGCAGATTCTTGCCCTCTACCAGGATCCACCAAGGGTTTCATAAAGTGGATTTCCATTCTTTTAATACTGGCCAAAGTGATGCTGGAAGAAGCCGAAGCCTTACCCATTCTTAGCTCTGAATGGACCACACTGAGGTTTTGGCAGGACCACCCATTGCACCAGAAGAGAGGAGTAGATAACTGCGAAAGTCAGGATGACACCGGTCACAAGGGTGTGCAAGCACTGCCACCCATCTTCAGCATGATGGCTGGAGTCTCAGCATGCTCACCTCAGAAACACAAGTCCCTAGCTTCAGTTCATAGAATGGTTTGGATTAGAAGGGACCTTAAAGATCATCTAATGTTCCTTCCTCACCTGCAGTGGTTCCAGCCATACCAGCATCTGCCATCGAGAGCACCCTCCTACACAGTAACATCAGTAGCTGCTACACAGAAGGGAGTGAAAAAATCATTAGGTCAAAAGAAGACAAACAAAGGCTGGAGTCTGCAACCTTATGATTAGGATGCATTGATCTCAAAGAAGCATTCTGGGATGGCAAGAATTTGAATAGTTTTTTACACTGAAGGCAGATTTTTTTATTATTATTATTATTTTTCTCAACATCACAAATTAATACACTTACTCGAGTTTTTATCATTGACAACCAGCCTTGACGGTATAGGACTATGGAGAAAACACAGATGGCAGAGGAAGGGAGGGAAGGAAAATCTCTTTGGAAACTAAGCAAAAAGAGGTGCTCCCAGGAAACTGGGTATATTCAAACTTAAATTTATACATAAGGGTTTGCTCCGATCCACCAACATCCCACTGCTGTGACTTTGGATACCTGCACAGCACTCAGTTGAAATCATGGTGCCTATTTCAAATGTGCAGAAGATACAGTTAATTTTCTGCTCAACAGGAAAGGTCAGTCACTCACAGAGGAAAAGAGATTCATCTGCTCCAGCTTGATCCAGAAAGAAGACTGGGCAGGGTCTGAAAAACTTTTTGATGCCTTCCTCTACCCTCAATAGATATCTTCAAGGCTACATATAAAGCACAGTCCTCATCATAATGAGAATACAAGGGCTAAAGATGGCTGTGGTTCTGCTGGACCAACAAGATCTTCCAAAATATAGGCAGAAGGTGAGAAATTAATTACCCTACTATCTCCCCAGAAGCTAAGAGACAGTGTCACATCTCAAGAAGGGTGACATAAGGAAGGTGTGAAATGCTTAAAGGTCTACAGAATACATGAAATATTGCGTTATCAATTGCATCATTTGTGCAACTAGTTAAAATGACCACCTCCCCTGCACCTACCCACCCACACAAATAGACAGACATAAAACCAAAGTGACTTTCCCCAATTCAAACTGATGAATATTCTATTCTGTCTCTCAACAACAGTGAAAACCATATCAGAGACCCCATCTCTACATAAAGAACTGGTAGCATCTCTTCCTGATATGAAATTGAAGGCAGAAAATATCAAAATAGTTCATCCATATAGCTTTTATATCCCCTGCATAGGAAATGCAAGAAACTGAGGAAGTCTGATCTTCTGAGGTTTCCAACCCTAGCTCCAGACCAGAGAGGTCTGGCTTCATTTGGAGACCTTCTGAGTTGAAGAACTGAGCGTGCAGAAATTTTCCAAGTCACCCCCAAATTTCCAGGGATTTGGTACTCTGCTAGTTCTGATGCTGCCCTGCTTCATAAGGCTCTACAAAGCAGATCAGGATCCATTAAGACAGACAGCTTGTTTTCTCTGCAGATTGATGTTTTCAAAAAATGTAATATATAACACAATTCTACTGGGCAGCACTTGCTTGGCAAGTAATAAGAGATTAATCTACTGTTTGTTTCAGATGTGGATGTTCAGGCTTGTAACTAGGAAATGGAGATCCTAAGAAAACCTGTATGTGTGCATATGCATACGTGCACATTTATTTTTATATGTATATTTAAAAAAAAAAAAGAAAAAAAAAAAAAAAGATTGCTCTGAACATGCATGCTATCTGTCATACTTGTATTTTTCTATCACAAATGAGTTTATACTCCATGATGGCTTGTGAATAAAACTTGCTTCTTGCTTTGCCTGCCTGATGCCAGCATAATTGGCACCTTACAAGCAAATATGTTCACTTACTGATGCTTTCAGCTGAAAAGTTAACTTTTTTTTTTTTTTTTTTTTTTTTTTTTTTTTTTTTTGGCAACTGCTCATTTTGCCTCTTGGTTACAGGGCCAAGTGCCTTTACAGATGCTGATTTCAATGGTACAGTGCTGATTTACACCAGTGGAAAGTTTGGTCTGGAGTCATGTGTGATTTCCTAATTTTATTAGAATATTTTGTTGTTTTTCAGCGATACAGGGAGAAAAGACAGCTCTAAGCCAGCAACAGTAACTTGCCACTGTGAACATGGAAAAGAGGAGGGTGGAATAGCTGGGCGGAGGGGGATCCTAGCCCATTTTAAACTTGTAAATTTAAAGTAAACAGCTGGATCACAAGGGAAAAGAGAGAGAGAGGAGGAGGAAAAAAAAAAAAAAAAAAAAAAAAAGTACACATGCTCAGCAAAGTTCCCGTGCACTCTGAAGATTGCTGATGCTTAAAGATTGAGAGACCCCAGATTTCATTTCTTGGCAGCTCAGGCAAGAAGGATGGTCTCCAAGGAGCTGCCGTCTCAGGCTGCAGAGGTGAGTAGCCAGAGGTTTATCCTGAAGGCTACTGGGCCTCTTAGAAGTTGGCATTCTTTCAGCATGAAAGATGGTAAAATATTAGCACTTTAAAAAGACCATGTCTCACACGGCAATAAATCTAAATGCTATCAGATGCCAGCATGTCTATCAATAATAAAGACAGATGTGTGAGAAGCTCTTTTATGCATATACAAGCATAAGCAGCCTGAGGGTGAGGGGGTGATGGGAAAGAAGGAGGGGGCCAAAAAGGAAGGAATATTTCCAGGCTCAGACATTTGAAGTCTGTATCTCCAATAAATCTTCCAAGCAGAGGGCTCAGGCCAGATCTTCAGCACTGATTTTTTGCTTCTTCCCTTACATTAAAGCAATTAACATCTGGCCATAATCGGGGAGGGTGGGGGGAGTGTAAATAAAAAGACTGGATTCGGCTTAAATGCAGGTGCCAGTCTGAACAAGGATCAACATCTGGCCGAACTGGAAAGTGGGTCTCTCCTTCTTTTTCTCTCCCTTCCAGTTTTCGCAGAAAGCATGTCAGGGAAGAGGTTTCTTGTCTGCTTTCCTACGGAAACGAAGCTTATGCAATCATGTAGTGTGCCTATGTTTAGGCCCTTTTTTTGAATTCATAAGCCAATTTGAACCAGTTTTGACAGAGTTTTGTGTATCTGGAAAATTAAGGTTCTGAAGTTAGGATGAAAATAGCTGTTTGGACAGTGGATTGCTATTAAAAGAAATCGTTGTATCTCTTTACAGGTACAGAAAAAAAAAAAAAAAAGTGTGTTTTTTGTTTGTTTGTTTGTTTGTTTTTCAGAGCAGAGCTGCAAAAATTCACCTGAGCCTTGGGACATGAATAAATATGTAGGCAGTCAGGCTTTCTCCACTCACAGAAGTCAGCACTCTCTCACAGCAGTGGGCAGGTGAAGAGACTTCTTCTAAGACATGGGCAAAGATGAATTAGTTTCCTTGAGTCAAGGTCAGCTCCACCAGGAGAATATAATTTGAACTTCACTCATTCTTGGATAACTCTTCCTATGATAAGATTGATAGGTTACTCAGTGTTCAAGTAAACTGAGAGGAGAAAGAGCAAGACAGAAAAGTCAAAGTCAAAGTGGCTGTGCAGGTTGATAACTTACTCACTGTGGTTTTGGATAGGAGAAGACAATGACCTTTCTGGGTATTGTTCCATGAATGGCACAAACAGCAAGCCCTTTCTGGCATGTTTGTGTCAGCTGCCTAGATCTTCTGTGCACAGATTCCTCCCTGAAGGTTAAGACTTATAATGGCGGTGCTCCTGTTTGGCCTCTCTCATGTCTCATAGGACTCTAATCTTGGTCTCTGCTTATGAAACATGTCTTTCTGACCTCTACCCATTTGTCAAATTTGGATGAAATTACCACAGAACTAAAAAGCTGGGAGAGATAGATGAGAATAAATGAAGACAGACAAGGTGAGCTCATCCATTCTTTGGCCCTTGGAAATCCTGTTTGCACTTATTGTTTTCTTCTAGTCTCCAATTCTCTTCTTTCAATAAAACCATCCTCCATCCTTGTTTTGGCTCCAGTGCCTGTTAGTCATGTTCCAGACTTGGCATTTCCATCAACCGCAATAGACACATACTATTAAAACTTCCCAAAACTATAACCCTCTCTTCTTGGGGGCTGACTCATCACCAACACTCACAGCAGAACACCTTCAGATTTTGGAGCAGTTTTAATCACATTTCTAATGAGCAGCCCCTTGGGCCCAAATATTCTTTGCTTGTTCATGATCTTCTCATGCTAGAACGTTTCACCCAAATCCTCCTGGCTGCTTTTGAACTGCAAGAGAGTGACACTTACTGGTAAACAAAAACATGTTGGATTGTCACGCTTTCTTATAAGAGAATAGGAAATATCTCTCTAGGATGGCTGTCTGAAGACAACCTATTTGCTGTGCAAAACCAGCCTAAAACCGAGATTTGAGGAGAGAAAATGAAAATTAATTAAAATCAAGATTATTGTACTAATATCAGAACCTGCTTAACCAGCTTCACTTGTGCTGTTCAGAAGCATTGAACTTTTCACTTTGTTTTCAGCTGAAATGTAACCAATTAGCAGCAGTACAGGAGTGGTAAATACCTTTATAGAGCGGTCACTAGAGAGCACCAAATAGCCACACTGCCCCGTGTGTCTTGCCCATGTGGAGAAAGAATTACAGGTACTGGAAAAGGTTGTGATTTACCACTTATCTCTATCTACTTCCACATATCTCCCTAGGTCTAGAGTCCATCATTTCTTTGGGGGGTTACTGTCTATCCTTTGGGGGAGTTTTTTTGCTGTTTGTTTGGTTGTTGTTTTTTTTTTGTTTTTGTTTTTTTTGGTTAGGGAACAGTAAAGAAAAAACAAACAAACAAACAAACAAACAAACAAAAGAAAAAACAGCATGACCTAAGAAGAGAGTTCAGAAGCAGTTAAGTAGATTTGGGTCCCTGTAACAGAGGAGTACTAAGGAGTACTCCTTAGAGGAGTGCCACAAGATGATGGAGGGCCTGGAGTATCTGACATGTGAGAAGAGGCTGAGAGAACTGGGACTGTTCAGCCTGGAGAAGAGGAAGCTCAGGGGGATCTCATCCAAGTCTATAAACACCTGAAGGAAGAGCGCAAAGAGGATGGAGCCAGGCTTTCTTGAGTGGTGCCCAGAGACAGGACAAGAAACAACGTGCAGAAACAGAAATATAAGAGATTCTGTCTGCACTTTGGAAACACTTCTGCAATATGCAAGTGACTGAGAACTGGCACGGGTTGCCCAGAGAGGTTGTGGAGTCTCCTTTCTCAGAGATACTCAAAAGCCATTTGGACACGGTCCTGGGCAACCGGTCAGGTGTCCCTGATTGAGCATGGGGGATGGAAGGTGACCTCCAGAGGTCCCTTCCAGCCTCAGCCATTCTGTGATCCTGTGGTTCTGTGAAATGCTTCCTCTAGTTCTAATCTTCAACCCAGCCTTTTAGTGATGAACAGGTCTATGTGGCCTTACAGAACACATCTTGTAGGGAGGTTGAAGACTTCAGTGATATCTGAGCTTTTGAGTGTCTCCTCTGCTACTTTGTTCATAAAAAGGCTAATCCAATCATGGGAGTAATGGTTTGGCACTCACCAACTGCAAAATTATAGGTCCCCTTCCCATTTTCTTCCCTTTCTCATTCCAAATCTTTCCTTAGTGGTTTATCTCCTGAAGTGTTCTCTGGACTGAGGTTGTGTGTGTGTGTAGGTGGGAACAGTCTTGTAACTCAACTAATTTTGTCCCAGGACTGCATGGGTGGCTCAAGTGTGCTGTGGGTTTCAATGACAAGTACTTTCTTAGTTTTCTCTCTTTTTGCCCTTTATCCTGCCCCTCACAACCTCCTTGTGTCACAGCAGCTTTTACCTGCCTTCCCCTTCCACAGACGCACATCTTCTTTATTGTACCATGTCAAGTAATGGCAGCGTGAGACACTGGGTATTCTGGACAATATCTGGAGAGTTCATTATCTCATTCACTGGTTGGCTCACGCAGCACTAATCTTTTCTACATTAAAACAAACTGGGAAAGAGGGTAAGCAGAAGATTTGTGTGCGTACAGGGGAAGGAGGAAATGAGATGGGAGATCCTCACTGACCTTTCTGTAACACATCCAACCCTTATATTGTAGTCTTCCTTTTCAGTTACACGTGCCAGGTCTTCTAGTTTCTCTCAAAGGCACCACTCTAGCAGGGATTGCAATCTACCAGAAGCCACCACTCCAATACAGCAACCTGACTTTACCATCCCATTGAGATTAGCATGATTATTATTTTAACAGGCAAGGTCTGAGCAATTTAGCTCTGTTGTATAAATTGCATGATAGGTTTGGTCTACAGCTCTCAAATAGATGGTTTAATACTTCCTCATTGCTTGTTGCTTTGCCCATAATGTCTATGATCATGGCTCTCCTGAGGAAGCACCATGATGTAATCCTAAAAGTGGATTTACACCAGGTCAGATACTTTGGACTAAGCTCCCTCGTGTAGTCTTTCTCCTAAGTAAACACACTGTGCTGCTTACCTCAGGAGAACTGTGGGGTGAGCAAAGGCTGCGTGCTGGCACCTACCACAGTTACCAAGGTGCTGCAGACCCACAGTAATCCATATGCCTTCTCAGTCTACACACATTGCACTCCTTCTCCTGTGACTGTCCTCTTTGGCTACCTTTACATCTCCCTCCCATTGCACGGGGAGTTTCTGAACATTATTACTGCATCCCCAGCACTAAGGTTTATGTGAAACCATGTTCTGTTCAGAGAGGCTCTCTGCAGGCTGGAGTGAACTGCTCAACTTCTTGGTTTCCCAGTTTGTGAGATATCATGGTGTCAGGATGTCACAGCTCTGATACATCTATTAGAAGGCAGAGGCCAAAACACTCAGCCAAATTAGAGACATTGGCTTTCTTTTTGGCATGAGAATGCATGATGTAGTAGAGACCTTCTGCCCTCACAGCAACAAAATCAAAATAGGACAACCAGCTTTGTACGACACATAGAGCATACAACTGAAAAGTTTCACTAAGTTATGACATTATTTTTTAAATGGTGATGGTAAAGATGCAACAGAGAGGAGAGTTGGCAAGGCACAACAGGTTGTGGGAATCTGCTGTAGGAGTCCTGGAAATCAGCCCTGGAAATCAGTCCCCTTCTAAACGGCAAACTCAGGACCTCGGGTCATGAATTTCCTCACTCTTCTTTTTAAACATAACGCTTTCAATCAGGAGCCTGTGTGGGTACACAATCTGCAAGAAATGCAAAATTATTTTATAGTGTCTAAACTGATATACAATATTATGAGGAGATACAGGGACTATATGTTACTTGATCAACCTGGAACTTAGCACGTACAGGGGCACATCACATATTAATAGCAATAAAGATGATGTCACAGAACAGGCAAGATCTGGCTTATGGATCCTAAGTCCTATGACTCATTCTTCTAACCAGTGCTGATGCAAGAACAAGACGGTGATACAGATGGTTTTATCATTATCTGGATGAATTCTGTCTGGTAGAATTAGTCATCCATGAAGACATGCCAATGAACACTTTCTGCCTTCTTGTAGCGACACTAAGTGGGGCACTGCACATTTTCACCTAGAATAATGCTACTTTAAGAAATATTTTAGAAACATGTACAAGTCTATATTTTATCTCTTCCTTAGTATGTTCCTCAAATCATCAAGTAGAACATTAGCCTCATACATTTTCTGCTCCAAGAGAAAATCCATAATAGATGGATTTTCTCCATAGGAGATACAATTGCATAATCTAATGCTGGAAACACAAAACCTTTAGGCTAGTTGATTCATTTCTGAGATGATAAATCTAGAATTATTAATGAAATGTTAACTCTGAACCCTAATAATGTTACAGAATGTTACACACTCCTACAGAGATTGCCTAACAGCTCACTATTATCAACCCATTTCTGTTACTCCTTTCTCTCTGATTTCTCTTACTCTTATGTCACTCTTATCTTCTGTCACTCTGATTTGGATTCCTCTCTCATTTATGCTATCTCTGGTGCTGATTTAACCCCTCAGAATGTAGATTAAGCTTACTGAACTGACCAAAATCTGACTCAGCAAGGGGAAAAAAAAAAAAAAAAAAAAAAAAAAAAGATTGTTTTCAAATCTATGCATGAAATGTATTAGCTTGCAGAGGTATGAGATGAATGTCAGAGCCAATGAAAAAGAGGAAAGAAAAATGTGTGACTGAGAAAGAAAAGGGTGTGTGCAGTGGGGGGAATTGGAGAGGGAGGTGGTTGTGAGCTGTTAGATTTTCCCAGCCATTTCTTTTAACAGCATCCTACCTCTAAACAAGGTTGACATTTAAAAACTGACCAAAGCAATATAGAAAACAAATGAGCCCCAGAAGGCCTGACAAGGCTGCAGGGAGTAGTGAGGGTGCAACGAGCCACCTCTGGAAGTGACACCATAATCCTTTCAGGAGAGCTCTGCGCTTCCCAGAGATCCCCATGATAACACAGCTTTGTTCCTAAGATTCAGGGAAGAAAAAGGCATGAGACTACTACACCACAGAGCTGAAGCTGAAAAAAAAAAAAAAAAAAAAGAAGAAAAAATAAATACACTTTTTTAGACCACTTGTCCTTGAAGACAAAAAAAATATATGAAGTGAAACTAAATATGTTACCCAAAAAGTTAGAGAGAGAAACAAGTAATTTTGGTGGAATCACAGTACAATTATTACAGGTTTTCAAATGGGAACATAAAAGCTGAACACTTGGATTTGTTTGGGGTTTGCATAGACATTTTTGTTTTAATTATTTTTACCCATTTAAGATTAAACACTTTTTATAGACTGGATGTCAGGCACTATGGAAAATTTAAAAGTTTTCTTTTGAAAATCTGAAAGTGAACAGCTTTGAAATGTCTCCTTTTTTTTTTTTTTTTCTTGGCTGAAACATTTTGCCAAATTTGAAATGAATTTTTCAAACATATTTTGTTCCCTCCCACACATCTCAGATGCTGAATTTTAACATATTTATTGCTCATCAAAAATGTCACTCAGCTCCCATCCAAAATACACTTCTGTGATGCCAAAAAGAAATCTTGAAATTGAATAACAGCAGTGAACTAATTAGATATGTTTGCAATACGATGTGACAGCAAAGGAGCTATGAATTTGGGAAGATAAATCACAGTTTATACAGTGAGATCATGCAGGGTGAAACTCAGCAAAATTGTAGCACCAACCTAGATTATGATTTGCAATCTAGCTGAAGTCCTATTTCAGACTCTGCAAGTAACTTCTTTCACTCCGCTGCACATCAGTAAATTTTGCTCTCCCAGTAAACTGCTGGTGGTCCTAGACATCTCAGTCAGACCCAAACACTGGGACTTGTTCACACATTGTCATCCTGATCCATCTGCCCTGGGAGCAGACGTTACCAGTAGTATCCGCTACCTCTTTGAAAGGCAACCACCACCTCCTGACCTTAGTTTTAGCAAGCTAAACTGAAGGTATGAGTCCTTTCAGGCCCCCATCATTCACAAGGATCCATATCATGTAACTATTTGAGATTGTTTGGATTGCAATGGATTAGGAACTGAACAGAATGATGCACACTGATGCTGCCAGAGGAAACAAGAGCCTGTTCTGAGGGTATGGATAGACAATAGTTAAGTGAACAAAAATTCTCATTATTTTGTTGAAGTATGCTCCTTATATGTGTAGTGCAAAGATATTTTCTTTTACTTAGAGTCAGTCGTAAACCAAAATAATCTTCCTTATGCTTACATTTGCAATATTGCATACAAACACTGAGATTCTATGGGGCTAAATATGACTCTTATTAGTATTATCTATCCCTGTGTGAATCTATATCACATGTATAAGTAAAAAGATTCTATTTCTTCCTAAAGGAGCTGCCCAGCATGCTGGATATTCAGACTGAGGGTCCTAGGCCTATGCCCCTAACTCGTGTTAAGAGAATAGGTATGCACAGAAAGCCTACCTTTCCTGGTCCCAAATCTTAATCAGAACACTTAGTGTTTTTCATCCCGTCTGTGGTTTCTGGTTTGTTCCAGGATCAAAGAGCAGTGGCCATTACTAGAGCAAGAAACATCTGCTTCCACAGTGTTCACAGAACAATGAAAAACAGCTCTGTGTAGCAAACGGAATTAGGAGACTAAACTCCTGTATGTTATCTGCAAAAGGTTATTTAAATCAATCTTTCTGATTTCCTAAGGCAAACCTAATCTTTCAATAGGTTTCCAGTAACTTTGAAGCTAAAGGGGCCACCTCTTTAGGCATGTATAAGGAGTCACCTAGTTAATGCTGTAAACCCATTCAATCACAGTGTTGTTCTTATTGTTGCTGTTATTGTTTTTTTAGTTTCTAGTTTCTGAGAACTGTGTGGTACAAACCCATTCGGGATACTATCTTTAATATTTCTTGACAGCATAGCCTTGGGAAAATTGTCTGTTTCCTTGTCTCATCCTTTTGTTGTAGAATTAGAAACCAAGATCTATTGAACACAAAATTTACAGTTGTACAGGACTTGCATTTCTGAGGGAATTACTAAGTTCATAGTGAAACTACAAACTAGTAATAAATGCAAGCTTGTTATTTTGTCTACAACAAGAATTAACTACAGGTAGGAAAAAAAAAAAAAAAAAAAAAAAAAGAATGTTCATTTTGTTGTTGTTGTTCACTAGAGATTTGTTTTTTCTTATTTTCTTGCTTCATGATTTCTTTGCTTCATTTATCAGACTACCATTTTCCATCTAAACTTGACTCCAGAGTAATTCCAAATCATGAAGCCATGTAATATAATAGGATAGTGCAATATCGAAGGGACTTCAGGACATCTCTACTCCAATGCAGTCAGACCAAGTTGTTCAGGGCTTTCTCCAGTCAGGTTTTGAAAACCTCCAAAGACAGACACTGCATGAACTATCTGAGCAACCTAATCCAATGCCTGACTATTGTCACTGGGAAAAAGTTTCTCCTTATCTGTAATAGTTGCTCCAGTCCAAATAGCTCTTCATACAACTTACCCTGTTTCCTCGCAGCTTTCTGTAATGTACCACTGTGAAGAGCCTGGATCCAGCATCTTTCTTATAGGATACCATGTTGAAATATTTGATAAAGCTTAAATAATTGTCATTCCTTGTTCTCACCTTATCCAGAAATCCAGTCATTTATCTTATAAGGCAATGAAGTAGTCACGATATATCTCTGACAAATTCATGTTCATTGTTCCTAACCTCCGTCTTCTCTATGTGACCTGAAATCTTGCAAGAAGACTTGCTGTATGATTTTTCCTGGGACCAAAGTAAGGCCGACTGGCCTGGAGTTTCCCAGGTCTTCATTTTTGGTATAGGTTGAAAAAGGTGAAAACATTTCCCTTTCCCCAGGTGTCGGGGACCTCACCTTCAAGGGGACCTTTCAGAGATATTAAGATACTTGCAAGGACATTCAGTTCTTTCAGTACCCTTTGATGCAGCCCATGGACTCATATAGGTTAAGTTCCTTCAGGTAATCCCTGTCTTGACTTTGATCCACTGATGATAGCATTGAATTCCACCAATAGACACAGACACCTGGGAGACCTGTTAGAAGAATTAGGCAAAGGTGTTGAGTATCTCAGCCTTATCTTTATCTTTTGTCACTAAATCACCCACCCCAAATAGAAAGAGACACATTTTTTTCTTGGTTATTCCTTATTAAAAATGTGGACTTTAAAAGCTCTTCTTACCCTTGACATACCTTGAAAGACTCAACTCTAGTTGAGGTGGGTTTTCATGCACACCTAGTCCCTTATGGTCTGCAGCAATGAGTTACAATCCTCTGCTGAGTCTGCTTCCATACCGCCTCCAGTGACTTTGTTCCTTATCTCAGCTGTCACAACTGACTCATTAGCCATACCTCTGTGGCTTCAGATCTTGACAAAAATTACTCAGTTCAACATAAAGCAATCTTGCATCCTTCTTCTCTTTTTGTCTCTTTCTGTTATTACAAGTCTTCTCTCATGAATAAACTATGCATTTGAAAAACATTCTAGGAACAATTAATTTTGATTATATTAAAGTATTTGGATGGCTGATTAAATGACATTTTCCCTTCAGGAACACATGATCAAATTTGAAGTTATTTTAATACCAAAAGTCAGAACATTTGAACTAGAAGAAAGAAAATGTACAAGACGGGATTCCAGGAAGAAAGTTGCTAGCAGACGTCATTAAGAATGAAGCCATGCAGGACAGAAAAGCAAAAACATAGCAAGGAGAACAAGAAAAACTCACCCTAGATGCCTTTAGATTTTCAGATCTTTAATCTCAACTATTAAATATATTTATTTTCTGATACCTTATAGATAAAATCTAAAGTCCACTTTACTTATAAAAAAATATGTTCTCATATAAAAATAAGTTTTCGTACAAATTGAGCTCTTTGTTTTCTTTGTTCTTCATTACTACTGTGTCTAAGCATGAAAATGAAAATATTTAATTCCATCATAAACTAGGAGCATCATTCTCCAAGGCCCCTAATCTGAAGGCGATGTCTCTCAGTTTTAGCCCACAAGTCACTTTATGCTTTGCAAATTTAGTTTCCTCTACATCATATTGCTGAAATTGTTAACAGCTGAAACAGACTAATTAGGAGAGCCAGACTGGCAAACATAGTTGTTTACCCTGAAAAAGGGAGCTCCAGACCAAAGAAGGTTTCTTCAGGAAGGGATTTTGTGTACTTTTCTCATTCTGACCAACAGGAATTTACAGTTATATTTAAATGTAAAACCAAATGTAAATTATACAAGAATTGAGCTATTTAATGACCACCATAGACCATTCTATTCAGTGTTTTCAGCAAACCTGAATCAACATGACAGTTACATTACTAATGTTCCTGGAAAATGACAGTTTATGTACAACCATGAAAACAAAAGAATGGGTCCCTTTAAAACTAAATTTCCTGCTGAAAATTTGCTTAGATCCAGATGGGAATTTCTATCCCCTTCCTTTAGAGATGAAGTTAACCAGAGAGATGTGATTAACAACTCTTAACCTTTTAGCCAGTCAGGTTAGAAAGAGGGAAAAAAAAAAAGGTGTATATATATATATATATATATATATATATATATATATATTATATATATATATATATGTTATGGTCCCATACATATTTGCATGGATGCAGTCAGCATCCTCCCTTCTCCAAACCTAAATGTCACGGCCAATGTCCAACTCACCTTTCCACATGATCTAATGTATCAGGTGGTGCATGTCTGATATTTCTCCTAAAATGCTTGTAATATAGCCATACAACAACTTGAAGTTCTTAGGTACCTTGTGACTCCTCCTTCCCTGCTCAGTGGCCATGGGAGTTACACTGGTCCTTTCACAGAAGTGCCTTGTTTGGTTAGTCATTTGTTGCCATCTGCAATTTTTGTGGTGTTCTTTCAGGTGATGTAAATAGCCACCATCGAGTCAAAAAATACCATGAGATTCAAGAAGGTCAGTTTCTATACCACCAATGAACTATCAGAAAGACACTCCTTAAAGGAAAAACCTTTCAAGAAAGAGTAAATCTTGGGGCAGACCACTGTGGTTCTGTGGAAGCACTGGAAGTTTTGTAGAAAATATATTCTGAAAAGATACAAATTATACAAATAGATTAAATCCTAAATCAAAAAGCATGAAATTCTTAATCAAATTTTATAGATTGTTTTTAGGAATTGAGAGAGAGAGAAAAAAAAAAAAAAAAAAAAAAAAAGTGTGTGCGAGACAGAGAGAGGTTTTCTATGTTAGCTTGAAGGTTTCCAGAGATACTAAGTGTTTACAGACCATCTCAGCTTTTACTAATGGTGTCATGATTATGGTATTATGAAGAATTTCAGAAAGCATAGAAATAGACCTTGGCTCTCTTGGATGTGTTATGTAACATCAGAGACATCTATAAGTATGCAATTATTTCACCAGATTTTAGTTATTTAAACTTCACTCACCCAGCTTGACTTTGGAATCAATGAGAGAGAGAGGTTATCTCCTGTCCTGAGAGGGGCAAATAAGAGGGAGAAAATGAATCCCTTCTTGTATGTGTTTATTCCTCTGCAGTGATTTTAGGGGGAAACTATGCAGACAAATTTGGCACATCATGTCGAGGTAGGCAAAGTGAGCTGAAAATAGTCACACCCTTAATTTCAGCGTACCTCAGTACCTGACCTTGAAACTCAGCTTACGCCTTCCTTTAGGAAACTTTTCCATCCAGGCTTCAAGGTTTTCAGGTCTGAGCCTGTTTTTAAAGAAGATTTATTTAAAACACCTAACAAGTCAAGCTTGGAGCTGAGATCTTCACATGCTGCTAAATGGCCAAGTACTCTATAAAATAGGAGTAGTACTTCCAAAAAGCTAGACTTAACTAGAGGTAAGTATGTCTCTTTGTTGGTGTGAGCCCCCTGAGACATTTAGTGGCCTTTTTTTTTTTTTTTTTTTTTTTTTCAGAATGCACATTCTTTCAACACCAAATTTCCTTTACTGTTTTAACAACAAAAGAGAGATTGATTCCATATAAGAATATAGTGGCATGTACATATTTCTTGTGTCTTTTTTATTGGGGCTGACTGGGGATATGGTACAAGTTAAGGGCAGCTCTCTAATGGCTTTCACATGATTGCTGTAGGAAAGCATGCCATATTCTTACAGCCTTGCCTTCATGCAGCTCCAAGAAAGGGGGGGGGGAAGGGGGAGAGGGAGAAGGAAGAAAAAAAAAAAAAAAAAAAAAAAAAAGCTAAACATTTATTTCTGTTTTGAACATGGGCAAATTCCATATCAGGGGAGTGTCTGAGAAAAAAAAAAATGCTGGGGAAGGGGTAAAAACAATAATTCTGCCTCCTCACGGGAACAGCAAAGAGCATAGTCCCTACAAAAGGTATGTTTAAATAAAATAGTAACAGTAAAACCAAACTAAAACACAGCAGAAATCAGCCTCACACTCTGTGTCAAGCCTAGAGGACTTCAAAGCCCTCTGTACATGCATGTGTGTGCATATGTGCATGTTTAGAGGATGTCGTGTTATTGTAACCACTCTGTGCTTATATCACTATCAGATGTGTGGACAGAAAGGCAAATGGTCTCTTGGGTGACCAGCAGCAAACGTGGAAGGAGGATTGGTCTTCATGCTCATTGCCTTTCATCTGGGGGTGAGGAAAAAAAGCAGAGCAGGAGAATTCCTGTGCAGGAAAACAGAGTGACTGGTCTCTGGTCTTAAAAGCTCAACTCTGCCCATGGCAAACCTGAGCTGAAAAATCTGAAATACACACTAGTCGTGTTGTTATAGTTAAATGTAGATCCTCCAGTGTTGTCAGTCCAAAAAGCCCAGCTAAATATTTGCCAATAGATTGTATTTGCCAATAGACTAGCTTCTCAAGATCTTTGGACATAATGTATGGGATTAATGCCACTAAATGGGGTTTTCAACTTCAGATATGCTCATCGGAGCTAGATACCTATACCATACTTTATAATAGCAGAGATGAAATCATTCAATATTGTTATCAGGTGTGATTCATTCTGTCCTGGGATAGATAATAGTACTGATTTTTCAGAGAAGGAAAATATCAGTTCCTTTTGACCAAAATCTTGTTAAAATAAATTCATTCAGTGCAAGTTGAACCACTGTCATTTAATAAAGAAACTCACATACTGCAATCTTTCTCTTTTGTGTAAGTCCAAAAAGATGTTGATTCAATCAGACTTTGGCTGGAGTGCATACTGACAACAGAAAGCTATGACACCTTACACAGCAAAGGCATGAGTCACAGCAGGACGAGAAAAATATAGAAAAAAAAAGAAAAAATAGGTTTTCCAAGAATTAAGCTAAAGAGATTAGAGAAATTTCAGTTAGATTATTCTGTGATACTAACATTTAAATCAAATCATTGATTACAGATAGTATTTATTGGAAATTTTCATAAAAGCACCAAAAAAAAAAAAAAAATCGGAAGTGGATTCTGAATGACCTCACAAAAAGCTACTGGAACACCCCTTGCCTTGTCTTGTCACTGGAAACCAGGCTGTTGAGGTTATGATGAGGTACCTACACTACCCATAAGTATTTTTTTTGTTGTTGGCAATAAATGAAAATATCTTGTATGCTGGAAACAGTCTCACGTCCTCTTCCATAACTACAATGCTGTGATCTAAAAACAGTCCTTTGTAGCCAAAATCATAATGGACAAAACAAGGATGAGTCTCTGCTGGCATATATATCCCCATTCCTTCCCATGTTTTAAGTTGAAAAAAGTAGTCTTTGATAAAAAGGGATGGTAAGCTGACAATGATCCTTACATGAAATCTTTTAAGGTACTGAATTTCTAGCAGTGCCCAAGAGTTGATGTGACAATTTTTATGTTCAGTTGGAGGCAGCTTGTCCAATTAAACATATATGAATATATTAATGAGTGGATAATTGTATGTACCTTGCATGAGAAGACTTTGCTAAGTTCTTGTTATCTATGGTCTTGAGTAGTCAAATAGGAATTTAATTTGAACTTCTGATTTCTATAGCTTTCATATAAATATTATTCTCTGTATTCAGAATAAAAGATTGATGGCAGACAAACTTAAAGGGTGAAAAAGTCTTTTTCCTGCAATTGCAGCTACCCAATTCTATGCACTCATGCCACAGAAGCAGCCATAAAATTACTTGTCTATCCATACCTTAGTGTTTTCACAGCCTTAAAAGAACAGTGTCACTTTTGAAATCTGCCTTGATTTTGTTTTGTTTGCACGTATCACAAGGATTTCACAGCTCATGTAAATATAAGTCACTTGTCTTCCAGTGAACTAAACTGGTTTATACAGTGAGGCTTAGTCCCTGTATACCATAACCTACTGCATTCTGGACACACAACGTTGAAGAAATACCTAAAATCAGAGAATCACAGAATTTCTGAGTTGGAAGGGACTCACGAGGATCATAGAATCATCATAAAATCACAGAATGGCTTGGATTGGAAGGGACCTCAAAGATCATCTAGTTCCAACCCCTCTCCCATGGGCAGGGATGCCACCCACTAGATCAGGTTGCCCAGGGCCTCATCCAGCCTGGTTTTGAACTCCTGGGAATGAGGCACCCACAGCCCTTCTGGGCAACCTGTGCCAGTGCCTCACCACCCTCTGAGTGAAGAATTTCCTTCTAACCTCTAATCTAAATCTCCCCTATTTTAGTTTAAATCCATTCCCCCTTGACCTGGCATTATCTGATTGAGCAGAGTCGCTGTCCATCTTTTTTACAAGCCCCCTGTAAGTACTGAAAATCCGCAATGAGGTCACCCCAGAGCCGTCAAGCCCCACCCCGGGCTCCACACAGGACCAGCCCAAAACCTGTGTCTGAGAGAGGTGTCCTAACACTTCTTGAGCCTGTCCGAGTGCCCGACCACCTCTGGGTGCAGAACCTTTCCCTCACACCCAGCCTGACCCTCCCCTGTCCCAGCTCCATGCCGTTCCCTCGGGTCCTGTCGCTGTCCCCAGAGAGCAGAGCTCAGCGCCTGCCCCTCCGCTCCCCTCGTGGGGGAGCTGCAGGCCGCCATGAGGCCTCCCCTCGGCCTGCTCTGCTCTGGGCTGAGAGCAAAGTAAGAAACAAAATGGGACCTTTTTAGAACCAATAAATTTAATGTGTGTGCAGCTTGGTGAACATTACAATGCCGATATTCTTGCTCAGCTGCTCTTGTTACCCTGTCCCAGCGTTTAGCCCCAGTTTGAATCACAAGCCTGGAGAGAGGGGAGTAGGATTTTGCTTTTAGGGACATTGTGCCTGACCTTCCTTCAAAAAATGTTGACTCACAAGGAGTTCACCACGATTTGACAGATTATTTCATCAGCCAAAATGGGATTATTTCCATGGGTGTGCTCTATCCCCCTGCAAATGCCAAGGAATATGCCATAGCCTGACCCACTTTTAATGCTGAATAAACCAGTCTGAATTACCTCAAGCTTGCCAACACAAAGATGCAGAGAAGGACAGGTACAATAGCTGAACTGACAACTTGGTTAAGATTCAATTTTCTAAACATACGCCTGCTAATATCCAGGTATCCAGGATGGCCAAAATGAGCAGCTGCATGGGGTCTGCTTCAGTGTGAGCTGCACCTTGATAACGTGTTAAACAATGCATGCCTTGACTATGACTCCAAGCACTGCATGTGTCCTCAAGAGAGAAGTCAGTTTGTCTGTGCACCTCGGAACAGTTACTTCAGAGAACATTCAGACCAACCTGAAGTGGTCTAAGTTTTGATGAAATCTGAACACTTGCTGCTTTGGCTAAGAAAACAGGAAGCCAAGCAAATGATTAAAAGAAGTTTAAAACCTGTTGCTTGCAGTGAGGTGCTGTTCAACGGATTGTTTGATTTAACAACCATGGTTTTCACCCCTACCAACTCTCACACAAAAGACTGCTGGTGGAGGGAGGTCCTTTTACTTTATGGCTCTAAACACAACCATTTGCTCTGTCCTTTTAATAGGGAAGAAATATAGTGGATAAAATCCTAACCACCATGAAAGGAAGGAAGGGACTGAATTCCAAAAACAAGTGCAAGGAACAATATGTCTTGGTCCATTAAGTATACTGGAAGCAGTGCTTGGGAATCCTCCTACTTCTCACTGATTCTCAGGTTGAAGTTATTAATCATTGTCAGGACATATTAATGTACCTTATCTGTTTGGGCACGTGGTTGTCATAAGCTCTGAAGGGTGGTCTCTGGCCTTGCTGTGGCCAAGCTCACTCTTTCCTCAGGCAAAAGCATAGTTTTGAGGACAGATTTACAGATGCAGTGTAGACTACACTGAGTACCAGAATCTCCGAAACATGTAGGAAACTGCTGCAAAGAAGACCCACCACAGTCTTGCATGAGGATTTCTGTCTATATCCTACCTGCAGGGCTGTATTCTGGGTCAGCCCATCTGACACAGCCCTAGTTCTTCACATCAGACCAGAGGTAGAAATGTATCCTCTCTCTGCCTCTTCTCTGGGCTGGTGCGGAATCACTAGGTGAATCTCTACATATTTTCAGTGCCAGAAACCATAAGACGGAACCCCATTAATCTCAAGTTTGAGCTTGATTATTTCTTGTACTGCAAAATCAGCTGTCCTAGTAATACAATGCATTGTAAAGCAAATTTGCTCTACAATGTGCTGAAAGAGAGCAGGGAGGTTAATTGAGAGGTTCAAAGTAGGTTGCCAAGCAATGTCAGGTACAAGGATACATCATCATTTTAGCTACCAGAATGACCTTCTTTGCTCAAATCTCCTCAGTTCTCTGATCCTCTGAATAATGTGTGCTAAACAGCTGTGGAGCAGAACTACTTCTGTCTGGAAATGGAGGCATATGGCCACCAGAGTGTCTTCAACAAATGAAACAGATAAATTGTATTTTCTAAAGGTATTTCCTACAAAATATGGAGTGTCCCTCTGAAGTTCCAGGAACAGCCACTGGGGAAAGAAATTGTGGCATGAACTTAATGGAAGTTAATGGAGAAAATACAGTTGAGATTAATCACATCTCACTTTTATTCTTAGCAAAAGAGTATTATGGAGACAGAAATCTTTGAACCTTCACCTTACTCTAAAATAGGTGTTGAAAATAGATTGCATTAAATGAGATTGAAAAGCACTTTGTTCCAGTTTTTCTTCTCCTCTAAATGGAAACATCCCAGATAGGGTTTGAATAATATCTTATTCAGGGGTCTTGTCTGTCATCCATTCATAGTTAGGTAGGTAAAACTCTTCCTAAAATAAAGAAATAAATAAATTTTCTCCTTACTTTTGGAATTGTGTCCAAATGCTTTGTCACCTTGGTATAGCTCATGATTGTACCCTGTGTTTACAGTCAGGATTTTTACAACCTTAGAATAAGACATCTTCACAAATAAAGTTTTTTCAGACCCCTATGATGTATTTTCAGTCTGGAACTCTAGGCCCCTTGGTGATTCACATTTATGACATGAAAACATGAACATGGTAGTTTATTCGTTCAAATAATAATTTAAATATAACAATTAAAATGCAAATGTAATTCAAAAGAAAAAAACATATGGGAATTAGAACTTTTCCAGGTTTCAGTTCTGGACAGTTGGGTGGGGTTATTGTTTTTTGAGTGTTTTGTTGTTATCATCGTTTCTGCTTTTTTTTTTTTTTTTTTTTTTCCATTCTAAGAAGTCTGATCCAGAATCTTTGTCTTTTATTATTCCTTGCAAAGCCATTTCCTCTCTCCCCTCAACCCCTTGAGTTAATTAACTGTTACAAAGCATTCCTGTGATAGTTAGTAAATAACAATGCAAACATGTTTATGTAATAGTTTAACTTGTTAATTATGTTTTTATGCTGAGTTGAACGCACGCTGTCCTGGAGTCTGGTAGCCTTCAAGTCTTGGCTCTTTGATGTGAAGGGTGCGCTGGGAAGCACATTCGTTTTTCATTTTGCCTTGATGAAGGCTGCTGTTTACACTTTGTGTCACTTCTCCACAAGTCAGTGGCATGCGGACAGCCGCAGGGAATGGGTTAGTTCTGCGTTGGAGCCACGTGAGCCTCAGTGCCTGCAGTGTGACTGTATCCACAAACAGAATTATTGTGGAGAAGGATGCAAATTTTTCTTGAGTCCTCACATGTGGGACTGGGCTGCAAAATGCTCTCCAGGAGAAAGCTTCTGTTCCAAGCTTGCTGGAGATACTTGAGAAGACACATTGGAACCAGTCATTAGGATAAGATTTTCATGGACAGGGGATTAGATATCATTTGCCTGTCCATCTGATGAATGCCATCTTGGGCAGTCCCACGTATATTCAGATAAGATCTTCCTTAAAGTTGAAAGTATAAATTGCTACAGCCTGAGCTAAACTCAGGACAATGTCTAGCAGGTGTTATGAAAAACAAATCCTTTTCATAGACTAGTCATATACATAGTCATAGCTTCCATATACACTCACCAAAAAAATTAGGACTGTACTTTCCTCTGAATCCAGTAATTATTTACTGTTGAAGACAAGCAATGGGCCAAATGGACTGTGAGTCTAAATCAGTCCAGCAATTATTTGGGCACTTATGAAGCACTATAGGCCAAAGAATTTTATTTAAATCTCTGAGACCCAGCACAAGCAATGGGCCTATATTAATGTTCATATTGATTTTTTTTTCTTAAAGTGAATGAGGTGCTCATTATGTAGAGAGTAGTATAGCAGGAATAAAGCTTCATTTGGCACAACGATGATAACTAAACTTTAAGAAAAGTGATTATTTATCTTACCATTCCAGACAGTAAGACTTTTCTTTCTGATGAATTCTGTGAAAATGTGGCAGAAAGCTGGTGCTGTCATAAGCAGGAGACAAAACAGTGAAGACAACATATGCATTTGCAACACCTTAAGGCTGGTTGGGTCCTAGTTTTCCCCCTTCCCAGAGCAGGGAAGACAGCTTGCTACTTGTTTTTCTCTCCAAGTTTTTTCTTGGAGTTTTATAATGAGCAAAGTTAGGATATGCAATTCTGTCTTGACCAGGTGGCCAGAGCTTCCCCTGTATCCGTTGGACAGCTTTTGTGAAACTGCTGTTTGAGGGACAGAACATATCCTAGTTTCACCAGTCTTTACCAACAAAATGTCACCCTCTAGTGTAAGGAGTTTTGAGCTTCTTTGATTTGTCTGGGGTCCCATTAAGTGGTACAGCCCAAACTACAGAGCATTGGTCTTAAATTCTGCTAAATTCACAGCTGGCCTGCACAACAAAAGATCCAAAATCAGCAGTGGATGTGACCACAGGAAATGCCCTTGTTTCCACAAGAACATCATTCTGGACAAGCAGCATAGCTCAGGGGAGAAACAAGGACTAGGAGCCAAAGCTTATTTACTTCATTACTAACTGTTAGGAGCTATGGCAAACCTTAGCTTCTTTAATAAAATCTTGATATCTCATTGTTAAGGAAAAGTCTTCCTCCTTCCAAGAACCATCAATTTCAATAGTAAAACATTTGAAGAGCAAACTCTCTGATAATTAGACTGATAATGGCTCTTGTAGAATAGACCACATTGATATGCAGTGGTAAAATACTCTCTAAATCATCTTTTTATTTCAAATTATATAAATGGGTGTATTCCACGGAAATAATCTAAGAGAAATATGCTATTTAAAGGAGAATTATTTCACTGAAATATCAGAACCTGGATCTCAGCTGCCATAGACTGAAACCCTCACCCTGCCCCAGCCCATGAAGCCCACGATGTTCTCCTGTTTTAAATCAATTTTATTTCTGCTGGATAAGGTCTCAGAGCATGCATAAATGTGTAAGAGGTGTTTCCTAGCTCTATTATCTCCAGTGAATATGTGCATATGTTTTTTCCAGCCTCCAATCAGCAGAATTATGTAAGGTTAGGGGAAGTCTATGGAGTGCTGCTGAGGCACATGTGACAGATGGTCAGAAGAAGGGACCAATGCTATCATTTAGTGTAAATGTGCTAGACATGGATCTGCAACTCTGCAGAAAACTGTTAGAATGTCTGCAAATTGATAAACACTGTAAATCTCTTTTATACACTGCAGCACCGTCCCCTGAAGAGAATTATGTTGGCCTTTAGCCGTGAACATATATCCTCAGGACCTGGCCAAGCAAGGTGAGGGAAAAAAACATTCCAACCTACAACTGACATACAGGGAGGAGAAAGAGGCAATGAACTTTGTGCTTGATGTGCTTCTCCTCGTCACTTATCTCACCTTGATTTACCTATTCATCACTCCTTCGTCACTTCCCGGAGCCCTTGACTGGTCTCCAAAACTCATTCCTGTGTTGGGTTCCAGCACAAATTGGCTGGTAACACTTTCCAGATGTTTTATTGTCCTCCAGGTGATGGGGAAAATATTTTGTCTAAAATACCTTTCTCTTGTGGAGAATTCTTTGTCTTCCCAGTTTCTCCCAGTAAGTGAATACACCCACCAGCATCTCTCCTTAACTCCAGGTTTAGACCAAACCTAGAGTTTTTCTCCTTAAGTTCAGCCCTCATCTCTTTTCTTGATCCCTATTGCTAGCACATAAAACTCCTATAACTGTCTGGTTGATAACCAAAGAAAACAAAATTTCTTTGCTGAAGTTATTTTTATCATTGCAGTTCCTGCAAGGCTGGTGACATAATATGATACCATATTTTGGTACTAGTTTTTCATCACATATTGGTCAAGAGGCTGTTATCTGGGTACTATACTGCTCTACCATTTTCAGTGAAATCATTTCCCTGAAAGTGGTAGTCTCTTTTCCAGTTACAGCTTACAGCAAAACCATTTGAATTGTTCCTAGGAGGGTAGGAAAACAGGCTTGGTTTTCAGCATTCTTTCTGAAAAATGCTGAACCAGACTTTCCAAGACAACCTTAATCCATTAGTCAGCAGGTAGTGCCTTATGGTGTCAGGCCTTGTGACCTTAAAATATATTAGAAGATGAAGTAAGAAGGAAAAAAAAGTTGACTGAGGAATAAAAGTAATAATAATAATAGTAATAGTAATAGTAATAGTAATAATAATATATTAAAAAAAAAGAAAACCTGGGTAAGCCAGCAATACAGAGGAGATACTGGTATAAGTTGGTAACTGGTCAAGTGAGATGGTAACTATAAAAATGTCCAGAAGAGCACTGGATTTTTAACACATCATGCTTCACATGATAAACTATCTTCTTATTTCTGGTCACTGTTGTTTCCATGCATTAGTTCCATTTTAACCCCCTGAGCTTCACATTCCCCACACCAGCAAAGGGTTCTTTTATCCACCTGAACAAGACGTTAGCAAGTTTGGAGAGGTGGCACCTAGCCATCTGTGTACAGAGGCTCTGACAGAGAAGATATTGGATATTACCCATGCAACAAAGACCATCCGCTACAGCAACCCTGCTAGTGGGAACCTGAAGGGGGTCGTTTCCAGTAAAGGCAGCTTAATGTTTGGCAGGGAGCAGAGGCTGGAGTATGCTGAACTTCAGAACTCTCTATTCCACCTCAAGGAGACTTTAACAACAGTTTATTTGATGTAGCTTTCTGCCGGTGTAAGTGGAGTTATTTAACTTGTGCCATCACAAAAAAAAAAAAAAAAAACAGTTTAAGACTGCAGAGGCCTATTCACAGGCCAATCACATTTAGGAACTAAGTCACCCTTGGGAGGTAAAATGGATATTATAAAGCAGTAGTCTTTTTTATAGCTTTGATAGGCTAAGGTCTGAGGCAAGGTAAGATTTGTAGTGGTAAATAATATATTTCATTACACTAGCTGAGTATTCTCCCTCCCTAGAAATAATTTATATATCAGGCAGTAACTCTTTTCTAGAACGGGAGCCTAGGAGAAAGATCTCTTTTCCACATAATTACAGTCACAAATTGTGATGTCTGTGATTCAAAAATTACTCTTTCTTGTCAAAGGAGAGATTGTCTGAAGACAAAATTCACTCAGACTTATAGTGAGATGAAATGATCTAATTCTTTCTTGAGGCTTTGATTTAGGCAGGTACATAAGCACATGAAAACCTTATTTTTGGAGTAACCACATGGACTTCATGATGGCATCAGATGAAGAATACAATGTCTTTATGTTTTCTTGCTGTTGTGTGATGTTAGACAAATGAATCTAATTCTGTCCTTTGGGGAATCTGTTCACCCAGTCACAAATTACCTCAGTACTTCAGACTGAGGTTATCTCAGCTGTGGAAGTTTCCATTTTTTACTTGTTTTAAGTGGAAACTTAAAGCACAGTGAAGACAATCTGCTAAAGTTGGATAACTGAGCTACTGCTTGAACACAGACTGATAATTATGTAAGTCCGTTATTCCTGTCTCTGGATGGACAATCTGGCATCAATATTCCCCAAAAGATAAATATGATATACAACCTTTGGCGTATTCATTTCTTGTACTAGTGTGTGAGATTTCATGCTCAACCAAGCTCATTTCAACACGCAGAAACCTTGCCCAAGTGAGCACCTGTTAAATCCAATATTTACTTATATAAAATAATTTTTAAAAGCTCTAAAAGTCAATAGTTGCATCTTGATTCAAGTCATCTTGTTACAAGTTGGGCTTCATTAGAGGCTTTAGCAAACCTTAGCTGTTTCCCTGTCTTATAATATTTTTGTGTATGTGTGTGTGTGTGTGTTTTAAATAAGTGGTGCAACCAAGCCTAATAATAATAATAAAAAATAAGAGAAAGCAAATGTTGTCAGGGGTCCAAACATATGAACTTTATGTTGTGAAAAGCTTTTATTCTGGTTCCTATTCTCACTCGTGCACAGATTTATTAAAAAAAAAAAAAAAAAAAAAAAAAAAAAAAAAAAAAACACTTGACATTTATTCATTTTCCACTTAGATTATTGTGGTTAAATCAAAAAGAAGTGTCAGGGCTTAGGGAGCTGAAAGCAGCTACACATTTTCCATTGTGACGGGTCACATGGTTTCCATTTGTTCCGTGAAAAACCTCATGGTTTTGGTTATTTTCACTGTCTGGAATGAGATATAATTCCACTCCTGCTGCCAAATCTCCTGTATCGCATAGGAAACTCCTGCATTTTGGGCCATCTCCCTCAGTTCAGCTGGGAGGCCTGTTTCACAAAACGGCTTTTTTTTATTATTATTTATTATTTCCAGTGGTCTGAGGAGAGTCTTCAAATGATAGTCTGACATGCTTCTTCAAACACTAAGAGGGGAAGGGATGTCTTGGGTAAGGTACAGTGCTGTGACTGAGGAGAGAAGTGTTTAAGTCCAGCTCCCATCACATATGGGAGCCATTTCAGTCTGGGTCAAAAGCCTGTTGAAATCCATAGAAAGAATTCAGTGCATGTGAATCAGACCCATCATGACTACGTTATGCTGTTAGCAGTGGGGAAGTCAAGGAAGACAACGATTCTTCACATTTTACTTCGTGTGGGCTCGTTTACATAGAAAACTTTTATTATGGACACAGAATCAAACAGTTAAATTCTGGCAAATCATGAATGTATAACCCTTCAACAGTTGCTCTTTAATTGTCTCCCTAATGCTTTTAGTCCACTCTAATCACATTACGAAATGAGTCAGCTTAAACCTCTATGAAGGGAGAACAAGATTATCTCTATCCCAGACAGAAATATCAAGTCTAGCAGCAGGTTTGTTTGATAGTGAGTTCCTCAAAACTGGGTTAGTGCCACATGGTTAGAGAAAAGCTTATATTTAGTGAGTAAATAGAGACCATCAAGTTTCAATTAAGTAGTATTCCATAGTCCAGAGATTTCAAATAAAATACACCATTAAAGATATAGCGTTATATAGAAAACGAGATAAAAAATGAATGCATATGTAATTCATACTGGACTGATCTGATTTCATTAACTATCGACCTACCTACCCACCTACCTATCAATAATAGAAACTACCAATGGACAGAAATAGATACTTTCAGAATCTATTTATTTAATAAATCTATCTGGATTTATTTAACATATTAGAAGATCTTTAATATTATCTGAATTCATCCAGGGAATTTAGTCTCTACTGACAGCACAGACCAGGTCTCTATTGGTTATGGATCTGGATGGAAGTATCTACATAGCATATGTCCTCATCAGGTGAGACGGGTCTCACCCCAAATCCCAAGAGCAGTTATATTAAACCAGGAATGAACATAAGAATTCCAAGATGCCATATGAAAGCAATATTAATTTAGGGAAAATACTGTTCAGGACCAGAGAAATATTTCATTTCATTAATGTGGAATTGTTACATTTTGACATTGCCAGCACAAAACATTTATTAGAAGAAAAACATCTTGTTTCAATCAAGAAAAATGTTTTATTTCTACTTTCCTTGTTTGACACATTATAGCATCCTATTACATGTATATGACATTGAGTGTAAAATTAATAATAATGAAATTATAAAGTCTGATTTAGAGGTTTGAAAGGAATTATTTCAAGATTTTTTTTCAAGTTAAAATTTGATGAAAGCAAATACTATAAGCTTCTTCTGAAACACCTTAATTTCAAGAAGAGTTGTGTTTCTGAAAGTTCATAATTCAATCGAAATGAACAAGAATAGATCTCACCTGGCTCTCTCACCTACAAAGCTTGCCCTGCTTATATCCTTAGACTGTCATAATCAATTATCTGAATCATGGCAACATTTGCTATTTTGAATGAAAAGGGAAAAAAAATGCAATTTACATTTAAATATCTAGAATATGACTTTTACCTCCAGTGGGCTTCTACTAGGATCATAAAGCACTCCTGGATTGATCAGGATTAATACTGTTTGCCAAGGAGCATTCCCAATAACCAGTAAAGATCCAGCTAGCCACTTCTGGAGTATATGAGATTTTAAACTCTGTGACAATTTGCCATATTAACAGAATGAGGGTCCTGGCACAGTCTGATTTACTAGCACAGACATAGCTTATGAGCAAAGGGCTTTGGCACTAGTTTTGCTGCAGTCAGAGGAAGAATCTCCATATACAATCTCTGAACATAACAGACAGTGCTTTGGAGCTCAACCCTGGGAACTGCTGAACAAAGCAGACCTTTTCACCTCAGAAAAGCATTTGAGGTTTCCAAATTCACTTATATTCTAATGCAGAATGAAACAAAACCTAGCAAAAAACTTTCCGTTAAAATAGAGTGGGATTGCTTAGGATAATCTGTAGCATACCAGTTGATGGAATTCATTTTAAATGTGAGAAAACTATAGGCAAACTATGGATTTGAACTGAGGTTGTTGGTTCTCAAGTGACTTACATTAAGCATTAACCTACTTCTTTATATGCCCCCTCCAGTCCCCCTTTGATTGATGAATTATAGAAAGAATCAAAATCTTTCAGTTTCAATGTCCTACCATAATTTCACTTAATATTATTTAATTATTATTCTCAGTCAACTCTAGCACTGGATACTGTCTTCCACCATCCATACATAAGAACAAGTTAGTCATCAAACTTTAGACTTTTTATGAATGTTTATATGTTTATTGATTACATGTTCTTCATGCAAATCAGAGGGAAAAATTCTCTAACACCAGAAGCTCTAACATTTATTGGAAGTCAGATTTTCATTTTGTTGTTTGATCTTGCTTCATCTGCATCTCAAAAAAATACTCAAGACAAAAGGAAGAACCACTCACAGAATACTTTAAAATTTCCAGCTAAAAATAGAAGGAAACTAATGTATATTTTATTTTATTTTATTTTTCCACAGTTTAAATTTTGAAGAAAATACCCTCCGGTCTTTAACAATGATTTTTTTTTTTTTAATTATATATATATATATATAAAGAACACTTTCTTTTGTATACATTTTTCATGACATTCTCAGCTGTCTTTATAGGAACTCTCTTAAAAAAATTTTGAAGGTATGACCTTTTGTTCTTATTTGTGAAAATTAGGAAGCACTTCTTTATTTTGATGAATTCTGCAAACAACAAAATCACTTGAGGGCATGTGAATCTTTTCTTTTTTCTCCTCTGGACTCATCCTTACAGATCTACATCCTTCCTGTGCTGGGAGCCCCAGATCTGGATGCAGGACTTCAAGTGGAGCCTCACAAGGGCAGAGAGAGGGGAACAATCACCTCCCTCCACCTGTTGGTCACGCCTCTGTTGACGCAGCCCAGGATGCACTTGGCCTTCTGGGCTGTGAGCACGCTCTGCTGGCTCATGTTGAGCTTTTTGTCCACCAGAACCCCCAAGTTCTTCTCCGTAGGGCTGTTCTCAGTGAGTTCTTCTCCCAGTCTGTACTCCTGTCTGGGATTTCCCTGACCCAGGTGCAGCACCTTGTACTTAGACCTGTTGAGCCTCATTAGGTTCACATGGGCTCATTTATCTAACTTGTCCAAGTCCCTTTGGATGGCATCCCTTCCTGCTGTTGCATCGACTGCACCACTCGTCTTGGTGTCATCTGCAAACTTGTTGAGGGTGCACTCGATCCCACTGTCTATGTCATTGGCATTGACAATCTTTATGACAGACCAAATTAAAACTAATATTTAACAATTAGTGTCTTTCCAAAAACAGAAGAGAAAGAAGAGTTTCTTGGAGGAAAAGCCTTCCAGGAGGAAACAATTAAAGAAATTAAACATTTATAAGAAAGATACAATGCACATATTTACTTAACAGTCATCTAAACATCACCTGTGTTGAGATGGAAGGATTTCTGCAGAAGTCTTTATCTGCAACATCTCTGAGACCCTCCGTAATTTGAATTAAGCCACTCTTTGTCTTTCTGATGGCAGTTTGATCTGGCAACACCTCACTCTGGCAAAGCAACAGTTTCACAAGGCACAAAGAGGGACAGATTGTTGAGAGCTGATGACTTTCCCTGCATACCCAGATCTCCTTATCTAGGAAGTCAACATATTGCTTCCCTGTTTATTCTTCCCAGAACCCTACTGCATCATCTCATTCATGTACGTAAGCTTTATGACCCCAATAAACAACAGTTTTCCCTCACTTCCCAGAACAAAAAGTAATTGTTTCTCATGATTCAAAGCTTAACCAAGCAACAGTGACACAACAGCTAAAGATCCTGCAGTTTCCAACACCTCCACCAACAGTCTTCTCCAGCACTGAGTGGCTGTTGCTCCAGCAATTTGTTTTTCATAATTTCCCTGTCCAAAAATCACCCCTTGCTCCATGCTAAAGAATTTTTCTCTTTGCTTTCTGGTAGTGTTTGTAGGTTGTTACTAGGCTCCCCATGCAGCAGTTTCAGAGCCAAGCCATTCATCTTTGCACATGACTCATATGCTGTTTTCTTCAGCCATTTAATCATGAAGTTGGGTCACCCCCAGCATACCTTCTCCGGCTCATCTGTATCTTTCTGGTAATGAGGTGCCCAGAAGTGAGTGCAGCATCCCAGGTGCAGTCTCCCCAGGCCCATCAAGTGAACGGAGCTCACCTTCCTGCTGCCTGACATCACTCTACTGGGGCTCTAGCCCAACCTTCAATGATGGTCCAGCTTCCGCAGTGCCCTGCAATATCACAGCTCTCCATGCTCTCCCCATTATCTTTGTCAGCCTAACTGCTTCTACCTGCCAGCGGGGAGGTTTGTTTTAGATTATTTTCAGACCCAGAGGACTTGTATAAGCTTCCTTCTCCAACTCAGTTCTCATGTGGTTCCCCCTTTTTATGTCCAACTTGTCTTCACTTCTGTGTTAATCTCTCATTCTCACTGGTCTTTGCTATTCCTGTTGGTCCCCCTACCCTGATGATGATATTTTCCCAGGCCACGGGAGTTTTAGTCTATTCTCTTTACTACAACCAGATTCATTCTTCAGAGCCACCTGGGGTGAGGCAGAGAAATGGGGAGCCCAAGCACAGCTTTTCACAACCCTTAATCCCAAATCTGGCCTGCTATAGTTACAGTCTCCCAGCATGAATTACGGCACCAAATACTCCCTAGAAGACTGGTGCACCTTCCTGGAGCAGAGCTGCTCTGCTAGAGAGCTTCTGTCTCTGTGTTCAGAAGTGTAGCAGCAGGACCAGACCTCGAGGCTACGCCTGCTCTGCTAAATTAAACAGCACCAGGGAATGGTCTCAGTCACTGGAACGTGACCACTTTAGCACAGTGTTGCTGGCAAAGTTCCTGGCATGGTTTTGGTTCAGAAACACTAGAATTCTCTCAAATGATTCAGTATGAGGGTAAGGATAAGCCAGGGATGCTTCCAGCCAACAAGCCCTGTCCCGTGCTTAGTGCAGTGGTATGAGCATGGACTACTTCAGAAAGGCATGGGCATGGGGAATGTGCTTATTCAATTTACAACATCGGATGTAATCATAGTCTTCCTTTATGCTGTCAACAGAGAGGTCACTGCCTGTTGCACGCACACTTGCACAACGCAACTAATGCAATTCATTCTCTAGCAACTGCAGAGAAATAACAGCAAATTCTGCCCTGTTTTATTTTATCTGTTCATTCCAGCTGAGAGGGTCACAGCTGGGGAAAAGCAGAGAATGCATCTCATGCAAGCTTCCTCTGAGGTGTGACGTGCAAAGTAAGCTAGCAGATCAGAGAGAATGGTGAGGACAGCCAGAGGCCTGGGAAAGGTGACAGAACAAAACCAGGAAGAGGACATGCCCTCACCAGCTTTTCCCCTATTTAATAAAATTGTCCAATAAAAAGTCACACCCATGTTCAAAACTGCAGATCACTGTTATTCTTTGGGTTTTTATTTCTTTCTTTTCTACCCTATGAATTTTGCAGAAGGTATGAAAAACATAAGCAGACATCCAAGTCCCTGGGAAGCATCTAGCCACCTACAATCACTTCTTGCAGGTCACATGATGCAAACCAGCTGACAGTTTTCTGTTCTGGTCCCCTTTCCTCCATCTTCTTTCCTCAGCCATCTTCCCCAAAATATGCTATTAACTATCTTTAATGGGAGTGTTTATAGAGGATAATACCATTCTAGGCACTTCCTACAACCATGTGTTCTTCATTTGGAAGTATCACATAGAAACATTTCTTCTTGTGGCATTTCCAAATAAAAACCTCATGGTCCTCACCCTGAAACTCTGCATAAAGTTCTACCCTTATGGTATTTCAGGGAAATAATTTTTTTTTTTTTTTTCATTCTTTTCCTAATAAAACCAGAGCAAAGATTTTTTTTTTTTTTTTTTTTTTTTTTTTTTTGGCAAAAGAACAAAATTCTGCTCTGGATTATATTATCTGAACCCCTTAAGGAAAATCTTCCCAGCAGTTGCCTCTACCTGATCATAACGCATCAAATCTGGGTCTATTTGTAGTTTAGGTTGGAGTTTTGCTCTGTGCTCTCCCCTCCAGCTTCGTTTGACTTTCCTTTTTCCTTTCCAGATGACACTGCTTAGTTGTTTATCAATAAGATCACCACAAATGGGAAAATCAAACCCAGTGGTAATTTCATCTCTAACTCAACCACACAGTACCACATGTAAACACCATCCTGAACCCCACCACAACCTGTGCGCTTCGTCCTTCAACAGACAAGGGGAACAAAAGAGCCCCAAAGCTAAAGAAAAGTAATCTTTTTGGTGTTGTGAGCTGTAAAAACTTTTTCATTCTGACAGTAAATGAAACAAAAGAATTCCAACCATTTGAAAAAAAAACTATCCTTACAGCTGATAATCACTGTGAGACAACACTGCAACATGTCAAGACATCATTTTAGATTTTCAGATCACTTTGTAGTATCAGTACATTTGCTCTGCTTTCATCTATGAATATTCTTAATTTGCAGCTAATTCCATTTACCTGACTGATAATCATAGATTGCTTAAGAGATTTTGTTTCACGTTTCTTTTTATTTTTCCTTTCTCCCCCTTATACATTTCTTTTTTCCCTCTATATCTTTAAAACATTTCTCTATGTTTCCAGCTATGCAAGTGTTATGCATAAATAACATGAATAGCCAATATTTTCCAGGAAAACACTGAGAACAAAAAGATTTCATTCTTTCCCTTTTTTAACTTTTTGGTGTTGTTGTTGTTATTGTTATTTCTTCCACTTTCTTCCTGATGACATAAACAAAACAACAACAAAAAAAGATTGAAAAAAAAAAAATCCATGATACTTTTTGTTTACTTTGAAAGGGGATAAGGTGTCGGCCTCCAGGTTCAGCCAAATAACTTTCAGAAACAAGGGGAATTTACAGATAAGATCATTATTAGAAAACATGTCTAATTAAATGCAGTATTCTTTGGGTTGTGTTGGCACAAAACCTCATTAGGTCAAATGAGGTTCTGGGACCAATCCTTTTACATTGCCACAGGTTCCTACACCACAGGTGAGTGGTAAACAAGTAATTGACAGTGCAGTGCTTTAGGTCAGGGAAGAGAAGTTTCTCAAACACATCTTTCTAATTTTCTCCTTGAAATTTGAGAAAGTATAACAGGATTTTTACAGAGTCTGATATTACTTGCCTGCAGTCTGCAACCAGGACTCTGATCCAAAATCTTGCAGATGACTTACTCCATGCAGAGAGAACTGTGGGAACCTTGAGCACTGCTGTGTACTCAGGCATCTCCAGCACTCAAAAGTCATGTGCCAAAGGTCACTTCAAATGAAAGGACTGGCCTATAAATCAAAATTTTCTCTCTAAAAATAGTGAAAGTTAGATTGTTTTTGATGGTCCTATGTCATGCTTGCAACTTACTCTTTTTGTCCACAGCAGGAAAAAAAAAAATAATAATAATAATAAAAAAATACAAGAATGTTTTGGTGAGGTTTTAGCTCATAATCTAAAGCTTAGAAAGTCACAGGATTCCAGCAACTGGAGCTTTAAAGAGCTGGTATCTGCAAAATGGTTTGTAGACTGGCTTTTCCTTTCAGCATCATCTTTTAGTACACAGTACTTTAACACATGAAAATCTGAATAAATCTTCAAATACCCATGGAAAATTTGTGATGGAGTAGCAGACCACTTGGATTCACTGAGTCGTCCCACGAGGGCTCTGGGGAATTCCTGTTTTGGAGGAGATGAGACTGCAGTGAATGTAAGCAAAGAGAACATAAGAAGAATGTAAAATTCAGGACTTTGCTCCTTACAGTGAACTGCTCCTTGGAGGTATGAATGCACTCCTTCCTCACTGTTTCCTCTATCACAATATAATTCTGTTTTCCTGGATATATACTTTATAATTATTAATATTATTGATAATAATAATAATATACACTTCAACTGTGTGAACATAGGATGGGAATAATTTCTCATAACAAATTCCTTACAATTGCAGCTTCCTAACCTCACTGTTGTCTGTTATCTCTCCCTCCTTCTCTCTTTAAATCTTTGAGCCTTGTGATCTCTGTAGCAAAGATTGTCACATGCCGCAGGGAAGCATTTTGTGGCTTGTCATATGTGATTAACACAGCATGGATTTTCTGCCTTTTGGAGGTCTGATATGGACTTAATGACCTGGAGGAGTCCTACTTGTCCTATGCAATAGTTTTGATTTCTGTCCAGAACATCCAAAAGGGAAAAGTTGCTCATTATCTATTTTTGGAATTAAGGTCTATTCAGAGTTGCTCTGGAGTCTATAGTCAATCCAAAGTCTTTTAACAGATGCTTTGTGTAGTTTTTGAACTCTTGCAAGACACAAGGGAAAGAAAAAGAAGAGGGTTTCTGCATTTTAAGGCCAAAAGGGCTTTTTGGATTATTTAGAATCATCTCCAATGTAAACCAATCACATGATTTCCTTTCAGTTGCTCCTGTCCTGATCTCAGCTGCATGTGTCAAAGACGCCATGCACTTGGAGATGATGACAGGTAAGGGAAAGAGCTGCATATGGTTAAAACATAGCTAGAAACATCCGGATGCTGCATATGAAACAGGACATGTGGTGCTGTAATGGAAGAGTGGCATTCGTTTCCTGGCTGCACAGTGCTGGTGGTCTTTCCAGCTGTTCCTTGGAAGACATGTCTGGCATTTTCAGTCCCAGACTTGATAACGAGCGTCCCTGGTGACTTTGGAGAAGCATGGAAGGACTTCAGATTTCTGTTGCCCAAAATAAGATTGGGAATCACAGACTTGATCCAAGAATCAGATCTGCAGGAGAGTCACATTCCCCAGGGGCCACTGATGACAGCACAGCTAAAGTGGAACTTCAACTTTTCCAACTTGCCTGTGGTCTACCACACAATTTGTTTGTTATGCTGAGCCTAAGGAAGCTTAGCTCTCAGAGCCAGCAGCTCTGGCTCGAGGTACAAAGTAGGCCACTCACTCAGGCAGCAGACTGCAGGGGACACCAAAAGAGACATGACCCCACTGCCTGTGACAACTCACTGGAAAGTCAGCCTGTCTGTGCTGCTGCCACAGTGTGAGACAGCAGCCAGATTGGGCTGAGGTCTGGCTGTCCTTGAAGCACTCCCTTCTATGCCCCCTGCAAGAACAAGGACAGCAGTTCTGTCTCTCAGAGGCTCTTCTGCAAAGGTTTGCCCTTCCCTTCCCTGATCAGGGAACCATAGAAGTGGCCCTTCATCTTTACAGTCACAACCTCCGTGCTGAAGCAAGTGATTGCTTGTGTTCACACTCCTTTACTCCTCTCAGGTGAAAAGTCCTGTAAGCTTTAAACCTGTCCTGGGAAAGGAAGTCTCCAAGGGGCAGCCTTGGTTTAGGTGAATATATGTTCACTGCTTTTTAGCAAGCCAGCTCTCTGAAGTATGTCTGCTGGACAGACCCAACCGGGGCACAGCAGCATGTTAGGGAATGTTACAAAGCCAAGTCAAGGCTGGTTAACATGGTGCTATTAGTCAAACATTACGGAAATCCAACGGATGGCAGCGAGTCATCTCAACTGGCTGAGAGGGACCCAGGCACCTTTAGGACCCCATGTTCTCAAATAAGAGAAATAAACTTCTCAGGAACAGACTGTCTGACCTATTTTACCACATATTTTAGGAGGAGATGATGATCTGTAGTGACTGGGTTCATTTTACCTCTCCTGATTATGAAAGGAGAAGCTAACTTTGAAAAAGATGCTACAACAGTTAAAGTTAGGTGAAAGGAACCCCAGCCTTGGTCTTCATCTGGAGACCATTAAGTAGTGCATGACCCAAGATTTCCCTATTTGCATGAGTTCAGTTGCTCCTTTGCTACTGGTAGATATTTATATATGGCTATTCACCAAAGTAGGAGCCATTTGATGAATGAAGTTCTGCAGAAAAAGTTCCAGTGGTCCATCTTAGCAAATTTAACTAGAGCTGTTGAAAGGTGAGAAAGTACTTGTGCTGTAAACATGGGAACATACTACTAACTGACATGCCCACCCACTTCTCGGTCTCTTTCCACTGCCAAAGCAGTAAAAAGGGACCTTAGTGTAAGTGTGAATCCAGCTCTTGGAATGTTTTTCCATTTCCTTGTATTTACGTTAATGAACACTGACACTACAGACTCACATTCCCAGCTCAGTACTTCACCAGACTGACCAGCAACAAAACCAAGGAGATGAGACTAAACAGATGATTTGATGAGATTTTATTATTCTTTTATTATTGTTATTATTATTATTCCTCTAGGCTATGGAAAGAAAAGAGAGAGGTCATATCTCTGATTTCAGAAAAGATATCATTTCAGTTCAGAGGCAGGTTTAAGGGCAAAATTAAATAATAATAATAATAATAATAATAATAATAATAGGAAAATGATTGTCTGCACACAAAATTAAGACTATTAACTGGCAATGCTTTCCACTTGGTAAAATGTTCCTCCTGAAAAAGGTCAGCTTGCCTGGATGAAGTCCTAACTCCTGCCAGCAGATTGCTTTACCTTAAGGTTAACCAGGAATATTAAGATAGTGCAAAAACCTCTCTTGTCATAAAGGGTGATTTTTCATCAGTCCTTTACACTCATGTAGATAACTACTTAAGGCAGAACACAGAAGCAAAACACCTCCTTTTTGTCAATGCATAGGTTCATTGCATCCTCTGTGTCCCTCACTGCAACTACATCCCAGAACTATAGCACTAGCCACAGCAAAACACATGAACATACCGATGGGTTGAATCAGACATGACTTTACTGGGTGAGGAGAGTTGTTTTGTGAGAGTAGTTAGGACTGTGTTTGTCCCTGTGCTAGGTCTGTCTCTGGACTAAACTGGCATAGCTCCTTCAAGTCAAAGGGCTGTCATGGATTTCTGTTGATAGATTCCAGTACGTGACTGAGAACAGGTTTTGCTTCCACCTCAGGCTCTTGTGAAATTGATGTCAATGCTGCTTGTGAAGCTCGTTTGCTATTCCACAAAAACAGAGTGTTCGTTTTAAATTCTAGGTTAAATCAAATGATCAAATCCAGGTCTGACCCACAAGAGCTACCACAGATGTGTGAATTAAGACCCTGGGAGGAAGCATGACAGAGGAATGAGTGAGATTTGTTTAAACTCCTTGGGTAATCATCTTCTGCCATAAAATTATCATGAATTTTAGAATATTGCGGGTATTTAAATAAAGTAGAAAACACTACAGTAGAGGAAAATATTCCAAGATTTAACACACGACAGAATTTCCTTTTCCCTTATGTCTGCTTCAAAATATTTGCATATATTCATATATACAATACACAATACATTTTCCAGTCTCACACTCAACCTCCAGAAAAATTTATTCAAAAAGTTCTTGACATCCAAAATATGATCAGCTGTGTCCATTTGACCCCAGTTCTGTGTGATGGGAAGCTTTGATTACATCCACATTAATAAACAGGGATAGGGCATGGGCCCAGGTACTGGAGCTTGATTATCTACCTGGACCTAATAAAATAGCAGGTGCACTCTTCTTTTTCCAAATTGTCTGCAGTTTTATGAGAACTAGATGTAGCTATATCCAGGTTTTTCCTGGCTCTTCCACAGACATATCTGTAATTTCTCAGAACATTTTTTGTTTGTTTATTTTTAAATATATATATATATATATTTTCAATTTTACATGGGGTCTAGTGTTAGCAAGGTCCCTACTGATCGTTTCTCCTTATACTTTATGTAGTTCCATTTTCCAGATGAAAAAGTAAGGACACTTCCCCATGACCTCTGCTGGCCCACAATGCATTTCTCAGAAGCAGACAGTTAAACAGATTGGTGCAGTAATTTAAGGTAGCCAATTTAGCTTTTCTTGCATCTTTTCTTAGTCTGCATGCATACAACGGAATCTAATTTCAGTCAAGCAGTGAGGTAAGGTCATTCAGTTCTTGGTGCCATACACTGATGATGTAGTGTTTTTGAGATCCTCTGTGTTAAGGTTTGGACTCCCGTAGAGTAAATGCATGATACAGCAAATATTTGCAGTGGATGAGGATGGTTGCCAGAATGAGGAGTGATTTCACAGATGCTGATGAAAGGAGCCAAAATACAGTGGAGAAACAGGTCATGATGAATATGTCTGAAAGTGGAAAACACATTCTTTCTTCAGTTTTAATCATCTGAATTACCCAAAACATTGTAGGAGAAATAAATAAATAAATAAATAAATAATAAAAATTATGCTCCTGGACCTTCATTTTGAGAATCATGAGTTCTTTTTTACTGGATGCACAACACAACAGCACTAAACTTGTGCATATAGCTTTGGAAAACATACCCCTTCAGATTCTTAGGTCATAAGACCCAGACCTGTAAGTTGTCCTGGGGAACCATATTTTTATGTTTAGGTCAAAAAAATGTGTTTTGCTAATGTGGAATTTTCCTTCCTTCCTTCCTTCCTTCCTTCCTTCCTTCCTTCCTTCCTTCCTTCCTTCCTTCCTTCCTTCCTTCCTTCCTTCCTTCCTTCCTTCCTTCCTTCCTTCCTTCCTTCCTTTCTCCCTTCCCTTCCCTTCCCTTCCCTTCCCTTCCCTTCCCTTCCCAAGTTCTTCTGACCCTACAATGAACTTAATCTGAGAAAGTGATAGGAATTAACTACTGTGAATCCTAGCACGTTCCAAACAGGTTTCACATTGATTTATGTATGTCTACACAATTTCTCTTCAAGAAGGACAGCTTAGCTAAGTCACTTCAGAAATGATCAGTTCTCCCTTGTAATACAATAGCTAGGTTGAACAGTTTGGGGACAGTCCTGAAAAACATTCAGGCTGTATCAATTGTATTTTCTTTGGAGTCTAGGGTAGAATGCTTTTTATCGTTGTACAAGTCCTTAAAAACGCCTAGTTTTATAAAGAGTGCCTATGATGTCTAAACCAACCAAGCATGGCTGTAATGTAGATATCTAAAATATGTGCTATCCCTTTGTGACCTATGATATGGGATGCTCCATGAGGACTTAAGATAACATGATGCCCTTCCACTTCCTATTGGTACAATGTGAGGATCATTTTGAACTTCCATATGGGGTAGACATTTGACAACATTATAAAGAAAAATGATATACACCACTGACTAGTTGTATTATTTAAGGGAGCAAGCATGACATAGCACATACATGCAGAAAAAAAAAAAAAAAAAAAAAAAAAAAAAAAAAGAGAGAGATTTCTTCATCAGTCTAAAAAACTACAAGCTTCATCTGGCCCAATGTTAACTAACCAAAGCTTATGTGACTGAACTAATTGTCAGAGGCTGCTTTTTTATTATAGGTAAAGAAACTGGCTCACATGAAGTATGAGAACAATGCCAGTGAAAAATAAAACAGGATAGTCTAGATCAGTGTGAATATGCAGGTTAACCCCTGTTAGGTTCTGTTCCCTGCTCAAAAGAAACTCTCCCACTACACACTCAGTTTTGTCAGTGTAATATACTCTCAAAAGCCAAGAGCTGCATTATCAGACACTCACAGTGAGGTTTCTTATGTTCTGAGTGCAACCCCTCAAGAAATTCAACTGCAGGACTAGAGTTCATTAACTTTCATTGCTCGACTAATTACAGTGGAAGCCCTTTCCCACTGTGGGATATTTAATTATTTTATAAAATGGCTTAACATTATTTTGCTGCTTGGGTGACTCAACAGCAGTCATGGTTTCCAAGGCAGATACAACCCAAAGGATCTAACAAAACATCCAGGCATAAGGTGGAGGGACATGTCCCAGGCTCATAAGCTGTATTAGGTGTAGAAGTGAGAACAGAATTCTTCATGCCATGCTTCTACCTTAACCACACATGCTTTTCCCTTTCCATACATCATCCTGATGCTCCTAGGAAGAAGATTAATCATTTTGTATCTCATTTTTCCACTGGGGGTGAGTCAAGCACAGATGACTGAAGTGACTTAGACACGTTCCTAGGACAGTGCCAAGTTGAGAAAGTAGCTTTCACAGAGGCAAAAGTGAGACACCAACCTGTGCAAACCAGGGATTCTCTAACTATGGCCCATGAGGCAATGGAAAGTGTTCCACTATTAAAGAAAGTAGGGAAGGTCAGAAACACTTTATATATTGGGGAGAATTTTTTCCACAAAACATTTCTTCTAGCTCTCTCCCACCCTTAAAAAATATCTACCAGGGTTTTTGAAAAACCTGGCAAGTATCATCCATAATACCACTTCATGCTAAAACCATCGATTCTAGATGTTGATTTTATAAAACAGCACATTTTTCCTCCCTCTTGACCCTGTACTAACCTTTCACTGTTTCACAAGGGATAATTATCCATATCATTCCTTCCCTGTCCCTAAGGGACTAATGACCTTATCACCTCTTCCTCACTAACACATCCTCCTGCTCCTCATATATCCATTCAGAAACTGGTTAGCATAATTAAATTACACTTGGAGTAATTGTTTCCAATGTGTACTTAGATTGAAGTTTGCTCATTTTGTTTCAGACCTCAAAAGGGGCTTGCCTGCCGCTAAGCTTGTCTGTTCCCCTAGCTCTGTCATTGGCTTCATATAAGATTCTTTAAGGTTTATATCCATACAGCTCAAATAATGAGTTACAACCAAAGTAATACCCATGGTTGACACTGGTTTCTATATGAAGGGGAATGGAGTTTAAGCCTACCTTAAACTTCTAGTGATTGTCTGTTGAGGAAAGTAAATTGTGAATTGTGGTGGTCTTGCTCTGGAGTAGTGTAACCAGCTGTTTTGAAGACAGGAAATATTTTCTCTCTCCCAGTTTCATAGTAAGTACAAGAAATCCCTCTCTTTTTTATTTTTTATTTTTTTTTTCTTTTTCTGGAGAAAGAGTGGCTGTTAATTGTTTCCAGAGCAAGACATGTCTTTGGAACAGGCCCTGGAATTATCCAGCAAGGTACAACAGCATATATGCAAAGAGCAGAGCTCACTGGGACACACACAAACTTTTCCTGAGGACACTGGTTATTGGCCTGGTTTCCAGAAGCCATGGCTTTGCCTTCAGCAGACCAGCCTGCAGCAAAGTGTGTAAGACAGGAATCATCTTGGAGGTTCCCCTGCTGGCAGCAGGGAAGGCCATGCTGTTTGAAATGTGACAACTAGATATAAACCTTTTAAATTACAAATACAAGCTGGATGCAAATCAAGTGCAGAAGTGACTTTCTCCTACATGGTAGGGTGAAACAACTTCTCGTCTGTGATCTTTTCATTAGAGTGTGTGCAGCTGCTATCACCAGACTCTGACTGAAATTAGATACCTGAGAGTTATATGTTCATTTGCCTTAGACCAGGAGAGCTTATTTATATCATTTTGGAAAAAAAAAAAAATAAGAAATAATAATTAAAAAAAAAAAAAAAAGCAGGCAGGTTGCTTGGGGGGTCCACAAAAGTGTATGTGGATTGGTAAACTCCAGGTTCCATTATATTTGATGGAGAAAAACCAGCACCACTGGGAACTGTTTTGTCCATTAAGATAAGCTGGCAAAATTGAGTGAAATATTCTTTGGGATTTCAAGTGGAGTTTGTTTCCACTAGTGGGACAGCATGCAAAGGCCTGTAGACCACAAGATGTCCACAGACCTCTAGGTAAAAAAATAAATAAAATAAAATAAAATAAAATAAAATAAAATAAAATAAAATAAAAAATAAAATAAAATAAAATAAAATAAAATAAAATAAAATAAATAAAATAAAATAAAATAAAATAAAATAAAATAAAATAAAATAAAATAAAATAAAATAAAAGCCAAGTTTGCAGGCTTTCCAATCTCCCACTTGGAATGGGCCTGTCTTTTAGAGCTGGAATTTGAAGAGATCTGGGGGCCTCCACCTCCTGGTACAGAGATGCGGACATTTTGCATGGTGGAGTTCCACAAGTACATACTTCTTTTTCTATCATGATGCAGAAATAAGATTGTCCACCTTAAGGGAGTGAGATGCTGACTTAAGGCCCTTGTTTATCCTATGGAGACATGGAGAAGACAAGCTGCTCATAGCTCAGAAGTGGGTCTCTGTCCCCTGCCTTTCTATCTTCCTCCTTCCCTTCCTGTTCCATTAATTTTCTGCTGAACTAATCACCTCATGGAGGGTTTTAATAAGTTCCTGTGTCAGCAGAAGTGGAATAGTCTGAAAACTGGTAGTAATGAGGAGGGGACAACAAAGTAAGGCTTCAGGGTAACCTGTTTTGGGAACCATGAGCTGCTAGATCAGCTCTGCCCGTTTCACCCAGTTCAGCTTCTAACTGGTAGCAGAGTTACCCATTAGACTTCTTTATTCAATAGATATCTCCAGGGAACAAAATCAGAAACTTGATGTGTTGAATTATTTCTAGCTCCATTGATATGAGCCAAAATTCATCATTCTCCTAGTTTAGGAAGCTCCATACATTATTTCCTAGAACATCTTAACCATGAAATAATGGACTGGGCTAGAACTGTGCTCTGCCTCTGTTGCAGAAGGATCACAAAATGATCTGTTCTGGGACAATGTATAGACAGGGGCCTGGGACTTGAAGGACCTGAAGAAAAAACAGTGTGAAGGAATCTGATGTTTTGAGGCCTGACAGAGGACATCTGGATGCCAGTCATTGTTCCCAGCGCTTCTCTTCACACAGAGCTGTGTCTTTGATGCAAACAGACCTCAGCAGACATCAGGACCAAGCTGTTGTGAATCTGTCCCTTTCCTGCTGTGAGAGAAGAGGGAGAAATTGCTCATAGGCCATAGGGTGAGGGAAGGAGGGGAGAAGAAAACTTAAATGATGGGAAAAAAAAAAAAAAAAAAAAAAAAAAAAGTAAAATGTGACTTGATTTGACTTGACTTGACTTGAGAAATAACAGATTCAATGTCTTCTCCTTTCTGGAGGCCTGGATCTAACGGTGACATCATTGCTTCTGTTCCCTGCACAGAGACTGGTGACTCTTCCAAGACAACCACAGGCACTTTCCTCCTTGCATGGATCAGACCCAAGTCATCCATGGGCCAGAGCAAATTCCTGATTCCTCCACTCCTCTGCCTCCCAGGTGGGTCAGGGATGTGCTTTCAGGAGATGAGAGCTGCAGACGCACGCACGCACCCAGCTGCCCTTTTGCTCTGACAGGCCGTTTCCACTGTCTTGTGGAAATCTGACCTGCCCGCCAAGAACAATAACAAGACGGACTTTGGAATGTCTTAGCCAGTCACAGCACAAGAAAAGGCTCTTTGCATTCAGCGAGCAAAAATCCAGCATCTTTTTCTTGGGCACATTCCTCTCCTAGGACCATTCATGCCATGCAAACGTTATGTTTCTCAGACCAAGGTGTGAGATTTTTGTGTTGCTTTCTCCAGAAGGTTTATTTCAGCTGCCATCAAATTGTATAGAAAAGAACAACTCCTGGAATTCAGTGATAATTAAAGGGTCTGATTTCATGTGAAACACAATGTAGAGAGAAAAATTTATCCTGCTGTAGGTTGATGAAAGAGAGAGTAGGACAACTTCTGCATACCTACCTGACACTGGCCTGTACAGTGTCCTTGTAGGCTAATTTATGTATAAAATTGTGGTCTTACAGCTCTGCCAGAAACTGGTGCCAGAAACTAGCCCAATACTACAAGACAAGGACCAACCTTCCCTTTTCTGCCGCTGTCGTTACAGTGCTAGAGACATAGGGAGTCCAATTTCATTGGGGATCAGACATTTTTCTGCTGGATTAGTGAACCAAATTGCTCCATTGAAGTCCCAAGTGAGCACCAGAGCCAGCGCAGGGAAAGACGTGGGTCAGAGAAGGACCTCTTGCTAGGCTTGCAATAAATCATTAGATAATTTCAGTCTATAATTTAATATTTCTAACTGTACAAATCCTTTTACAGATCACTGGATCCGTAAGTCCTACAACATATTCTAAAGGCACTTGAAGACTGAAATGGGTTTATGTATTCTTGTTCCTGTCATTACTTTTTGATTATTACCAGTAGCTGAGTAAGATCTGGGGAAGGGGGGTGCAGGTCATTTCTTGGGATATAAAAAAGGAAGAAAGTCTTTATTAATTACTGGTTCCTAGTGACTATTTGGGAAATAGCACTTAAAAATAAGGAAACCCCAATTACATCAAACAAAAATTACTTTGATTTCAGAAATCTCAGAATGACAGAATAATGATGGTTTTCCGCAACGTTGATTTCACTGAAATTTTAACATAAATCTTTCTGCTTTTTCTTATTTTTTTTGGTGTGACTTTCATTTAAGATTACATAATGACTTTAAAAATCTGTTTCTAGACATCTGTTTCTCCCCATAGTAATTTGATCTAGAAAATTAAAATTTACTTACCAAACAAATGTCAATGAAAAAACTTTATAAAGTATCTATGTGGAAAAATATACTTAACACTCTAAAAGACAAAATTCAACATGTGTATTCCTGTATCTTAGTTTAATTTTGTGACTTTTTATCTTCACTGTGATGGAAACAGAGTACAGATTGTTCACATTCTTCCTGAATAGACACTTCCAGTTTTAAGCAGGCTTACTACCAATTCAGAAGACACCGAAAAAAAAATGAAAGATTTTTTTAGGAGGAGCAGTTCTGCAGATTTCTATAAAGCTTTCAAAACTGATAGGCATTTTTCCCACAGATGTTTCACACTCATTTAAACAAAAAGGACTGCATAAGTCAGAAGAATGAGCACCCATTGCTCTTTGTCACTGATGATCATCAGTGCAACAGGGTGATATATCTCATTGACAAAAAAAGAACATTTGGCAGCACCAAAGTAGTTTATGAATTCATATTACTTTCAGCAAAATACTCATCAAATGATGTAGACATTTTTAAAATAAAACAAAGTGGTGATAATTTCCGGTTACTTTTGTCATAGCCTTAAAAATAAAAAATAAGGATACATTTCAAAGTTTTCAAACCTTAATTCAAACACCTTATTTGTGCTCAAATAAAATCCATTGTTTCTCCTGAAAGAGAATAGTCCGCCTTTTTTCTCACTTTCCTTTCCCTCTTTCTCCAAATTATCAATAAATTAAAGAGGATAAGCATGAGCCACAGGCAGTCTTTCTACGTTTTAATTACAATTTTTTTTATGATTCACACTCTCAAATTGTGAGCTGGTCTGTTTCACAGAAGACTGGTTTGGATGAGGAAAGAAACACAGTGGTCCATGGTGTCAATTGTGCTCACCACGTTCTTCTCTTATGACAGAGGAAATTGTATATCCACTTCATGAGTGTTTCTGAGCGTGTGAGTAATTCATGACTGTCGGATGCAAATACAGAATACAGAAGTATGTAGGAGACAGAGAAGGAAAGAAAGGAAGAAAAAAAAAAAGAAAAGAAACTAAAAAAAAAAAAGAAAGAAAAAAGAAAGCAAAAGCAATAGGAAAAGGAAAAGGAAAAGGAAAAGGAAAAAGGAAAAAGGAAAAGGAAAGAAAAAAGAAGCAAAAGCAAAAAAAAAAAAAAAGCAAAAGCAAGTAAAGCAAGCAAAACAAAGCAAAGCAAAGAGAAAAGCAAAGAGAAAAGCAAAAAAAAAAAAAGAAAAGAAGAAAAGAAGAAAGAAGAGAAGAGAAGAGAAGAGAAGAGAAGAGAAGAGAAGAGAAGAG
>NC_048894.1:2439235-2458251 GCF_011077185.1 Oxyura jamaicensis
AAAGAAAAGAAAAGAAAAGAAAAGAAAAGAAAAGAAAAGAAAAGAAAAGAAAAGAAAAGAAGAGAAAAGAAAAGAAAAAAGAGAAAAGAAAAGAAAAGAAAAGAAAAGAAAAGAAAAGAAAAGAAAAGAAAAGAAAAGAAAAGAAAAGAAAAGAAAAGAAAAGAAAAGAAAAGAAAAGAAAGGGAAAGAAAGACATTTCATTTTCTTTTCATTTTCCTCCTTTAGTCAATTGGACAAGGCTATGACCTGTGACATTTGCTCTGTAGTAACAATGGAAAGATATATCATCTACAAAGTCTTCTAGGAAGAGCAAGGAAGCATCATCACCCCCTTGCATCCTCTCCTGGTCTCTGCTCAGTTCCACCGCTCTCTCTTGCTTCAGGGCTGCAAATAACAAAAGATCTACTCATCTAATCTCTGTATTGATTCGTGGGTGTTTGGGAGTCCACCCTAGTTACATGTGTGTGTCCATGTGTGGCATCCTACAGCTTCTCCTATTTGATATAGGAGTTCTGCAGGGTATGCAGGGCTCTGTCCATACTTGCATTTTTAGCTTTTTTCTTCTTCTTTTTTTTTTTTTTTTTAATAATTTGGATGTTTTTAATTGGACATGAAATAAGCCAGTACGGGGGTTTGAAATGTTGTTTGCTGGATTAGGCAAACCAGCTAAAGTAGATTTTCAATTTATCTCTGTGGATCTCTGATGGATCTATTAGCTTGTATTAACATTTCTCATATACCCAGACATCCTCCTCTTCTACATTTCCAGTGCCCATGTCCTTTAAATTACATTCCCTCTGGGGAAACAATTTTCCCCCTGTTTTTGCCCATCATGGATGGAAGGAATGAGTCTGTCACCACTGCAGGAATGAGTGTCACAGAAGAGGATCTCCTCTGTGTGAAGTCATTACTGGTCTGGGAGGTATGGCTAACTGACCCCCTAACTTGTATGTTGATAAAAATGTTGTATACCTAATATGCTCTACAGCCCTTTCAGCACAGCATTAGTGTTTGTCAGTTCCCAAGGGTTGCAAAATGCTTTTGAAATGAATGAGAATTAAAAAGCAAAGTAATGAAAATAAGCTATGTGAAACATGAACGCCACTAAACAGAGAGAGAAACCACTGTTTGGCAGTTGGGAAGAAGGAGCATATCCGGGAAAGGAAGGAGAGGACTATTCTCCATCCATCTTCTTTCTCTTTCCTCAATTTATTGCTCTGCAAAGCACTTATTCTGCAGTGCTGACACCTGAGAAACTACGAGAAGAATGACTTCCACCAGAGACAATTTTAGTTCAGTTTTCTCTGGCACAGCAGAGGAACAATCCCATGGCAGAGTAGCTGCTCGTGAGCCTCAGTCATTGTGTGTTTCATCTCACCCGTGAGGCTGGATACGTATTTGCACCACATGGTTGCACTGGTTGTTTATCTCCACCATGTTGGAGGGTTAAGTTTTCTGATTGAGACACCTACATTTAGTTATTTAGGTGACAGATAGGCTCTTGTATCTCTGTGTGGAGATCTAAGGCTCAGTTCAGTTGCCAACAGAGTCATCCAGTGCTATTTGAAAGGCTTAGAGTATCAGTGACATCTTCAGTAGGCCAGGAGATATGATGAAGTACCTAAAGAAAATCTGTGCCCTTTCACAACAACTGCTGGCAAGGTACTGAAGGGCATCTCAGATATTTTTCAATGTCTGTGTTTAAGCAACTGAACACCACCCCAAACATGTGTCTGTGCAGAGGTGCCCCCATGCATAACCTCCTGTTTAGACTTCTCTTACAGCCAACAGACATTAGTAAATACAGTCAGCAGAGGCTAGGAAGTGATTTCATTTAACTCCAATAATGCACCTGAGACTGGTCCATTAGACATTTTGTTCTTGTGGTCACAGCTCATGTTAGGTGTCTGATTTCTGTGAGATGAACCTTATCCATTGAATGGCCTATGGTGTCAGACTACAGTTGGGTCTCAAAACAGGAAATATGGGTATCTGAAAAGATCACAAATGCAAAGTTACATACTTCAGTACATACTGATGATTATGCTAAATTTTATCATATGTCCCATTGTCTCCTGCTTTGTGCAGAGTAAAATTCTCTAATTGGTTTAGGGGACAAAGGTCTCGGTGGCCTCAGAGGCAAAAGCTGTTGTGTCTCATCATCAGATGAAGTTTGCCACTCCCATGGGATGCTGTTAAGCATTTGAAGTGGCACAGAGTGATGAAGAACCAACAGAGAAATTACTCAAGTATGTGAGTTTGAGAGCTAAATGCTAGAGAAAGCTAATGCTAAAGAGTCTCTTGGGACTCAAGAAGTAATTCAAGGCTATAACATGCTAGTATTAGGATGCCAGACAATTTTTTGTGATTTTGTAGCAAATTTGGCACACATGATGCAAGCAGCTATTTAACCAGGACTTGTGGGAGAACTGTGTCCCTTGGGACAGGCAGCTGGAGGCCGGTTGGGATGTCCTGCAGTGTGGTAAATGCCACTAGGTACTTATATTTAGGCTACAAAACCCATTCATTTGAGAAGAATAAATTTTTTAAGCTCCTAAACTGAGAAGTCTCTAAGATGCTGTAGCACATCCCACCTGGCCTCTAGATGATCCCTGAGAGCTGCTCTCATTCATCCTGTGTCTTAGCTACCAGCCTTGGGCAGATGTTACAGACTCCGGGAAGTTTCTCAAATGGCACTCTATACCTGAGATATGTCAACTGCATCCAGTCTTGGGTTTCTAATTAAAGTGTCTAGGCTTTTTGCATTACAGAGAAAAGCAATCTATCATTCTTGTGTAAAACATCTCAGATTGAACATAGCCTCTGGAGGTACCAGCTTCTCTTCCTTTATATTAATTGCAGCCTAGATAGTTAGGACACAATCCAGTTGCCTAGGGATAGATATCTCATGCCATATTAGATGTCTGAGGGTGTCTGAGAACATACACATGGCTGGTAGGTATTGCTTAAGACCCATGGGAGATATAAATCTTCTGCACTGGCAGATGGAGACCAGATGAGGTTGCTAAGGACTCAAATGGGTCTTAAGTACCTAAAGCTGGACCCCTAGTTTAGGGCAATGAATGATTTTTAAGCAGGAAAAACAAGGTGGAATGAGCCCATCCTAAAGAGACTGGGCAGTTTTCCTCATCCTCATTTTATTACCCTTTCCCTTCCAAACTGGACCAGCATGGACACTTCAGTCTGTGCTTAGTCTGCTGCCAGTGATTCATTGCAGCACCACCACACCCAACATGCAGGGTGCATCGCATTTCAAAGGCTTTTTGGACAGTTTCACCACTCATCCAACAGCATCCTTTACCACTATACTACCAGTGCTTCCATTTTGCATGGAGGTTAGCTGATGCACATAGCACAGCTATGGGTTGCCTGCCTAATGTGCAAATACATGACTGTGACGGGGACTAAAATAAAAAGCCTTCTGGTATTTTTTTTATTTATTTTTTATTTTTTTTCTCTCCTTTGCAAGTCTGAAATTTAGGACTGTTTTTAGTATTAAGCCTGTTTGGGGGTTTTGTTTTTTCTGTATATTCAATCATACAGCAGGTTATGTGCTTACAAGGAGTTCATGTTAAAAGGCCATAAAAATGAAAAATTAGAGTTGCCTTTGCAGACTCTATGCAAATAGCAAAATAAATAAATAAATAAATAAAATAAAGAATGATTTAGCCGCCTGTGTTCTAGCAGAGGATAATTTGGCTTCTTCTTAATGCCTAAGTTATTCATTGATTTGTATCTGAATTTTGCACAGAAGTTATGCAACTCCCTGGATGGTGCTTAAAGCCTAAAGTATGAGGTGGTGACAAATGCTGGAAATGACATAGGAGGAAAAAATGGACTTCAGTACGTGAGCCATCAGGTTGTCCTGAGAGCAATACATTTTGGAAAGAAATGACGCAGACAGGAATGACCATCTTACATTCTGGTTTAGCTCCCTGTGGAAGCATGTCCCACGTATTGCATATGAAAAGGAGGAGTAGGGAGGAATACAAATTATTTCTGACGTTTACTCAAAAAATGTGAGATCCCTAATTAATTGTGCCCAGATGTTGTAGTATAGAAGAAGGAAAATCGTTTTTATTTTCACTAAAGGTATCAAAGCTTGTAAGAATTGCATATCAGCTGCAGCTGAGTGGGAAAACTGAGGTTTTTTTTCCGGAGGCTGTGAAATAGTTTGAATGAACACATGGGCTTTTAAATTCTTGTCCTGCTAAAGGACTTAAGGTTCCTGACATGAATAAATCAAGTATGAATTAACTTAACCTTCCAGAAATCCTGAGACTAAGGTTGGCTATTTTACACTTTTTAAAAAAATTATTATTATTATTTTAATTAGTAGGTGCTTTTTTCATTGAATTTGTTTGGATGCTTGTTAAATGAGAAATATCTTAATTTCATTCTCTTTATTTTAGGTAAAGGAAACATACTTTTGAAAGTATACAGTCCACAGAGCTAAAAAAAAAAAAAAAAAAAAAAAAAAAAAAAAAAAAAGGCTATACAAAGTAGCTGTGAACAAACTGGTTTTCAAATAGCTTATCTACAACATCATCTAGGTTTTGCCATACTATTTCTCCCTGTTTTTCAAAGCAATTTTTAACTTACTTTATCATCCATACTGTTATTGCAAAACTCGTATCAGTAACCAGGCCAGATAGTTTAGAGCTTGTCTGTGCTGCTGCAACCAATACAACATAGAGGCAATCCATCATCAGTGCACTGAGACAGAGTCAAAAGTCCATGTCAATTTTCACAGAATCATAGAATCATAAGATGGTTTGGGTTGGAAAGGACCTTAAAAATCATGTAATTACAACCCCCCCAGCCACGGCAGGGACACCTCCCACCAGCCCAGGCTGCCCAAAGCCACATCCACCCTGGCCTTGGGCAGTGCCAGGGATGGGGCATCCACAGCTTTGCTGGGCAGCCTGCTCCAGTGCCTCCCTACCCTGAGAGTAAATAATTTCTTCCTTATGTCTAATCTAAACCTAAATCCTTATAGCTTACAATTGATATTCTTTGTCCTATCACTACATTCCCTGACAAAGAGTCCTTTCACGTCTTCCCTGTAGGCCCCCTTTAGGTACTGGAAGGCCACTATAAGATCTTCCCGGAGTCTTCTCTTCTTGAGGCTGAACAACCCCAACTCCATAGCAGAGGTGCTCCCAGCCCTCTGATCATCTTTGTGGGTCATGTCTGAAAGCAAGCTTTAATTTTAAAATAGCTCATTTCCAGTGCCCTTTCACTCTTAACATGTTTTGATTATTAAGAAATGGTAATTAAGGGAAGGAAAGATAAGAATGACTCAAAAGACATCTGAGATAAGAGAGTTCAGAAGATCACAAACATCAAACTGAGTTAGCACTTGATTCCATCTTTTTCCTACCTAGCATTTTCCATCTGATCCCTTTCCAACAAAGTATCATAAAGCAATAATATTTAGGGAAGTAACACTGACAAAGCAAAGCAATCACTTCCATAAAATGTTGCTGACAGGCAGCCTAGCAAAAGAAGTTTCTGGAGGCAATGTCCAATAGTATCCAGGTCCCATTGATGTGGTAAAGACTGTATTCAGTTTTCTGAAGCTCTAATAAAAATATTTTTGTCATAGCACAACCACACACACTTCATATGGGGTCACTCTAGCCTAACTAGTAGGAATTGGACCCTAAATAACTGCTATTGCATGCTAAAATGAAACAAGGGCCTTCCTCTAGCCTTGAAGCCAGCTGACAGAGAGCAGTTCCCATCCAAATAGTGAATCTCTTTTATTTCCCTGAGACAGTCATTGCACCCAGGCTATCTATTAAGAGTGATCACTGGTGCATGCTACCTACTGAATTGTGTCCAGAAATTGCAAGACTGAGTATTTCACAAACTATTGTGAAATGCTAAGTGTAAATTACCCCCATCACTTTATCCAGGCCTATTTCCTGGCAATATTTAATGTATGGTGTGGTCATAGCCTGGGCAAAGAGCATCCATGGTGTACATCACATAACAGACTTTTTAAATGCAGCCTTATCTTCAAGCAGGTAATTTATTTTTTTTAATCCGTGGTAACATATCTGAGCAATAACATCTCAATAAAGCAGTGACTTAGGAAGAACCAAAGCTCCACCACATTTCAGGTACACCTGTGACAAGGATAACAAATCATATCCCATGAAATAGGTGTGAGTGGGAAGCAAGAGCAGTCAGAATAAATGAGGACACATTCATAACTGGGGAAAATAAATGTTTTATCATTGGCTAGAGTTACAGCAAATCTATTTTAATGATGATCATTTCCCCAAACACTTCAGAGCATAACTTGGCATTCTCTGAATTCAACAGAAGAACAAAAATTGATGAGACAATTTACAGCATATGAAAAAATGTCATAGGCCTGCTACCTTGGTTTGTGAGACTGTAAGACTATCCATTTCCTAAAATTTTTCCTCCAGGCTCGAGACTGAGAAAAGGGAGCTCAAAGGTTTTACCTAGGTGTTTCATAATAAAAGCAGAAGTCTATTTAAATCTGTAGACATCCTCATGAAACAGGTACGTGAGTTACTAGCTACAATTACTCACTTCAAAGAGGTGTCATACCTTCTACACCTGCCATGAAGATGTGCTCCAGCAGTGAACTGGCAAAATGCAGTAGTGCAAAAGTCCTGATGCCTACACAAGAAGAATGCTAACAAGCACGTAGGCTAGAAGTTGATGACATTTATCAAGAGAAAAAAGTCACATCTTGCTTTATGAGCATATCTTTACTAGAAGAATATCAGTTTGTGGTGTGCCTTGGACACTTCATAGCCTTTATCCTGCCCTGAGCTTTAGTTCATGATAGGAAAAAAAAATCTCAAATTGCTTGTCAGCCCTAAATGTGCGGCAATGTAAAAGTTGTTTCTTTGTGTGTATCAAGAAATAAATTTGTTATGATAAAAGGTGCAATATAGATGATAAGCAGAATGAAGCTCACTCAGCATTTTCTCTGATTTAGTATTTCGCACACACGTTTCCTTTGGAAACAAACAGCCTTCAAACAGCAGCATCAAAATCAAATAATCCTGGCAGTAAACCAGGTTTGGGGGCTTTTCTTTGAGATCTCTTTGATTTGCCTTCTGTCTTGCTTCCACCTCCACCACCTACATCCAGTGGAGACATACACGTAGCAAGGGAGCAAATTCAAACAGTTGCAATGTTGTTTATAAGATACCATAAAGTGTATGACATTTTACAACAGGTCATAATTTTTCTTTTTTACAAAGGACTATATCCACTCTAGGTTGGCTTTATGACTCTCTGCCGCCTCTTCTAAGGGAAGTTATTGCAGTGATAGGCACACTATGATCACCTCAGATTAAACAACTCAGAGCATGTCAAAGCAACGTGGTACTTTGCCCACTTCTTTCAAAGCCAATGAACAATGTGTTTGCATTCTTAGCTCTGCCTTAGAAAGTAAGGAGAAAAACATCTAAAAGTTTTCTTTTTGTCTGGGCAACTGACTTTTTAAGAAACTATTTTTCATTTAAACAGTTCTTTTGTTCCCTTAGGGAGTACATTTTTAGAAGTATTTCATTGAACTTAATGTCTATTCTTATCCATAAATTAATTAAGAGAGACCAGGTCGACTAACTAAATATGTAGACCTTACAGCCAAATTTGTAGAAGACAATTCCAATTTAACTAATCAATTTTTCTATATTAAACATGAAATTACTGGTAATATGTTGAAATTATAAACAATAGAAAAGCTGCATGCTTTCCTGAATTTAGAAGCCACAGCAGGCACCATGTCTTAGCTGGCAATAGTATTGTTCAGAAAACAGACTTTACTCTCTTTTTTCTTCTCTTCTTGTCAGGAAGACTTAGGCGTGTGGTACCCCTAGGCACTGACAATCCCATGTTTTAGTGCAAATTATTAAACCAACCACCACCAAAAACAAAACAGTCGAACAAAACACCAAATCTCTAAGTCTGGCTAAAATGTTCATTCTGTAATTTTTTAAGTGTTGTAGTTTATATTTTAGTTTTGTGCCTCAATTTTCTTCTCCTTCTTTTCAACCCTTTGTCCACATTATGGCTTCATATGAAACTGAAGAATTTTATGACAAAATTAGCCAGAAAATCATAAGTTGGAAGGTATGGAAAATTGCATAAAATCAATCCTTTCTTTATGTAATTTCAAAGCTACTTTAAAGGTGAATGGTAATCAGATAATTTCTCGCTCTTTAGGAACATACAATTAAAGGGGTAAACACAAGATAACACTTAAGAACCCAACACTCCATTTAATTCTTATTCAATGAAAGAAAAGAAAAGAAAAAAAAAAAAAAAAAAAAAAAAAACAATAAAATGAAATAACACTTTGGATATCGGTATAAAGCTTATAGTCATCTGAACAACTCTGGTCATCTGAAGGTCAGATGTAAAATATAAAGCTGATCTCCATCTTAGACACTCTCACCTATAACGTTTTTTATAACACCAGATAAATAGTTTTATTTTAAATTTGAGCCCTAATTTTAATACAACTAAGAAGTGGATTCAATTTCAAACGAAGATGCTTAAGATTGATGAAAGAGTCACAACTGTATTACAAATTAGTGACAAAGATTAAGACTCAGGTTTATCACTCATGTACATCGATAAAACTACACTGTAGTTCAGGGTCCGTAGTCTCTCCACAGAGATTTGTGTCCCTGGCTAATACCAAACAAATGGTGAAGTGATGATTTACTTAATCCCCAAGGATTTGTAAAAGAAACTTTCAGTAATAAAATAGATTTTGTTCTAATACCTTCCAAAAGACTGAATTAGAGCCAACTACATAAACAACTCATTTGTCACACAAACTCTACAGACCAATAATTTCAAACTTGAAATTAATGTTTCAGTTTGTACCATAAAATAAGTATTTAAAATTTGTTATTAAATTGGTGTTTTCCCTTGAAAAATGTAGAAATGTTTAAAAGCATTTCATGGAAAATGTTGTGGTTTTTTGTTTGCTTGTTTGTATTTACATCTGATTATTATTCAGGTAAAAACTATGAAATTATATCTAATTTTAAACATCCCCAGTTTGAGTTTTTCAGCAATTTTGTCCCAGTTCCTGAGTACTTATGAAGAATATCAATCAAAAACATGGGAAAAAGAGGTGACTGCTTCCCTTCTATTTTTTTTTTTTTTCCTTTGGAAATGTTATACCTATAAAATGATATGCTAAATTTCGGCTATTTTCTTCTTCTCTATTTTGCTGTGTGTGGATAGTTCTATATTCATAGGCTTGATTTGCAAAAAGATTTACAAGATGAAATGATTGTCATAAATGGTCTAAATTTCTGTAAAGCTCTGTGAAAACGTCCTCTACAAAGTCATAAAAATGATGCATCTGCCTGTGATATTGCTAGACTTTTTCCATAAAAACAAGTGGTCTGCTTACCAGAGCTTTTGTTCAGCAATAACTCATGTGAACCCCAACTGTAAATACACACTAATCAGTATTTTAGTTGCTCATAATTATCAATCTCAACAACCCTTTACTGTCAGTACTTGAGTTTGAGTACGGGATACTAAGTTATTTGTGAGGATGTGAAAGAGCTAACTCCTAGGGAAAGGTTATTCCAATGATCACGCAAGTTTGGAGAAGACATGCTACAGGTGACCTGGAATCTCAAAAATTCATTATGGTGCAGACTCATCAGCTTTATTTAAAATTATATAGCGAAATTAATAAGCAAAAACAAAGTAAAAAAATGAGTTTACTTCATGCCAAGACCTACTGATGAATCCAGAAAAAAAAAAAATAAAGAAAAATAATTAAATGATAATAATTCACAGATGAAATGAGGCTACAGACTAATTAATAACAAAGAGACTATTATGACTAATATTTCTTCTTAACATGTTCCCACAGCAAAAAGCCAGCTATGGCATTCCCTGTCAGTCCAGGCATTAATGATGAAAGTTCATATGTGGAGGTCTAGATACATGAGGTAAAAGATTATCTTGCCTAACCTTATCTAAAATTTATCTTATTCTATAGGATAGTGGTTTATAATTCACCTCATAATTACTAAAGAAAGATAGGCTCCCGTAGAAGGCAATTCAGAAAGGACAATTACTGAAGGAACAATAAAATCTAATTCAGCAGAAGAAAAGTCAAGATTTCAGGTTATAACTTTCAGTTCTTTGTCTAGTATGGAACATCTTACCTGGCCTTTTTTTTTTTTCATACTTTTAAAGTATTAAATCTTGTATCAGTGGTTTAATTCTTTAGTAGTAGACAGAACAGTAATTTATTCTGTCTTACATGGTCAAATTAATTATTTAAGCAATTTAGCTACAGAAAGATGGCTAGGAAGCTGACATTCCATTTTGGAATATATTAAATTAATTTAGAACAGGACAGTAAAAGAAAATTGTAGAGAGAGAAAATAAATAAATAAATAAAATAAAAGAAAATAAAAACATAAAAACTACATCTAGGTGAAGAGATCTTACAAAAATAAATTCATATGTGTACTGATATATCCAAAAGAGAATGTTATTTTAGAAGCTTAAGACAAGGAGAAAAAAAAAAAAAAATGAATAAAAATGTTGGAATTACTTGAAAATTGACAAACTAAAGATAATTAATCCCTCAGTCTTCTGCTGAGCATAAAGTACTATAGTGTAGATACCTACATCTAAAGGAGCTGTCCCAGTGTTTCAGTTCAGTCAGCAGAATCAGTGAAGTCACAAGCATAATTTATCTTGTTATAAAATAAGCCTCTGCAATAAATCAAATAAATCACACCCTTAAAATATTATTATATCTCTATACTGTTTATAAAAGAAGTCTAGTATGATGCAGGTCTGCAGCTTGCACTTATACTACAGATATCTAAAATGAAATCAAATAAACCCTTCCTAAAGAAGTAACAGTACTTCACTCCCTTCAACTTACTGTAGACATATATGCACATTAAATTGTGTAGCAATGGGATTCATCAACAGCTGGTCTGTTCCCAGGTGTCAATGTCTTCTTTCAGAAACCTCAGAAAATTCATTCCCTTCTTTGCTTCTCTTGTCTATAGAGACTGAGACTGAGACACTGTCCTACGTTTCTGAGATTAGACACTTAGACAATTTGTTTTGCCTAATTTTACCATACTAAATGACAACTGCATAAGGATCTGCATATGTGTTTTGTTCTATACTTATTCTGAGGTTGAGGTTTGTTGTTCCCAGGAATGGCACAACAACAGTGAAGAGAGTAAAAAGTGAAGGAAATGAAGATGACCTGCTAAACACACATCCAGGCTGCTGTGACACAAGAGATCTAAATGTCAGGCATTACAGTAGTTAGGGAAATACAAGATGAGTCAATCCTTAAGGTGAAAGAATTCAGACAGATTAATCAATCAAATCCACAAAGACTGGAATACTTAGATTGTTCCCATAACATGAATTAGATGTGAAAAATGCAGTTAACATTTATTGTGGCAAAAGAAAAGGTTAAAAATGAGCCACAAGTAAATTACCACGTTGTTTGTATTGCCAAACCTAGAAATTTTATTGCAATCTTAAAATGTTTGGTATTTTTTTATAATGTTTATATCTTGGCAGTTATATGGAAATTGTGATATATTCTAGATAATTATGGAAAAAAAGAAAAACCCCAAATTTCACAAAACAGATTACTGTAAAAGGAGTAATCATGTTGCTAAACAAAAATAAAAATGTCCTTCCAGGAGAAAAGTCTAATATTTCAAAACATTCTTTCATGTTGAAATAAGTCACAATCAAAGCCTAGGTCCTTCTTGCATAGTGAGAAGTTTGGGTGACAAGAAAGTACATTTCAGAAATCAAAAATGCTTTATTTTTAGTTAATTTTACATACTGTTAAGACTTCACCTGGTTAAGTATCATCAAAAATGGGGTTTTCTTGGCAGTAGATCTCTCCTTTTCACGCTGAACTCCTTAATTCTCTTAATTTTTTCTGTAAGACAGTCCTCAGTGTCTTCTGACATATGCTGAAGATTAGTAACTAGGGAGCCAGGCCAGTTGTGTGAGAGCTACAACCTATAGTGATCCTATCCAAATGAGTAAAAGGAGAAGCAAGGCATCAAATTATTATTATGAGAGATACACTACTACAGTCCATGGTCTTCAATGAGTTGCCATTGAAATTAACCTGGCCTTGGGAACAGTTATGCCAAATAGACTCTCAGAGCAGATGTGTCTGCAAGTCCACAAACCAGACAGAAGATCTGAAGACCTGGACTAGGAAAGTGGTCTTTGCCTCCAGTCTGGGACAGGAGAATATGGAAAATGAAGGAAATTTGAGACAACTACACACTCTCAACCCACCCTCTCCACCCCCCCCCCCCCCCAAAAAGAAAATAATAATGCACTAAATAACAACTCTTCCAAAATAACAACTCTTCCATACTCAGTAGACATCTAACCTTCACACATATAATTTTCCAAGACACTGCTCTTGGAAAAAAAAACTTCTCTCTGTGGTGTTTATTTTTTTTATTATTTGTTTGTTTGATTATTTTGTTGTTGCTGTTGTTTTCTTCTTTAGGATGTCTTGAATCACTGCAAAATAATGATATCGTGTAGTCACAGATTTATATTCCCTTTCTCACCTCTGACCTCTCTCCCTCCCCTTTCCATAACTCTTTCTCCACCATGACTTTTATCTGTGCATGATACACTTCCTTACAGATGATGACACTTATTGTCCCTGTGGATTTAAAAGTCACAGGAATGAGATTGCATAAGTCTGGTCCTCTTGTCCTTATGTCCTACAACCCACTTGCTCATATTCAAGCTCTCTCTTTCTTACCATATGTCCAAAGACAGCTCATCCAATAAGTCAGGCAAAGCTTGAGAATAGGGAGCTCAGGGGGATGTGGTGAGCAGCCCACAATAGGCCAATAAACACATGTGGCAGATTGTTAGCTCAAGAAGGTCATTAGTACAATCTGTGATAGATGGATCTTCTAGTATAGGTCAACAATGTTAAAACACATGTGGCTGGGTGGGTGGGTAAATGCAAACAAAGGACATGTCTCAAAAATTCAAAGAAACATAAACTGTATTGCAGCAATATTAAGATGAAAGGCAAAGGACAATGGCCAGTGTTTTACGGAAACATGAGGCTTCCTCAAGCATTTCAAGGAACCCAGAAACATTGCTAGATTAAAAAATAAAAATGTACAAACATCTTCCTTCTCCAAGCAGATGGGGGAAATTATCTCAAACTGAGATGCAAAAGACTTCTTGTTTTGGCAGTCAGTACTGGACTATCTTCAAGAAGGAATCCTGGCCTCTGGAACTGAGAGTTACAACTATCACTGTGTTTGCAGGCAAACTTTCCTTTCCAGCATGGATTCAATATAGGTGTTCCCATTTCTCTTTGGTGTAAACCTCACTCTGAATCTTGCTGATGATTAGAAGTTCAGAAGAGGTCGTGAATTCAGAGAAAAGATTTTCCTTGTGGTATAGGATACAGGTGCAATTCTTCCTCTGCAGAATGCATGAAGGTTTTGGCTGTCTCTGATAACACTCAGCTGGCTACGCTCGAAGATGTTGCTTTCCTTCTTGGAGGGTGGCTCCAAGTGTAAGATAGCTGTGGAATCAAGGCCCTGCAAGATACATCAAAGGCTTATTTTAGCTGGGATGAGCTCAAAGCAGTTTCCTTTGAAGTGTTGGAAGAGCAGAAGATAACTCTGTTATAACACAATCTTGCCTTTACCAACTTAAAATGACCAAACAATCTTATGCAGTGCTGGTGCCCCACTACAGCACTAGAAAATTGTCCTCCCTGCACTTTGTAGAACCATCTTCCCTCAGTTCTCACTTAACTTTCCAGTAGCTTGTTTTCTAGATTCCCTCTCACCCCTTCCAGTTCTATAACCACTGTTTCTCTATTTTCTTCAACCTCCACTATAATCTACATCTCATCAGCATGTTCCATCATTGATATATATTTAAGAGTGTGCACCAGACAAGTCACTCAAAGAGGCTGATATGGACTTGATTCAGTTATCCATGGATTGGTGTCCGGAGTCCTTTGAGACATGCAAGGCTCATTTGACACCTACATTGTGTTCTTGTAGAGAAATCAGAGAAGATACTTTAAGGCATTTCAAATGGAACTGGAAAGCTGTCATGGACAATTGAATTGTCCTGTCTCAGCTTTGTGTACAGAACAACTTAGTTCAGTAAAACTAATGTAGATACGATGCCTAAAGTCCTTCTTTGACTAAAAATGGCATTTGAATGTCTCACAGGAGGTATTCAGCCATTGGCCAAAACCATTTTTTTCTTCTCTCTTAAAATCAATGGACAATGTACTACTATTCATTCCATTGCTTGAGCCTATCATCATGAGGTTATCTTAGATTCAGTGTTTTTTTGGACACCATCTAAAATAGTTATATCTGCAACTAGCTTTGCCAGCATACATGAACTCTGCATTCTTCCCCTCAGTTCCTCCATATTGTCTACTCTGCCATTTTTATAGCTTCAGTGCCTGTAGTACTCAAAATACTAGGACTGAGATTATCTTTCAGACTTATCAATTTGAAAATGTTCCATGACTCAGTTTAGATCATCTTTACTCAGGAGGTTACTCACAATTTTAACATGCCCCACCTTTGAGTCCAAGAAAATTGTTAATCTCTTGGTCTGCACATATATTCTTCCTCAGCTAATATAATCTTTCTTAGCTATACCCTTGTTTTTTTTTTTGTTGTTATTTTTTGTTTGTTTGTTTGTTTTTGTTTTTGTTTTTTGTTGTTGTTGTTTTTGTTGTTTTTGTTGTTTTGTTTTGTTTTTTTGTTTTGTTTTGTTTTTGTTTTGTTTTGTTTTGTTTTGTTTTTGTTTTTGTTTTTCCAATTCATAAAGCCTGCAAGATGCTTCTGAAGTCCTACCCTCTCTTGCATTCATGCTAGAAAATCACCTTTACTGAAATGCCTACATTTACGTCTTGCTAATATCTGCACAACCTTTATTCCTTGTTATACCTTTTCCGTACCAGCTGTATTCTGTTCTTGCAAGCAGGGTCACATTTCTATCACGTATCCAGCACAATGCAGCTTAGTAATTTAATTTATGTTTCTGGGAGAAACTAGCTGTCACAGTAATAGCAATGGAATTTTCCATGTATCTGTGCTTCTGTATGAAGAAAAATACCAAATCATAAAATAGCTTGATAGGCTTTCTGCCTAATTGGTGATAACTATTAAAATGTCTCTCAAACTGTCTTTTTTGTTCCTAATTAATTCTCTATTGGTTTTGTTGTAAATTTCCCATCCCCATTTTGTCATTACTGACGTATCAGACAACAATGCTTTAACATCTCTGCGCCTGTTTCCCATTCTCCCAACCTTACAGATGTAAGGGTAACCCTACTTTAAGCCCTGATCCACCAAATCACTTAAGCAAGCACTAAATCCTTAAAAAAGTTGTTCTGGTGCCTGCATACTTTGTTTAATAGAAATAGATTTAGGCATATTAGAGAAAAAAAACCTCATGCTTAAAAATTTTAAAAACTGATGACTGAGAAAGGAAATTCTTTAAGGTCAAGAATGTCTTCTAGTCTCTGAACACAGCACCATCATTATAAAGTCTGTAGCCTTGCAGCAACTTAAGTGGTAACACACTATTCTTACATTTCAGATACTGGAAAATGTCACTCAGAAGGATACATCTGCTAACTAAGGATATACACCATGTTCTCAACCATGTGGTTTTGTGCTACTTTTAAATATCTCAACTTAATGGGTTGATTTTTCTGGAAATTCAGTTCCACAGGCTAATAACTCTCACTGTTAGATGGTTTATTCAAGACTAGCTGCAACAAATATTCATCTTATTACATTCCTTCGTTGCATGATCCCATTTCTCCATACTGTTTTAAAATACCCTCATCAAGTACACAGATGTATGCATTTCTGTGGTGGTATGAATGCAGTCCACAGATGTTTGTCTTGTTCACTAGAAATAAGTGAATATAACAATGAAATTTCTGACATACATTGAAACGTAGGTTAAGTTTTGTTGCTTTATTTTTGCTCGTTTGTTTGACACTAAATAGCTAATAGTATCATGAATGATCAGACAGGTGGTAGCATTGGTGATATTTTGCTTTAATTTTTAGACCCTTCAGTAATATGTTTGGCATCCATTTTGAACAAAACACCAAAGTCAGTTTGGTTCATATCTCCTGCGGGAATGCCCAGATCCCCATATTATCTTAGTTTTGCTTATTAGTTCATACCTTTGCACAGTGAGGGCTCAGGCTTTCATCTCAGCTGTTCCACTTCCTCATTATAGTGGGATTAGTCAAATCACATCAGCAAATGGATCTGCATTTCTGGCCCTCAATAAAGTGAAACCTTCATAAGGAAGAATTTTAGGATATGACTGAGTCTGAAGACTTGCTTCTTGAACAAGAATTAACTAGATCTGTGTGAAACTTGGCAGACCAAAATTTCAGAGGCTGTGTAAAGTTAAAAAAAAAAAAAAAAAAAAAAGATAAAAAAAAGTATTTTTCTTCTCTTTGCTCTACTGAAGTTTCTCAGGGGTTGTGTTTTGATGAACTGCAAGAGTCTTTTGGCATTAAATTGTATTTCTCAAGTCACATGGGTGTTTTTAGAGGAAGAAACCTTCATCACCAACTTATTGGTTGGGTTATGTAGAGGTTAAGGATTTTGCAGGTGTGCCAATGTTTTTTGGATAAATGCATTGATGTTTATGTCTTACAAAAGGGGGGGACAATTATTATTCCTGACTTATTTTTCTGACTTATTTTGATTGCAAGCTTCTTCAGGCTTTAAGTGCTAACTCCTATTTCTCACTGTTGAACAGTGAGAAATCTGAATATGTGAAGACATGGCGTTGGAAGGTGGTTAGTGTACTGATAAATAAGGAAATGAACAACTTGACCCAAATGCAACTGCAGTTTTGCTCCATTTGAAAATCCTCTAGTTTTTCATTTCATTTTCATAAATTTGATGATAATGCCTGTATCCAGATCATCTCTTTCTATGTGAAGACTAAAATATATATAATCTTACCTCTTGAAATTCTGGCTTGCTAGAAGAGGAAATGACTCCATGGAATGAGACAAGGAAAATCTCTTCTGATGAAATCAACACTGCATCAGTAATCACACTGAACTTTCCATTACTTTTGGAAGTTTAAAATTTCATACACAAACATCTAGATGTGGCCTGAATCTGGACTTCTGTCTTATCATTTTTCAGAAGTACTAGCAAGGGAAAAAAAAAAAAAAAAAAAAAAAAAAAGGGGTGTGTGTGGGGGGGGAGAAAAACAGGGATTAGGAAGAAGTAGTTTTATTGCTTTCAGAAAGCCTCATGAGGCTCCTTCAGCTTGGAGAGCTTTCAAACACTTTTCTGTAGCTCTTATGGAGCTGTAGCAACCCGTTGGAGATGCAGAGTGCTGGTGAAGGGTGAGATGCTTGTATTTTTCCCACCTATTGGCTCAGGATGATGTAACTCACCCCACTAAGAACAACATTGGCTTTTCTAGGTGGCCTCTGTGGAGTGTGACTGCAGCTCTCCCTCGTACCTCACGCTGAGTTTTACGTCCAAAGAATTAAAATTGTGAGCCTGACTCATTCCTCCGAGCTGGCATCCACCAGCAGGTCTGGGAGAACAAAACTCCATCAGTCCTGGTGCCGGCTGCTGATAGCACGGCAGTGCCAACCACCTCAGCCCTGTTTGTTAGGCCTCATGTTTTCTCATTGCTGTTGTGTTTCTGTTAGCATCCCTTCACACTCCCATTCCCCCTTCACAGCTCCGTTTTTAAATGAAACCTTATTTGACGAAGACAGAGACTCCTGTTCAGGGCCTCAACAGGCCCCATGAGTTTCACTAAGTCATTCACAAGTGTCACTTACCCCGTGTGGGTGGCCTTGAGGCAAGCAACCAGCAGCACCAGGCAATGTGTGTTAGGCAACGGGTTTGATAATCCCCCCTTTTTCCTTCATCTCCTTCCCTTTCTGCCACTCTGGGCCCCTTCTGCTGGCCCAAGCCCTAGCAAAATTAACGTGTTTCTTTGGACCATACCTCTCAGCACAGTAACTGCATTCTCTTACTCTCCCATTTCATCTGCATCTCTCTTCTGGCTGCAGTTAAAATCCAGTGGGTAGGAACGGGAGAGACTGTGGCTTTGAATTCTTTGGCTCGTTTACCCCACTGCCTGGAAACCTCTTGCCAGAGCATCTCATGTCTGTCTTTCACGCTGTAAAATGACAGCCCCGAAGGCTGGCACTCTGCTCAGCCAAAGGAGGAAGGCAGCACATGAATCAGCATGTCTGTAGGATCTTCTGAGAAAGGAGATACCACACACGTCCCCGCTCGTGGCTCACAATAACAGCTTGTTATCTCTGGTGCAATTCAGCCTGTGGCAGCTGGCTCCTGAAAGTCATATCCCTTTCCAACTGTAGTTGTCTCTCTCTCCAAGTGTGTCTTCTCTGATTTGGAGTCTATGCAGACCCTCAAATCATTTCATTAAGGCAGAAAACAGGATAGTTTTGAGGGGGGGTGAAGGGAAACAAGACCAACAAAGTGCAATTTGAAAATAATAATAATAAAAAAAAAAGATGCAGCTTCTTGTGGGCTGGTGGAAAATGACAAGCATGGCTAAAAACACGTGCCTCGCTCCTCAGCTTCTCCAGTTGTTGTTTGTCAGGGCTCACTGAAAAAAAAAAAATAATAATGAAATATTAGGTCTAGAGCAGGGACTGGCTTGTTACATAGATGCCCACACCAAACACAAGTATTCTAAATATTGTATAATTTGGAGTAAATAATAGAGCCTTGACCTTGCATGTCAGGCAGGACCATTAATAATCTTTATCCTGCCTGGAGAAAAGCACACAACTTTCCTTAGGAGAAACTGGAGTGTTTGCTGGGCTGAGTTCATCATTGCAGTGGCTGGAGAGACAGAGAGGAAGCTGGCAAGGGGGCAGCAAGAAAGGATGG
>NC_048894.1:2458351-2540296 GCF_011077185.1 Oxyura jamaicensis
TCATTGGATGGGGTGGGGGCGACATAGAGGAGGGGGCAGGGGGGGGGAAAAAAGGGTGGGCCCCCCCCCCCCCCCCCCCCCCCCCCCCCCCTATATTTTACCAATCAATACGATTTTTATGCTTCATATTTCATAGATGCTTAGCAGCTGTCTAAGTTTATGGCATCGTTGAAACATCTGAACACCACAGCCTCCCTAACACTTATTTAAAATAATATGAATATAATATAATCAGCTCCGACATAACAGGAAACAAATACTCCCATCAGAGGGTGAAATCCATGCTGTCAGTTGTCAAGAGGTTCCAAATTAGAGCATAGTAAAACTTTTACAATCAGTCCCTGGAGCCAAATTCCTCCCATCCTCAGGTGTTTCTTTTTTGTTTGTTAGTTTTGTTTTATTTTCAAGGAAGCAAACAGTAGTCAACATTAAAGCATAGATTTATCAATAAGAGGTATAAAACAGATAAATAGTAACCCCTGTTTCATTATTAGCCCAGGAATACTCTGGCCGTGATGCCCTGGAGAATTTAAAATGGAAAATTCAACATATTCCACATCCTGAGACTAGAGAACATTCAAGAGCCACCAAGACTATTAGGATCTAAGCAGAGCAGATGAGACAGGATTGATTCCTTCTGAGGAGGAAAAGCAAGTGCATATTACCATACAATATCCACTCACTAGGCTAAGTGCTCTTTACACAAACTGGATAGATACTCACATCCCACGAATCTTATATAACAAGTAAACCACGTCACACACAGGAGAAAAGAATACTGTGTTCATTTGAGATGGAAGAAAAGAGGTAGAAATTAGACGTGAATTGACTAAGAGATTGAATGAGATGACTAAAGTCATAGAGCACAACTCTAGTACAGATGTTGTCTGAACCCTTACTCTCTGAATTCCATGACTGAACAAGTCCTCCACTGTAAAGTCCATGGTCATCAGTCTTTAGAGCAGTATAGAGAAGTGGAATTAGAGAAGGAAAACAAATAAACAAACAAAAAAACAAACAAAAATGACAAAAAAGACTCTGGAGATATTTTCTTGAACTCATTATATGGAATAATGACAAAGAAAAGGACCCTTAATATTCCATTATCTCTGAAAAAGATATGGCATTGGATTCTTTGGCAACAGGATTAATGAAATTTTATTGCATAAACTTCTTAATTTTTCTACATGCTGTGCATATACATATACAAGTATAGACACAAATGCTTAACACAACACTTTAGTCTCTCTCTGAAAATCATCTCCTACTACTTTATAGTCCTCCAAGTAAAAGTTTGGTTAACTGTTGAACAGCAAGATTTTATATTCTTTATTTAAATAGGTCCTATGACACCTTTTTTGAATTCTTTGGTTTGATTGAATTCTGTTTATTTATATCTATGTGAACACATTGTTTATTTTCATATGTTTAATCACAAGATTTATGGTTCCTTCAGAATAATTTTAGTCTAAGATGCCTCAAAACAAAGCCTAATAGTTTAATGTCCATAAAAGTAATCCCATTCTCCAGTGTTTTGATCACTCAGAAGCTTGTGAGGCATGACTAATAACCAATTTAATTAACTGCATAAACTCTGTAATTATGTTTGTGTGACTGGGATTTAAGTACATGTGTAAGGATAACCATGTGTTTATATGCTTACTTAAAGAGGTCTTCTGTTCAACAGAGATATCAGCCTGACATATCTCATCATCTCTTTGATCTTGGTGTTCGATTCTCACTTTTCCTTATCCCATGGAAGAGGTAAAAGAGATATGTTAGTGGTCTCCCAAGGTTTCTAACCCCTCATAAGCTCAGATCTGAAGGGTCATCTGGCCCTATTTTGCTCTACAAACCAGGACTGCCATCTATAAAGTCCCAAATATTTCCTTAACTGATACTTTTGAAGATTCATTTTGATCCTACTAAGTCATTTGCCATAAATCATTTTTCACTTGATGTTTTAAGGTCAGCTGATACCCATGGTCTTCATCTTCCCCAGGTACTGCCACCTACCAGCCCAACCACAAAAATCACAAACACAGCCTCCTTACAGCATGTGGTGCCAGAAACTTATTTCATTATCCACTAGAAATAGATATTTCTCCATAAGAGTAAAAGCTTTTCCTATACAAGCCTAACACAGGCATCTATGTGTATTTGTGAATGAGTTGCATTTCCCTGTGGACAGCATGAAGGAGAGGGTAAGTGAGTACATATTTCACCTGTCACCTCCACCTCTTTAAATATTAATATCCGTTTCACTCTTTTTTTCACTGAGGCAGAACTTACTTCTGCATTCTTTTACCGCCACTTTATTATTTTGCTTAATTTTCAATACACTGTTAATAATGATTTGCTGATGGTTCTCTCACAAAGAATGAAATGAAATGAATCAAAATGAATCAAAATGAAATAATGAAATGAAATGAAATAACAAATAAAACAAAACAAAACAAAACAAAATAAAATAAATAATAACAACAAAACCATAAAATAAACTTCCAGGAAAGGAAGTGATTAAGGAAAAGTGGCTTATTGAAAACTTCACACAAGAGGCCACCCATGTTTTTTTTTCTTCTGTTCTGATTTGAGTTTCAGGGGTAGATAAGCAGAAGGAGCAGGGAGATGGTTAAGATTACTTCCCTCAAGTCCCTGCCATTCTTAGTCTGTGTCATCTTAGTGATGTATTGAGCACTCCTAGCTGCTAGTGGAATAAAAGGAAGTTGTTCTTCAGATAAATAAGGGGGGATGTATGTACCTGACTCCCTCTGGAAGATAATTCATCTTATCCCAAGATAGTTATCCAAGACTTATTAGATGAAGCACCTCAGAATGTGCTTGTTTTTCCCCACTGACAATAAGAAGGTGAGTAGCGCAGACAAAGAAATTACTTTTAGACAAATAAAGTTGGCTGAGATTAATAATGCTCCAACCTTTGCCAAAGCAGGCACTCAGAGCTCAACCTGGACACCAAAATGAGTGGATACTTTTCATCTTAATCTTAATATATTTATCAGGTCCCCATTAGTAAAATAAGGATAATATTCATGTCTCAGAGGGGTATTTTGAAGATGATTAACATTGGAAAAGCACTCAGGAATGCCAAAAAGAAACCTAGAGGAAAAGAACAGTGCTGTCTTTAGCCTTTGAACTATGGGTAGAAAATACATCATGGAAGCAACTACTGCACAATAAAGCTACAACTTTATTACAAATTATTTCTTGCTGTCTGAACGTGGTTCTTACCATGGGTGGTTCCCATTTAAAAATCGTAGGCTTCCATATCAGTAAGTTGCAAGATAACATGTAGTAAAAGGGAGAAAGGTAAGGTTTCACAAGGAACTTTTATTTTGGCTTATCTTAATTACTGAGAAGTTCACTTTGCAACTCTACTCCCATTGATGCTTTTTCATATAGATTTGTGTTTGTACAATATATAACAATGTATGAATAGGTACATGAAGAGAGAAAGAAAAATAATATTCTGAACTCTTTCACTTTCTGGACACTTTTCCTTCTTTCAAGGGAATGTTAAAAGTATCTCATTTTCCAAAATGAGCAAAATAGAGGGGGAAAAAAAAAAAAAAAAAAAAAAAAAAAAAAAAAAAAAACTTATAAATGTAGCTATGGTTAATATATGCCCAAAACAACAGCTTAAATACTATTAGTAAAAGAGGATTAATATATCTCAAAGTTTTCAATCACTTCTGAAAATGCATATCATTTCTGGTATAGGGATTCATGATTCTGAGTGTTTTATTTACTGATGTACATGTATATATATGTATGTAATGTCAGTAAATTCAGGTTTAAATATATAAAGCCTGAAATTCCAATGTGTATGTGAACAACCCCCTTCCCCAAATACCAGGAATAAAGATTAGTAATAAACTAGAGAATTAATAGCAAGTGCACTTATTGCCATGGAAACCCAGCTAAAACAAATACTAGGAGGTTCTGATTCCCAGAATTCACACATGCCAATACAATTATTCTGCCGAGCTGCCCATAGTGCAAGTGATCCTATGCATGCAGCTATACAACAATGATATTCCTCTCCCTATGTGCTCTGTGAACTCTCTTCTGCTTCTCAATCTCCACTGAGGTAATATCGACTGGAGTATTAATAATAGCAGTTGTCTAAACTTGGAGTTGAAGTGCCAGGGTAGAAGACTGAGTGGGAACAGGGTGATTTCAGTTTGTTTTGTCCTGTTTCTATGATCATATGTGTATTTGTCTCAGACTGCCTGGACGTTGCCATAGTGACCTTTGATAAATCCACGTTATGGATGCTGTGAAATATAAAGCCATGCCACATTTCAGGGAGTGTAAATTCATGGAATGAAGCAGGGGCTGGGATCTTCAAAGGTATGTTGGTCAGATTTAGCGCTCTCATCCATTTTAAGGATGAATGCTTTTCTCTTAATTAAAAATGTATGCCTACCAGCCCCGAAATTCAATCAGCTTTTGAGAAGTTTGTACGAGAAAATCCATAAAGTGGTCAAAGAGGTAGGCTGCTTTTCACCACCCTATTAGATTTATTTAATGTAGGTAAAAGGGCCAACCTTGCCCCACCATCACTGTGCTTTTTGAGTGTTTCTTGACTTCAGGTGAGAAAAAAGAGAGTCATATCATTCTTGCTTCCAAGGCACCAGGCTTTACTACTGAAACCAAAGGAAATTTTCCACTGCGTGCTTACTGCACACGACAATACCTCTGGGAGATAGCAGTTATGATATACCTAGCAGATATCAGTTATGCACATCCGTATCTTTGAAGGAAAAACTTCATGTGTTTCCTGGTGGCTGGTTAAAAAATGGATGCTTAATTCAAGTTAAACAGACCATGAGCAGAAACAGGTACTTCCAGAGGTGACTTATTCTACCTCATGTTTTAGACACTTAATCCAGGAGAGGATTGAATATTTAATTTTTAGATTATTAATATTTGGTGATAAACCCAGAATGGAATACACCTCTAGTGGCTGTTAGCATAAAGAACACCCCATCACAGGCCTAGAAAGAGATATTTTTCAACCATCAGTCCATGTTAAGGGCAGGAGTGGACACCAGCTCTTGAAAATCTCTGTCCCGCTGCTGCAAAAACTTAAAAGCCCATGTTTATCTTGCCTGATATTTCAGGAAAATCACTGAAACACCTTTCTGAAGAGCTTTCTTATCCCATTCCCTTTATTGTCAGTGCAAAGAAATTGCCATTTTGGAGGATGGTTTATCCTAGCTACCATAAACCACCACCAAAGGATAGGGTGAATGCTCCACATATCTTTCCAGGAATGACAGGCTGAGCCTTGATGATTAACTTAGATTAAGTGCTGAGGGTAGAAATAATCTCCCTTAACTGTAGCTATCTGAAACTTAAGTCCCTGCTTTAAGCCAGGTTTCCTGGTTTAATCAGTGAAAGGTCACTTGAAAGGGCAGTTCATGGTGCCTTTTTTAGATGATTATCTAAGGACGGGTGAATCCAACAGAGGGGTCTGTGACAACAGGGGATGTTTTGGGTGATGAATGCCCTAATAAAGGCTAGTGCTAGTGTCATTTTCTTCCTCTTTATTAATATTATTAATTATGCCCATCCAGTTGCTAGGATGACTGCATGAGCAGAGGTGCTCAGAAAACCAGTCAGCCTCTTAGGAGGGCTCTCCAGTTCTGCTTTCCTCCTTGTGCTCAGCCTGGCACTGCAACAGCTTTCTCATCCAACAGTGGAGCCAGCAGTGACCAGCTGCACACACCAGAATTCCCAGTGGCTACATGACTACAGGTCCAATCACAAGTGGAAACGCACACCTCCTGTGCTGTTTTGGAAGTCTCCCACTGAATCTACAATGAGTTGGTCTTCAAATACCATAGTCTGAGCCACTTAAAAGTGAATTCATTAGACAAAACAAGATGATCAGGCTCCAGCTAGTCAATGAAGAGAATAAAGCACCTGAAGAGGAAGAATTATGGGAATGGTGTATAGTACACGTGATTTGCCCTCTGGTAGACACTTCCAGAAGGTGATCCATCCCATCCCTTAGTGGCTGAGATAAAGTATTTCCTGGAGCAGTTGCTTATCCCTCTATTGGTTATAGATAGATATAAAAATACCAGCACAAGCAAATAGCCTCTTTTTTAGCCTAATAAAATTATTCAAGATAATTCACATTTTTGATATTGGCATGAAACATCATGGCTGTGGTGGCATCTGAAGGTCACGAGCAAATCAGACTTCCACTACTTCAGGCCTTCAGATCTTGTTTTCCTTCATGGCTAGCAATGGAAAGATGTTGGTACATTAAATGTAGGCTGAGCGTATTACTCACTCTTCACCAAGGACAACCAAGCTAAGCTAATGCTCCAGGCTCCCAAGTTCAAGTTAAATGAACTATATATTATTTCCACACTTCTCTCTTTGTAGTCTTTTTCTCTGCCATATTTTCTTACCTTATGTCTCAAGAACTTGACACCTATATCAGTCTCTGTGTACTCTGTGTAGACCTATATGTGACCGTGCAGAACTTCAAATAATTTTAATTGATTTTTTGAAAATAGTAGGGCATTTTATTAAGTTTGTAGACTTTTAACATTATTAAGCTGTCAAATGGAAAACAGAGGTCCTAATAGGGCCATTCTTTACTGACTACTAGATGATCAATTAAAAGCAAGAGACATCTTATATGCCTCAAATGCAAAGATAAATAAATAATGAATTTATTAATAAGACTTTATGACCATTCTAGTGACAAATCAGAGGACTGAGGATGGGAGGGAAGTAAATGTTGGTATGTTTGGAAGAATTCAGAGAACTGTAAGAATGAGCCAAAGCCTTGCAATCCTACATTGCGTTTAGAAACTAAAATCCTACTGTTTAGGCAGACATAGAGAAGATTAAAGTGTGTCTGAGTTGCTGTGTATAAGTGCTCATACAGGACAAAATTTTCTCATAATGGAGAGTCTTTTTATGTAGCAGACTTTAAAAAAGGTTTTCATTTGTTTATGTCAGGCTGGAAAAAAAATAATTCTTGCAGCAAAGCTAACTAGAAACTGAGATGACCAAGGGAAACAGTGACTTTCCCACTGCACAAAGGGTTTAAATGGAGTTAAGGGTTAGGAGTTAGGAGAAGGATGCATCACTCCATAACTACCTGTTATCTTGTTTTGTGATTGGCAAGGTGTCAAAATAGCTAATCGTAATCTCATTTTTTTTGTCTTAAAATCTGCGTTACCAGAAATGAAAAGCAGACCCTTTTGTGTAGTCGGCACCAGGACACTAGGTGGCCCACAAACCACACACACACACACACACACACACACACACACACACACACACACACGTGTGTACCCACAGGAAAACTCACGTACTGTGAGCTGTTGTAGGACTGACTGAAAATTTCAGCAAACACATCTGTCAGGGCTCTGCGTGGTACTGCCAGGGATATTGCCCATTACACGATTTGTACATATTTAGGCTTAGCCAATCTAAGCTGATTGCAGGTACTTAAAATTGCTTTTGTGCCATGAACACTTAACGCTAAACCTCTTTTAATTTGCACCGTGCTACTCAGAGAGATCATATCATTCTTCTCTGTAATGTAAATTCCCAATCTGGCAATCCTAGCCTGACTGGGCATTTTTTTTAATAACAATAATAATAATCATAATCATAATCATAATTTAATACGGATTTGAGTTTCTTTATTGAGCTTTTATTTTCCAGTCTTGTAATTGAATCACTCCACTGTGACAACACAACTGGGGCAGTTATTAGCAAACACTATAAACAATGGACTTGATCCCTTTATGAAAAAACATTGTAAGGGGAATAATTAATCTGGGCTAAAAAAAAAAAAAAAAGTTCTAGGGGAAAAATACAATTACAGATTCCAAATATTTTAAACTGTTTCTGTGCCCCCTACTCCCTCAACTTCCCTTCTCCCACCACCTGGCTGCTCAAACCCCTTTTTGTTCTTTGTGCCCTGACTCTCTGTGACAGAAGTTGTTTGCAACATGATCACCAAGGAGGAAATTTTGGCTACAGAGCAAAGTCTCCTCCCTGAGAAGGCCATGCTACCACTGCTCTTTTAGGTAACTTTGACTGGATTTCTGATGGCAAGCCACCACAGCTTGAAAACTGCAGAAGACTCTGGTTTAACAGATATTAAGGAGAGGGGGACAGGATTCATTAGGTGGTGTTATATTTAACTGAAAATCTGTACTGAACCTAGTCAATCTCCACTGAAGCTAGCTTCCTTTGTAATCAGCATAGTTCTATTCAAAAGCGTTAGTAGAGTACTAGGTGTATGTTATTCATCCCATTCAAAAACAGAAACCTAAATGAGACAGTTGAGATGTTCCCTAGTCATACTGGGCCTAAGTGCATTTTCCACTGGCTATAAAAAGCCAAGAACTAGCTCCTTGGCTGTTGTCAAAAAGGTTGTGGCATAAATGTACTTGAAATTAACATGTCTTTTTATTGGTGTCAAGTTTTTCCAACTGCTGCTTTATCTCTCAGGACTTCTTTTTTTAAATGCAAAATTTTAAGGTGGGTGAATGATCATGTCCATTGCCAACAGCTTTCCCGGGCACAAACAAGGTACATAAGGAGTTAGACAAGTCCCTGGCCCATAAAATTTATATTGTCATCTTTGGAAGGCCTCTCTATTATTTCACCTGTGTTCTCTACTCAGTTCATCTTAGCTGTGGTCACGTAGCACCATTGATATAGCAAACATTAATCATAATAATAAATAATAAATAACTGATCAGGACCATGACGATAGTGAGATTACAGAAATATTGGCTAAGACATTATCATAACAGTTCTAAATGAGAACTTTAACCCAGAGTCCATAGAAATCAGTGGAAATATCATGGTGCGTTTAGTGGTATTTAAACCAGCTTCCAACTGACCTTGCATAGCCAATACCGAGACATTTTTTGCAGGCATTAAAGGTAAGGTTGGTTTCAGAACAAGTGACCTTATAGGAGAAAGTTAATGTTCAACTTTTCAAGAAAGGGGATATCTGTGTGAGCAATAGCCATGAAAATCAGATAAAAAGGCAGAATTATGATGAGCTTTACAAAGCTAGACGATGATATTACACAACATAGGCAGCCTATTTTCTGTCTGTGATTAAGGGAGTATTTTAACAAGATTCTTTTTAACCAAGACATGGAAGCTTGCACTTACACGAGTAATCAAAATTGGGAAAGAAGAAGGATTTGATGAGTACTGAGAAGGTGAGCAGGAGCTGCAGAGATAATGACTGTTGGTAGAAATGACTAGCTCTAGGAATGGCAATGGGAAGTCAGAATCCATGTCTATGATGAAAGGCGGGTGGAGAGAATTCTCATTTTTTCTTGATGCAGGGATTGTGATGCATCAAATAAGATGGGTCATTTGGAGGCAAAAATGTTAAGGTATATAGAAAATCTATTGTAGTTATGACAGAAATATAAAGAGGAAAAGATTTTTTAATGTAAGGTATTGATAAAAACAAATAGCTTGGGTTTATTAATTTCATTTTTAGTCCAGTAAGGAAGGCAATTTTGGAAGAAATGATACAGTGGCAGACATAGGAAGAAGTGGAAGATATGGTCATGCTGGAGGAAAAGGACAGACAAAAGTATGTAGATGGTAAGACCCAAACTTAGGTACAAATACAGTTAATGAAAGGACATTGGACACACATTAGGAAATATAATATAGTTAAATTAAAAGGAAAACAAATTGTAAACACCCTATCTGTAAAAGCCTAGGACCTATAAAAAGCAGTTCCTCTTAATCTCCCAGGCAGTGAGAACTTTCAAGGAAACTTGGCCTTGAGAAAATAGGAGGATGATTTGCAAACTTTGCATAAATGGGGTGGTACAGAAGATGGATCTTTTCAGAGGTGTACCACAGAAGGAGAAGAGACACAAGTTGCAGGAAGGGAAACTATGTTTGTAGATAACAAAAAAGTCTTCACTGTGTGGAAAAATATGTCCAAAACTCAATTGGATAAGAGCACAATCTAACTTTGGATTTTTTGAACAGGAGGTTGGAATGAGGAGGTCCAGAGGTCTCTTTTAGACTAGAAATGTTTATAATTACATTACATTGTGAGAAAACAGTGGGACTTTCAAAGCCTTTAGCTAAACAATTTTCAACTCTGGAGGATCAGTTTCTAGTTGATTTCTAACTCATATAAAACCAGTTGTCCATTAGGGTAAAAGGTTTACTGAAAGCATTCCCATGGTGGTTGGAATACATATATTGGAATACATACGTAGAGAGCTGGAGAAGTAGATGGAAAAAGCACAGTGAGTGAGCAAGAACTGTGCTGACCCTGTGTATGGAGCCCTTAGCAAGAATAACTTCCACTGATGTCAATGTAGATGGCTTTTCACTCTGAATTAAACTTGTATTTCAATGAGCTATTAATGACTGTATGGAGGAAAAAAAAAAAAAAAAAAAAAAAAATCTCTTACTGGGATGAACTACCAGACTTGCCACTATTTTGAACTTCAATATATATATATTTGAACTGTGATACATTCACATGCCAAGCATTTTTCCCATGCAATGTATAGAAAAAAAGTAAGCCAATTATATTAATGTGATGAAATTTAAAAGTTGATCTGGGTGTTTCTATGGTCACAGACCTCTGTTTATAAGTTTGGTCTACCCCTAGCAGTTAAAGAGGAGCCTGGTGACCAATAGGAAAGCAAGAGCTCATTCTCCACATTCCATTAACTTTGTAATTCCACATTAAATAGCGGATTTAGTGCCATATGGTGAAGTCTGATATGAAGAAGAAAGAGAATAAAATGATATATGCACACTCATGCACATATACACAATTGGATATATGTGCATGTACAAAATATATACATTGTGTGTGTCTGTGTGTGTGTATCACATAATTAACCAGTCAGGTTTCCTTCAAGTAATGGCATATATTGATGAAATGAGGTAAAAATAAAATAAAATAAAAATAAAAATAAACCTTTGCAATAATTCTTACTGTTGTTAAGATTTGCTTCGGTCTAGATTTGGGTTTGAGATTTTTATTTTAAGTTTAACCGAATGGATAGCCTCACAGCAATTCTAATTTTCTGGAGTCAGCCTGGAAACCACAAAGCAGAATTCTTTCCAGGCACTGTGACTTTCAACACGTAACCTTAATAACAATACTTTTTTACCTAATGGCCTAACATCTTAAGTATTAAATGATGGATACATTTGTCATAGGGTCAAAAGTTAAGAACTCTTAAATAAAAGAGTATCAAAAATATGCATGTGAAAGACAGCGGTAATACGATTTCCATGCATCCATTTTCTTTTCAGATTGTAATTCCACTGGCAAGAAATCTCTGGGTTTATGTTATTACAGTTCCAAGTTTATCTCAAAACCACAAACTAGAAAGGTCCAGGTATTCATCTTTTCAGCTTTCATCTGATTTTTCTGACTGAACATGAAAACATATTGAACTCTCTTAAACTAAGAATTGCCTCCTTATTACCAGTATTATAGCAGTGTCAGGGAGTTCTCAACCATGATCTTTAGCTTGATGGTACTTTCATGCATTAAAAAAAAAAAAAAAAAAAAAAAAAATCTTAAAAAGCTTACTTTGTAACAACAGAAAAAGAGTGAAAGAGTGAAACATAATGATATTTTCTTATTTCAAATACAGAAACAAGGAACAACACTGATTATCTCAGGGTAAAAAAAAGCATCTTTAAAACTGAATGCAGATCTTTGAATCCTGGTTCAGTGAGAATTTGAACATTGGCCAGCTAATATGTGTCAAATGAAAAGGTGATGTCTACAGACCTGGTTCATTAGCATTTATGATATAAATGAATAGTTACTCCCAGGGGCAAATTTTAGTTTTCACGCAACTTCTGGATATTTACACTAAAAATGCTGATCTGTACAGGAAGCCAAAAGCTTTCTACTATTTAATAAGCTTTTCTAAAACTAACTCTGAGGTCTTGTTTTTTATGGAGTGTGATGGCGAGCACCCATAAGGTTGAAAGCAGTGTCCTTTTTATTCTTTGGTGATTTATTTCCTTGGTGAATGTTATTATTCTGGAGAGATCTGGCAGTCAGTCTGAAGTTACTGATTCAGATGTGAAGGGAGAAACTGAGCTTCAGACAACCTTTATTCCTCTTTCCAGCTCTGCTACTGATCTTCTGTGTAATTGCAGCCGTGCCATGTCAACTCTGAACCTGTTGCTACCTCATAACCCACCTTGACTCTCAACCTCTAGTAACAGGGTGTGTTATGATTATCCTGAGTGCATTGATTTAAAGGAGATGATGATCCTGTATGAAACTCTATGTGCTACCCCAATGCAAGCAATTTTAATTTGATCTTATTAGGTCTTGGACATAAAAATGGGGACAGGCTGAGTCAGTAGTTGGCAGACTACTGACAGACCCAACCGTTACCTCTCCGGGAAGCGGTGGTGGTAATTCAGGAGGTGTTGCTTTTTCCAGTGTCCATGTCTGTGCTACTTTATTTTTCCCCTCAAGTTCCCTGCTATTGACTAGATACATCAATACTGAAGTCTTCACAGATGGGAAGTGACTCAGTTGAAATGTCCTGCAGACCAGGCAGTCCTGTGGAGAGAAGAAATGAGGCATCATTTCCAAAGAAGGCCAGAGGTCCACAATAAATTCTCTCTTACAAATATATATATATATGTACATATATATATAGTTTTTCCACAAGACAAGCAGTGTGTTGTCTTTCTTTTACAATGTCCCAGGTGACCAATGGAGGATATATTGGAAGCAGGGGAGCTAGTAAGGAATTTCTCTCAGAGGAACACATTTTCATTTCATAATCCCTCACAGATATTTCTGAATCTGTTCCATTCACAGATGAAAAAAATAAAAAATAAAAATAAAAAAAATAAAAGTACTTATATTGGTCTCTGAAAGACCAGATATCAGTGGTGTATTCTCACCAAGGTCTGACCAACTCTACACAACTATTCAAGAAAGATGACTCTTGTAGGAGTTCCCCTGGTACTGGAAGGTTCATATCGGTGCCATTGGGAACATCCTACATTCACAAAGCTTCTCTTGTCCTTTTGGTTGGACCAGTGTGTTGGTGGAGGAATTCTCTGATTAAGGATCGTAAGAGCAGGGAACAAAGAAGAACCTGATGAAAGTGTCTTATGGGGAGCACAAAGAAAGGAGGAGGGAATGGAAAAATTCCTGAAGAAGTGTTCAAAGTAAATTAAGCTACAGGGGAACTTTAAATAAGTAAATGTCTTTGAATAGCAAAATCAGGCAAACATGCAAAACCTCTTGTGAGGTGAGAAGGGGATCAGGCAGAGAAGGAACGGATCTAAATCTGAAAATATATATGTGTATAAATATATATATTTTTCAGCCTGACCTACACCATCTGGCTTGGTCTCTATGTGTTCTAGCCAGAAGGAGAAAAGATGTCCCCAGCTGTCAGAAATGGTGTATTCACATATTTCAGGAAAATGACAACATAACCAGAAAATGACTAGAATGAAAATTTGGGATCCCACCAGCCAGAGGAGGTTTCTTCTTTGGTTGTGTTTTTGTTTGTTTGTTTGTTTGTTTGTTTAACACTTAAACAGAGATGTGGAAACAACAATCACAGAATACTTACATTCAACACCAAAGAAGAAATGTTCATAAAGCTTAGCAAATCAAGGGTGTGTCAATTTCAAGAATGCCCTGCTTTCTAAGTTGCTGTTAGTCCCACCATGTAGGGTTTGTTCCAAGGACCTGGTCTAGTTCTTATTGAAGATAATGATTGATAAATATTGATTTAAAAATATATATATACTTTTTTAATATAAGTCAAAGGCACTGGAAGAAAAACAGTTTATGTTAAGTGAATGAGCCCAAAAACTCTTCTTTCAGAGCATGCAGTGAACCTCATAGGACTTTCTTCAATGTGAAGAAAGATGTGTCATCTAAACTAATCACCTAGCTTCCTGGACCATCACTGGGAAGAAACACACATTTCCAAAGGATGCTTTGTTGGCTGTGCAAGCCAAAACCATGACATTATATTAGACACCTACCTGAAGCTGGAAAACTCATCTTCTGAAGTTGCTTATCTCTGCATTGACTATTGAGGGAGTATAAACAACAAACTTGGCAAAGACACCTAATTTCCAGATAGTCAGAAGTAGATTATATGAACAGGCCTTTGTAAAAGCAGTACATGAAATAGTCATTGCAGGTCTCTGAATAAAGTTACTCAAATACTCTATTTACAAGTTCAGATCCAATTAAGAACTTAAAGTACGTCTGCTAACTTTTCCCCTCCCCCACATCCCCCCACTCCCAACACCAAAAAAATCTCAGAACGTGAAAAGGAAATAGTGTTTTTTGTCAACTTGATTGAATCTACCAGCAGACCTTCAGCCAAAATTATTCATAATCTAGCAAAGAAAAATTTCAGTCTCTGTATACTCCAAAAATTATATTTTGAATCAAATCATCTGTGACAGTCACATTTAGGCCCAAAACACAAAAGTGAAATTTGTAATGAGAAGAGAAAGAGGAAAGCAACAGGGGAAAAATATTCAGGATAAAATAACCCTTGTGCAGGGAAAAACTGTCAGGAATGTTTCACCAAATATTGTATCTCAACCAGCAACCATTTTACTTGCTGTAGAAGTGACTAGTTAGGTGTTTCCAGGTTGTTTTAATCCTGGAGGTCACCTGGAGGTGGAGATGCTCATGCATGGGAACATTCAGGTCTTGACATCTGTGAGTCTCTGAAATAGGTTCATAGATCAAGGATTGGATAAAGGGATGTGGCAATCTGAAATACATGCTTTAGAAGATAAGGCTTAAGGATGAAGGACCAGAGGAAAGAAAATAGAGGCTGGCATTTATATGATTGTTCTGCAGGAAGTATAGGAGAACCAAGAAGAGCAGCTTCTTGGTGTAATTGCACCAAGTGTAGTTGGGGCTACTCACAAGAAGGAGTGGGAGGAGGTCCAGGTCAATTGCAGATGTGTGTTCGGGGGGTCCAGTGATTTGAGACAGGGGAGAGAAGTGTCATAAGGCAGTGTTGTGTCAGTCAGGAATGGGGAAAGTGCAACAGCATGAGGGAAAATGTCATCCAGGCCATCTGAGAAGGCAATTTCTCATCTTCAGCTTCCATGTTGTATTGTCACAATTTAACTAGGGCATAATTACATACATAGCTTTATATGGCTGAAGCACCCTGAGAGTTTGAAGATACGTGACTGGTTAGAACATTGAAGGTTTAATCTGAATGGCACCAAAGAGCCAGTTGAAGACCTTTGGATTTGACTTGGAAGAACAAAGGGGACTCTATCAGTGTTCCCGGAAAAAAAAAAAAAAAAAAAAAAAAAAAAAGAGAGAGAGAGAACTTTAATTAAATAATTAAATTACAGTTCTAATCTGAAAAACCACTGAACCACTGTGCTGTGAACACACTGTTTTATTGCTCTGAGGTCAGCATCTCTCAATGGCTCTAGAGAAAAATGCGTTTGAACTATCACATAGCTAAATGAAACATCTGTTTCAGCAGATTTACTGTATCATCTTATGGGTGAAAGCCATCATTAAAGAACTTGTAAAGAAATTACATCTTTGGACATTGTAACTGACTTTCAACTGGATTTTCACCTAATACAACCCATCTAAGAGTCTAGTCAAAGCTAATCATCTGTAATTCTCTAGTCAGTGGAAAGACTGGAACATCCAGAGGAAACCTCATCCCATGTGCTTTAGGTCCAGATGAATACTTTCAAAGATATTTAGCTTTTCCAATGAATATATGTAATGCAGACAACAATGTTGACTAGACATCTAAGTTTTAAATGGATATAGATAGGTAAAATCATAAATCCTTTTTAAGGCAATGTAATCCTCTTTTCTCAAACATTGGAATTCCTTTGTTTCACATTTTAGGGTGTTCCTTATCAAAAGTACTTTAGATATAGTGAAGATAAATAATCTTCATTATGTATAATTGCACAGGATCTGATATTTTAAGTAAAATTCCATGTGTCATAACACAAACAGTAAAAGTATCCATGATGATGACACAGTTGAACTGAACTTACCCAATGCTTTTGTTGCTGTGAGAAAGAGTGGACAAACTTTGTCTTTATGCAGGTTTTTGAAGTGACTATAGAATCATATTACTGGATACTGGATGTGGTTAAATTAATCAGCTCCAAAGATTTCAGTCTATGTAACCACAAACTGATACATTTTCAACTGTCAGGTTTTACTAGTACTTTTCCCTACAAATGACCGATTTTGAAAACATTTTCATTCTTGCCCTAAGTCACGTTCTAAATCAATACTTTCCATTTATTCCCATTCATGAAATTGGATGTAAACCCCTATGGCCATTTAATCACAGATTACTGTACAGCCTTTAAAAGGGACTAGCTTCAGTTTCTTTGAGAATGCTTGATTTTAAGTCAACAATGTACAGGAAAAATCTCTAGAACTCAACAAAATTATGGGCACATTCAAGGTTGACCCTCATTGTCTGTAAACAGATAGTTTATGGATTCAATCAATCACAGACAAGTATTTCTTTTCAGCTTTATCCCAAACTTCCAAAATTCCAAGCAATTATATAAGATGATGCTCAGCGTTCTTTGACATCCCAAACATAGACTGCTGGGGAAGGAGTATTACCTGAATCTCAGGTAAACTAAGGCATCATCCAAAAAACACATTCAGTCACAAGGTTGGTGAGTGGGGACTGTATAGCTCAAATCTTGTGAACTAAAGTCTGCGTATTGTGCTGGATAGTGCTAATAGGTGAAGAGAGCTATCACCCCATTCCCCTCCCAAGTCACCTCAGGTAAAATGTAAGGCATGATACTAAGTATGGAAAGAATATTTTCTTTATACTAAATGCAATGGAGACTTTGGTTTCCAAATATTAGTACAAAAATAGAAGTCTACTGCTGTTTCAGAAACATTCTGGTATCCAGATTTCACTCCATTTGGGAGTCAAGTCCCTTTCAAAGACAATTAAGAAGCAAATATTTTCAAGTTCTTTGCAATATTAGACAGCTCTGTCTGGTTTTCCCTGGTAGTCTTGGGCATCTCAGATTGCACTCAACACTTGGGAGAATGGGGGTTGTGTGCAACTGAATTAAACCTCCAGGGCAAGCTCTGTCCTGCAAACCAAGGTGCCTACATTTATGTGTCTACATGTTGACTGGGTGTCTAAGCTACTGCCAAAGTCAGTGGAGCGCTTAATTGGGGCATGGAGATGTCCAAGACAACTCTTTACCAGGCTCCTTCTCATGTTCATGTTTACATACTGGGATTGATTCGTTTTCTTCCTTCACCTTACCAAAGCCTCAAAAATTTTTTCAGTCCATATTGGTTTAGGGGCAATTTATTTTTTTTTTTTTTCCACACTGAAGAGACCATTGCAGACTTGTAATGGTGCACTGTCAGGGCATGTATCTTCCCCACGTCTCCCAGATACTCCTTCTTAACATTGTTTCCTAAGTGTATACAAATTTCTAACCAATAACCCCACTTTTTTTACCCCTCTTTCTCAACTCATAATTGATCAGAGCACTGAACAGCTGCTGGCTATTTTCTCTTCCTGAGAAACATGCAGTTATTGTATGTATGGTCTCCAAATCCCTAAACATTTGGAGAGGCGAAGGACTTGAACAGGAGCCAGTTCTTTTTACAGCACTGGTACTAGCAGCAATGGCAGGCGTTTAAATCATGTCTTTCTGTGTTGGGAGGTGGTATTGTCAAATTTGCTGAGATTCACTTTGAGGAGGGGAATAAAGAGAAGAAAAAAATGTTAAAGAGAGAAAAAACTGAAACCAGCAATCAACAAACCAAGGCAGCTCAAACTGTTGGAGTCCATCCCAGCTCTAGAGCAATCAGATTTTTCTCCAAGTTAAATGGTACTCTTTCTTCCCTATGCTCACTCACATTTCCCTAAGTGCAGATTGCTGCATGGCAAATGGGCTGCCTTCATCCTGCTTTCGACTGAGGGTTATCCATTAGGAGTGTTAATATTTTTAGGCTCTGCTCTCATCACAGTGAAGAGAAAGAGGCTTCTGCAGAAGCAAATCCCACATTAACTGCATTGGAAGTGTTTCTCTTGCTCTTTCTGCTCTTCAGAAAGTCTCAGCTAACAGACTCCTCATCAGGACAATTAAGCTTCATGCCAGCAGTTAAATGGGTGAACTCAAGCCATACCTGTGTGAGAGTGTGTCTCAAGCAAACAAGATAACTCATTTGTCTGAACAAAACAGCTGTTTATCAAATTTTACAGTGTTGTGAACTTCATTTTGGCCCTGTCTAGCATAAAATCTCTTAGAAATCAATGATATATTTTTTTTTAATGAAAATGTGAGAAGCAGATCAATTAGGCCAAAAGCATTAACTTCATCTCAGAAGTATTCCTGAGGGGTTACACAAGAGCAGTAATGCATGTACAATGTAGCCTCTTTTCCAAGATGAATATTAAAAATAACATATGTCCGATGCAAGAAAATGAACTACTCCTGTAGTGGCATACATCCCAGTCATCTAAAAGTAGACATCTGCCCTAAACTAAACCATCCACAATCCCTCTCTATAAATGGAAACACACACTTCCAGAAGGTGATTTGTCACATTTCTAATGAGACAGATTACTTTAGCTAAGTTTAACTTAGTTTAGTTAAGGACTAGGTGTGTAGCTGGTCTATCTGAGACTAAGTGTTTTATGGCTAAATGGCTAAAATTAGGTGAGATGAGTTCCACTTCATGTCTCAAGCTCTGTCAACATTTCAGCTGGGGAATGAGTGCCGTCTAAAGAGCTAGAAGTGCTCTATCTCAGCAGAAATGAAAACAGACCAAACCCCAGCTGCTCCCAGAAGAGGTGAGTTAATAGGGAAAAAGTCTGAATAAGAGAAGGCAATGCAGACAGACTCTGTGGGCAAACTCCGGACTTTTTCTGGATTTTTAAGCATAGCAATGCCTCTCAGAAAAGTATGTTCTTCTGGGGCCAGTACCATAGTACAGCCAGAAGAGACAGTGTTTTGTTCTCTCAGCCATGAGAAGGCCTAAGGGACCTGCAGACTAACAGAGCAAAGAAATATAACTTCTGATACAGGCAAAGAGACAAGGTCTACAGACATTTCTTCATTTCTAAGAAAGAGTCAGCAGGACTGACTGGTTTTACCAAGTTCAGAGCTCAGCTGGTAATTTCTCAGAGCTTTCCAATAGACAGTGTAAAATTAACTCCTATAGGATGAAAAAAAATAGAATACCACACAAGTCATGGGAGAGGAATGTACCTGATTATCAATTGAAATTCCACATCACTTGGAGAAACCTGCTGCAGGGAGCACCAGCGTGAAATGACTCATAGGTGCATCCAAATGGACACATAGCCACTGCCAATATTTCTATTTTTTTCTTTATCTCTTACTCCAGTATAATGTTACAGCAGATTCTAGTGTTCTTCCCAGAGGACCCTAATCATTATTCAGCTTTGTACTTTAGAAAAAAATAAAAATAAAAAAAATGTTTGTGTTATATCACCAAGAGAAAAGATGGGGCCTCTACCCCATTCATGAATGCCCACTCCCCAATATTTCATTTCTAATTTTGGCATCTCAGTACAATTTAAACTTCCTCAAGGAGCCCTGGGGATAAACAAACCCTAATATGAAAATTGATACCTGTGCTGCTGCCATTGTTGTTCAAAAAAGACCCCCCCAAAAATGTAATTCCAGAAATAACTGCTAAAATCTGATAAAATTTCACGTGGGCCCAGTAACCTTACACTGGACATTTGTGGCTACTTCCTAGAGAAACTAGAGAAAGCAAAGAAAATTATTCTTCGACAAACAGCACATGTAATACTACAATTGGCTACATTCCTAATAGGCTCTCCCTGCCAGCAATACAAAGACTGTAACCTTAGAAAGGAGGTGTGATTGCTGTCTTGGACTGAGCTTGCTCTTAGAGGAGTTTGCAGCACAGGTAGACCTGGCTCAGGTGTAGTTGCCTCCACGGGTAACGCAAAGGAGTCCTAGAGTCACATAACTGGAGAAGGCGATTAAGAAATCAGGCCTGCTGGGAATACAGCCGATGCCTACATGGCAGCTTAGCTTTCCTCAGCCTCCAGAAAGTGCCCTACGCCACACAATAGTGACCACACATAAACGTTTCTCTGTAAACCTGAGTCCAGTGCTTGAGTTCAGGTCCTTCAGCAAGCTTGGGTTGACACTTAAGCCCAGAGCATAGGATTCCGCATAGCTCTGCATGGAGTGAAAAGCAGCCAAGGCTCAAATCCTGAGCAGAGATCTTTTCTTACAGTGCTTAGTTCATGTGCAACTAAGGCAGGCAGATACCCCCTGCCATTTTATTTCATACAGACACAGTTACAATACTTGCCACAGTCCCTCACCCAGTCCAGGGTGTATGAGGAAATGAGTAAAATGAGTAAAAATGCTTGCAAAAAGCACAGTTTTGCACCAGAGGAATGCACCCTCCACAACGACATTACAGTCTAATCTCTGTCTGCTTATGAATGTTTGAAAATAGTTAATATCTTTAGGACATTTAATCTCCTTATTTTACAGGACCATCCAGAAGGCTCATCAACATTGTGCTGATGAGTTATAAGAATTAAGGCAAGTGAGTCGTTAAGGCAGTGTGCTTATTTCATCTGCACTCTGCTATTACACAGGGGGATGCACAGTTTTCCCACGTATGGGTGGTGAGCCATCCCAGCACTTGACATGAGTCATACAAAGGCATGTCTGTAAATTCAGTCTGAGTGATTGCTGGGAGTTAATAGAGAGATTATGGGAAGGGCAGCATGAACCTGGGGAGCAAAATCTTTGCTAGGACTTGAAAGACCTGCTACCTCAGACTGTAGCTATAAACAACGGGAAGCCCTGATAAAGACCTGGAAAGAGTTTTGAGCTGTTATAAACTGAAAGGGCTAAATGCAGCTGGGAAAAGAGGCTGGAAAGTCTTGATTATCCTCTTCTGGGAATAAACCCCACCCAGAGGGAAGCAGGATGGAAAACACCAGCTGTGGCAGATGTGGCTGAAGTGAGAGAGAGACAGATTAGGTAAAGCTCTGCTATGACTGGCATGGAAGTATCATCTGCTACCAAGAATAAGGCTGGTAACATCACCTCTTCCCTTTGCTTTAGGAGCTCTATCTACATATAGATACCCTGGATGGAGGATGTGAACATTGAACTGGAAGGGGCATCAGGGATGGTCTTTAGCACAAGATGAAAAGAATCTCACCTCATATTGAATGTTTACAATTTATACCTCCAGCTCCCTTCATATTCCCTTTATATCTAATGGAGAGACATGGTTTTTGTTTGTTTGTTTGTTTGTTTGTTTGAAGCATGATTCTTCTGACTCATTGCAGGATTCTGCTTAAAGATGAGATACATTTTATATTAGACTCCATTAGTGACAGTGACTTTAGAGGGAGCCTGAATTGATAAGCTCAAATGCAGGAACCAGATGAACCTCACACATAATTTCAGGTGTGCAGTACCAGATTGATTGATGTTGAGTTTAAACAGCTGTTGGCTCTGTGTGGGACTTCAGAGGCTTTCTGTCTGTCCTTCTGCCACCACATTTGAGATATCTGGTCTCTAATAAAAGCTTGAACTCAAAGAGCAGCCTTTCTCTCAGTAGAGATATTAATAGGAAGCTGCCCTCCTGTGATGAGCTGCCTAATTTCCTCAAGCTTATAGGTATGCTATACTGCTAACTTTTCTAAACTTCTATTAAGCACACATTATTGACCTTTTGATTCAAAAGGAGGGGACAGAGACAATTACCTATTTGTGTGTCTGACATCCAGTATACCTATTCAGTTCTTACGAAAACAGGCTCAAATGGGACTGTTTCTCAAGCCCAACAGACTATGTATATGACTGGGGAATTACAGCAATGCTGCACTGAAAAAATCCTTTTCTTTTGTTCTGGAAGAAGCATGGCCCCATTACTTTCCCTAGTAGAGGAACTCTGCTTGACACAGAAAATAAATTTTAACCAAGATCCAAGACAATATGATGTCTGATTTCTCCTACCTTCTTGTTTCCTCCTCAGCCCATTTATTCATTTTTATTCAACAGAACACATTGGCATGGTCTCCTGTGTTGCACCACAGGCTTCTGTCCGAAACAAAGTTAAAAGAAAGTTTCAAGGCTAAATAAGGTTAAAGTTAGGACAATCCTCAAGGGCATCAGCAAAGAACATGTTTATATGCTCCATGAAGCAGGCTACAATGATTTTCTTTCCATCAAAGACTGTTTCCAGCTATGGGTTTTCATGATTTTCTTTAAAATAATTATCACATCTCAAAAGACACTTGCAGCTGTAGGCACTCTTACCCTCCCTAATTACACAGCTAATAAGGGAAGCGGAGAGAACGTCAGCGTGAAATGAAGGCCAACAGCAAATCCAAACACCTTGGATTCACCACTTAGTAAGTGAGCTGGCCAGAAACCTTCCTGATCTTGCCAAAGAGGGATGAGGCTATGGAATGAGCTTCCCACGGACTGCTAATGTGGGAGTAAAACTGTCTGCTTTCAAAAGGACACCGTGCTTGTACCTTCCTCAAAACACGTAGTATCTTCACGACAGGTTGAGAAGTGTTTGGGGAGAATTTGTACTGCAGTACCCAAGAACTCATTACTGTAAGGGTGTAGAAGAAAATTTTGGGGGTCACAAATCCAAGCTATGCTAATGAGGAACTTTAAATTCATTCTTCAGCATCACAGGGGATTAACCTGACCCCTCTCTCTAAATTGGAGGGGACATGACTCATTCTCTCTCTTCAGCCACTTCATCCTACACTGCAGGAGAGTTTCCCATTGAAAACTTCAGAGAGACTGGAACATTTCTGGGGGAAAAAAAAACTTCTGTTTTTTGACATTTAAATGAAATCAAACAAGAAAATTCATCAACAGTTCCTGTCGAGCTGTCATGTATGAGTACAAAGCAAAGCCAAAATCAGCATTAAATCCCATCTTGTTTTCAAAGGATATTCAAGTGAGTTCATTTTATAACCAAGGAAAATATATATATATATATTCCTAAAAAAATGTTGTGTTTTTCTTTCTTTCTTTCTTTCTTTCCTTCTTTCTTTCTTTCTTTCTTTCTTTCTTTCTTTCTTTCTATCTTTCTTTCTTTCTTTCTTTCTTTCTTTCTTTCTTTTTTTTTTTTTTTTTTTTTTTGTTTGATGGTTTAGGGGGAGAGAGAGTAGTGTCTATCCATAGATCCTGAATATTAATAGCCACAAATCTTTAGAAACATTGATTTTTCAAAGCCACTTGCACAGGGTTTGACTGCAGAGAACACTTATGTAGCTCCAAAGAAGTGACATTAACAGCACAAGTACAATTAGAAGTGAAGGAAAAATTCTGAGATTATGCTGTCTGGCAAACTGACCTGCACCCTCTGATGTCCTTCTGGAACACCAGACATGAGCCAATTTCAGCTTTAATTTATGTCCTAAAACTTGGTTTGCTCATCCCCAGAGTAGTGAGTTATTGCCAGCTCCAGTCTGGTGTTGCTCCCTGAGTGTTCCTCATGCTTCTGGAACCATAATGTTTGGGCTGAAGAAAGCACAAGCACCATGTCCTTTCTGTCCACTAGCAAGATGGCCACAGTCCAACAGGCCTCAACCCTTCCACCAGAAACCACCTCATTCTTACCCAAGGCATGAACTGGGGAGGATGAGACCAAGTTGCTCCTTCTGCCTGTTCTATTTGGGGTGTTGAACAGCTAATGATCTTTGGAAGCAGCATAGGTTATCCTGCTGGGAGCTATGTTTGAATTCATAGCATGCAGAATCACAAATTCTCGCCTGTCAGATAACACCCCATAACAGCTGAAGGCCACCAATGAAATATATAAATATATATATATATATGTATGTATATAATGAGAAACTAGGGTGCAGAGAAGGAAACAAATTATGTTACATTATCATGTTGCTGTGTATATCAATACACCCCTAAGGCTGAGGAGAGAAGGGAAGAGAAAGGCCTTTAGTTCCTTTCCCTTGAAGCATCATTTCCTACTCATGCAAGTAACATGACCACTGCAATTATGTCGCCAAGCTAGCTGAAGACAGAACAAGAGAAAAAAAAAATACAAGGAAAGATTTACAGCTCTTCCAAAAGATGGTATTGAAATATGTAAAATAGGGCAGTGATGATTGCCAAAATGCTAGAGGTTTTCTGTTCCTTCCATCGTGCTGTATTGTGAGCAGTGTTTGGGGGAGTGTGGGGGGGAAGCATTGGAATCTCAGGGTTTTTATTTCACCATGAAACTTTAGCACAAGAAATTTTAATTGTGGATCCTTGTGGACAAGACCTTGAAATCCTACCCAGCCAGGGCTTTCTGGTCCCAGAGTGTTCTTGGAACTGGTTGTGGCTCCCAGTCACTTGGTTGCTTTATCCAAGTTTGTTCTCTCTGTCCTTCAGTGGGATGGGGAACGGGTTAGAGGGTTAACTGTTTGTTAGCAGGCCTGGACACGAGAGCTCAGTATGGCTATTTCATAGCTTGTCGTGCAGGCAGTGTGCTCATATCTGTTTTAGAGGATATTGCTGTGGGAGTGTTCTCTTTTTTCTTGCTTTGGAAAGTGATAGTCCTTTAAAGCTGCTGGCACCTAATCAAGAAGCTTTGGAGAAGGAACATGAGTGCAGCCGCTCTGAGTAATTGATTGTGGCTACTGGTTGACTGCATCAGTGTCTGCGATAGAGTGAAATACTATATATTGGAAGGCCTCCGAATTATCAGGGTATTTAATCATGGACTGGGCACTTCTCTGATGTATTTATGTGTATTACCATCAGAGGGTCACTTGGGTGACACACTGAGATAATAGAAAGAAAGAGGACTTGGAACTTGAGGAAATATATCTTCTTGTTCAACTTTTAAATGTACTGAACTTCTTGGGAAATACCAGTAGCCAACTAATGCATCTCTGGATGATTAATCTGCATTTTAGAGTGTGAATATTTTGATTCAGGTCCTCTGTGGGTATAAGTTGGAGGTACCCCTGTGACATTGATATAGACCAGATGAGAATTTGGCTTAGTTGTACTGAAAGGTGGGTCAGAAATCCACATGAGAAATCCACATGAGCTCAGATTATTTGGAGACTTCTATTTCCCAAGTCCAAATATACTATAAAAACAGCCCCTCCTGCAGAATTGTCCTGTTTCCAGATCCCCCAGAAAACCTGCAGTGGTAAAGGTTTTGAGAAGTCTAAAATCAGAAGGTGATTTAGTTAAACTTAAAAAAAAATAAAAATAAAAAAATAAAACCTTGTTTGTGTTCTAGGGAGGTTTGAAAAAGGATTCTTGAAGCAATACTGACATTTCCCCATTGTTTTCATTCCCCAGGTCTTAATACAGATTATTGTTTCTTCTTTTCTAAATTTTCAGATATTTCTCCCCTTCATTACTTTAAAATAAATATATTGATTAACTTCATTTTTAAAAACTTTTTTGGTGGTAAAATCTCAATAAATCCAAAATTCAGGAAGCTAAATACCTTGATAACTACTTGCAGAACATTTCTAATAATAATACTAATCAGGTTATAACATTTTTATTAAAATAATTTTTTCCTGTGATCCCTCAAACACTTTCCTTCTGCCAATAGCTACACCTATTTGCTTTAAAATTTTAAACTTGACGACTGGAATAAGAATCCTCCCTTCAAGCTGCCACCAAGGAGGAAGACAAAAAACAGATGGTACACTTCATAACCTTGCTGATCCCCACACACATATCAGACATAGGCTGGCATTCATCTGCCCTATTTTTATACATCTAGAATCTAGACATCTGAATCTAAACTAATCAACCTCAGTCAATGTAAAAATCAGTACAAAAAATGCAGATTTCAAAGTCTGTGTGACTGTCCATCCCAGGCTGCATTTTTCTTTGGGGGACTGGGCTAGAAGATCTTTCAAGGTCTCTTCCAATCCCTAATATTCTGTGTGATTTTGTGATTCTCTCCACTTATGCACAGCTCCAGTGTGGGTAAATGAGACTGAAAAGTGTGGAAAAGGAGGAGTAAACACAAACACAAGGTGTTTGTCATCTTCTGGTTCTCCATTCACAGCAAAACAGATTAAAAACAAAACAAAACAAACAAAAACAAACAAACAAAAAACACAATAAATTAATTACACCCCATATACAAAAGCAGTACATGGTCCTGCATAATATTTACATGATACTCTCTCCAATGAAGAATTTCCTCTTGAGTGGGTCAGCTCTCAGATACCCACATCAAAAGTGACCATACTAAAATTTATTGTTCAGCTGTTTCCTTCTTCACCAAGCATCTTCCTGGCTGACCAGAAGTCCCACCATGGCTCATCTGATATCTGGAGGGTAGCTGTTCCTCTGAACAAACCTCTTTGAGGACTTGGTCTGAGAGATGTGTTCACACTTTGCCTGATAACTGTGAAATTTAGTGGAAGAGCTTGCTGCCTTCAGGAGACTGACCAGAGGACATGATCCTGATATACTAAAAGTGTAGTCTTTGGATCTGCCACAGGAAAAGGAAGAAAGCTGTGTTCAGCTCCCACTCCAACATGGAAGATTAAAAACTGCAGTCCAAGCACCAGACTTGGACAAAAGGAAGGTGAAGAAATTATTTATGTGCCCTTTCAGTTCAGGGTGTAGCTGTGCAGGGAAAAGTAGGAAAGGTTTATCTACAGCAGGAAAAAGGAGGCTGAATCTGTAACGTAACGTTTAGAGAATTCACCTGAACATCTGCAACAAGGATTTGTCTCCCCTTGGCTTCCATTGTAAACAGTTCAACAGTGTCAGCTCATCATGTTTGTGTCATACTGAACAAAAATTTGTTGATTTAAGACAGAGAAAAGTTCCAACATATCATCCGTCTATCTGTCTGTAAGGTGCTGAATCTTTAGTTTTTTTCATGGAAAGTAACTGTTTCTTCTTTTTTGAAACTTGCACTCTCAATTAAAAAATAAAAATAAAAAAGGGAAAAAAAAAAAAAAAAAAAAGGAAAGAATGGAAAATGTAGCTGTAGTACTAGGTACTGCTCTGCCAGATTCTCACTTGGCCTGGATCACTATACCTCTGTTGACCTCAATAATAATTTAACTTGAGGGCAAGCAAAGAACTTGGTGTTCAGTCATAGAGTGATTGTGGCTAATCTGCTGAATAAATCAGAGAAGACCAACCAGATACTTCACAAATTCACAGCACCCCATGGCCAATACCTTACTGTTAATCAGTGGCACACCAATCTAATTGGAAGATTGCATTATTATTGTTGTTATTGTTATTTTTGAAGCTTTGGCTTTGTTCCATGAGCTTTTGCTAGGTTGCTCAATACTGTCGCTGGCATCAAACTGAAGCTATTAAGTTTTTCCCAATATGAGCATGAGATAAAAAAAAAAAAGAAAAGAAAAAAAAAAAAAGAAAAAAGAAAAGAAAAGCAAAACAACTGCAACAACCAAAAAAAAAAAAAAATGGCACCACTCCTTTAAAGACACCTGGTTTTCAATAGAGACAGATTAGTATTTGTGTCCCCAGACATCCTCTGACTGTGAGCACACTGCTACTACACAGCATAAATGAATTTTGTGCAATTTTGCCCTCTCCCAGTCCTCAGTGGTTGTTTGTGAAGGTACCTGTAAACTCTCCAGTTCTTCATTAATTAAAGCTTACAGAAAGTTTTTCTATATCCGTCTATGATTTTCCATACCCAGATGCAATTTCCAATAAAGAAGGGAAATGTTATGTCTATCTACAAAGCTAAGCACCTTCAAGGCACCATTGCAATACCACTCTTGGATACATGGGAAAAAAGGAGCATCACCCAGCCCAGACTTGCCATGGTTTCCATGCTTCCCCTAGGGGAATGCTGGCTGTGTAGGATCATGATGTGGTACAGACTGTGCAGGAAAGTACTAGTAAGCATTATACTTCAAGACTGCAATTTTCTGCTCTTTGCTTCATAATGAAATATTTAATCTTCTGTTGCTTGGTAGGGTGTATTTTTTTTTGTTGGGGGGGGGGGAGTGGGAGGCAAGGAAGCAGAGAAATTGTATTTATTTCCCTATTGTAGCTGGGTTTTTTGTTTTACTATGCTGTTGTTACAGCTCTGAAATACAGTGGAAGAAGGAACAGGAGGCACAGCAATGAGAAGGAAGAGAAAGAAGAGAAACATTTCTGTACTGATGTTAATTAACTGATATGCAGAAGAAAGAGAGAAAGAAAGGGGAACACATTAACAAATCTTAATTTAAATTCTAACTTACAAGTGAAAATGTGTTGGCTCCTTCTAAATCCCTGCGGAGATTTTGAGACATTGAAGCCAGCAGACACCCTATGATCATCTAACCTGACCTTTCTTAACTCAGTCTAGAAACTTTACCCAGTGATTCCTGGAATGGAAGGAATTATCCCCACTATGTGAGTACATTTCTAAGATGCAGCTTAATAAACTGATTATGGGTATCATATTGCCTGTGATAGCAGAGCGCTGGATGTCATGGACCGGTTCCTGTGTTCCTCTGGAGGAATGTTACCAATGACTTGTGGTTGAGCTAATGCACATTTATCCCTTCTTCCTGCAACTGCTACTAATTCTGACATTGCTGACAGAGCTGCCTCGTCCTAGCATGCATAGGGAGATTCATAGTCATATGAATCATAGCACAGAGGGAGAGCTATATTGCAAAAATGTTTCAGTTTGTTCCTGAACTGATTGGGTCAAGATGGACTGATTTTTTTCTGCTGTCAAAGTTAAAGCTGTGGCTACAGGAGTGTAGCATTCTGTGTTGCAGACCACTTAGACACTGTGTTGCCATACTTTAGGTAGCAAGGGATTTGCATTGCTAGCCATTCTGGTGCATTTTAAATAAGGTAATCTTCCTTCCTCATGGCCCAAAGACACAGGTAGCCAGCCACATATCCTGAAAGGACACTCACTTGCAAGCCACCAGGGACAAAGATGCATCAGAAGGCATAACCTTCATTCCACATAGCAGTTTTACAGTAGGGCAAGAGACACCCCTCCATCTCATATGTTCGACCCACTGATTCCTGATAACCAAGACAATTTTGTGAGACAATGACAGCTCCACTTTCCATGAAGATGGCTTTTTCTGCTGCCCTGAAATTACATCTGGAGGGGAAAACGGAAAATTTGACCATTTAGCCAGGACTTCCCACCAGAGCAGCAGCTTCAGAATGTCCAGTCCTAGGGCAAAGAAGCCCCAGGTCGGCTGCATGGGAAAAGGAAGATTAATGTAGCCTGGATGTGTTGGTTTCATGGGACAAATCTTGTACATTTCTGTACTTGTGCACAGAAACTTAGTTAATGTGAATTGAGTTGAACTGGAATTAAAAGTTCTTTTGCCTTAGGGTACAATTTTCATCTCCTGGATTCCACATGGTCTTTGTGTTTCCCTGTTGAAAGCTAAAGGATATCATATAATTAGATGATCCTACAGATACTGGCTGCAGTTAGAAGATGTCGCTGGTCATACCTGAGCAAGGAAAGTAAGGAATATCTTTAGCTTGGGACTGCCTAAAATAGTTGCTGCAACTGTTGGAATTAGGGCATATCCTTTTTGGGAAATGTCACAGATCTCATACTGCTAGCAGCAGTGGGCCACCATGGAAAAGCCAGGGCTGTTGTTCATGTTTCAGTCTCCATAGAGTTTAATGGTCCAAACAAAACTCATAGAGTTGCAAAAGCTTGGAACATCATGAAAATATAGTTATCTGGAATTGGTCTAAGAATCTTCCATGGTGATTACTGGCATCAACTGAAGAACCTAGGAAGATAAGTCTTTCCTTCACAGGATGCAGGAAGCATTGTTGGGATGGCTTTTCTCAAGGTATTTTGCTTCTGCACTTCCCTTCACAGTCTGTAACAAAGCCACATCCTGCAAACAATGGACATGGAGCAGGAGACTGGAATCTGACACTGGAACTGCTGAACACTTGACACTAAAAATGTTAGCATCCCACCCCTGTGCTGATGGAGACTCACTGCAACTGCTACTAGTGAGAGTATTCAGACATTTGAGAACAGGAAAAGCATGGAGGTTGGGGCTGGAACAGATGCTGCCTAGGAGTGAGGAACCTGTAATCAAGTCCTCCATGGGGGTACAGACACGCAGCAGGACAAGAATAGTTTCAACACAGTATAAAGTTTGGCTTTCAATGGGATATCGAGTTCAGCAAAACATAATGTCTGTTCTCTAGGAAGGGAAAAATGGTCTTTGGTGGATTCAGTGCGGTTCTTTGGATGTCAGAGCTGAGGGCTCGGGCTCAGTGTTTCTGAACATCTATCAGCAAGCTAAAGCAGTTCATAGCAGCTCTATAGGAGGAACAAGACTCCCTCATTTCCTAAAGAAAGTTCCCTGACAGCACAAATCAGGTGTACTCTGCATTGGTTCCCATACACAAGTCTTACCTTAGCAGTGCAGCAGACACATCTGGAGGGCTTAAAATTACATTTGGTTCTTAAGGGTGCACTCTAAGTCCTCTCTGAGGGCTCACTCTAAGCTTTGCAAAATGGAACTGCTGCAATTGGGTGGTCTCTGACCACAGGTGCACTTCTAATTAAAATGCAATGTGAAAAATCTAGGGAAAGACCTGCAACAGGGAGCAAGGGGCTTGCTAAGGAGCCATTTTTTTACAGCAGCCTAACAGAATTAAGGCAGGTAGGAGTCTGGAGCAGGTGGTGTTCATAGAAAATAAGTTATTTTGACTTGTTGCTAAAGTATAAGATGCTCATTCATAAGAGACTTCCCTCCCTTTGGTAATTTTGTTGATTACTCTCTCTATTGAGAGTATTTGAGTCTATTTTTGTTGATTACTCACTCTACTGCTTCATTTTGTCCTATTTCAAAGCAAACGTGACACAAGAAAATGAATAACAGATAAGGTGGTCCCCTTAACTTAAAACTTTCTCACTTTGAATTCACCTGCTTAATTAAATGTGTTTCCTGATTCCTTTGTTTGGTATGCTCAAGGAGCTTCTCCTGCATGAGGCCTCTTCGGATCTTATTACATGACACAGGATGTCCCTGGGCATAATACAGGAAAAAAAAAAAGAAAAAAAAAAGAAAAAAAAAAAAGCTGGGAATATGCCTAGCTGTACCTTGCACTTCTCACTGCAGGAATAAGATTTAGGTGCCACATTTAATGTCATTTTGACTACTACTCATTATCCCAACCAACCTCTAATTGTTATTCCAGAAGCTGCAGGTCTCCCAGTAAATCTTTGCCATGTCAAAGATACTTCAGAGCATTTTAGCAGATAAGATATACCTGTGTGTGAGCAGCTGAACTGAGACATGACTTTACACACTTCTTTTGCTACTTCAGCTAAGATGGAACATATATTAACATTAATCACCAGCACTTCGTCAACAATATGTCCTAGAAACCTGAATACTGTTAGTACAAACAATAGCTTGTTTTGCTAGAATGTCTTGATTATTTGCAACCCCATGCCAGATGCTCACTTTTATATTCACTAGTTTATCTTCATTGTTTAAGGAGAGAAACACTACTGCCCAATTTTTTCTACTGGAAGTCTAGAAACTTTGGATGTTAACCATGTAATTATTTAAATTTTAGCTAGTCAGTCTTGGCTTTCTTCATAATTCTTGGAAAGAAAACAGCACCTCCAGAAAGGAGGAAACACCCTTTACAGATGTCTTCCATCTCATAGACTATCAAGCGAACCTCAGTTGACCAGCTAAAATCAATAGTTAAGTCAGATGAGATTAATCCCACATTTAGGCTCCAAGTCCCAAAAGAAATTGAGGATGTGTTTAATTTTAAATGATATCCACATATTGAGATGGACATTTGTGGAGATACTCGCTTTTGACCATTTTCTAGCTTAAGCAAAACTGTTTTTCATCATTCTCCTACAATATCTTCTTAAGTCTCCCAAATTAGTAAAGATTTTATACTCATATTTCTGTACAAGTTGCCACTTTCAACTGGCTAGAGAAGACCAGTTCACAATGATGTTTCTTATCGCTTACCAGTTTCTTGTCAGTACTGGCAGCTTCCAATCTCACCTCTACTTAATGCCAGCCAGGTGTGTTCTATGAGAATTGTCTCTAATTCTGGTTAGAGACATACATAATGTGGGGGAAAAAAAATGTGTCTGAGAATATATTAAGATCTTATTACTCAGAAGCATTAAACTGAGAGTTCAGAGTGTGTGCCAGTAACTTTTTATTAGTCACATTGCTTCTTTAGTCACATTGCTTTTAGTCACATTGCTTCATATGTCATAGTTACAGGAGGGTTTTCTAGAGGAAGGAGAAAAAATCGGATTTTTTTGTATTGCTGTTACTATAGTGGGAAACTAAAGTTCCTCCATACTGGAATTCGAGTTCTGTAAGAAGGGGAGAAAGAAGAAGGAGAAAATAATAATAATAATAAAATAATAATAAAAAAGATACGTATAGAAGTTAATATTTTTAGAGTAAGAAGAAAAGATATCTCAAACACAGATGGAAGCTAGTGACATTTTTGTGTTTCATTTGTGAAATGCTATTATGTGTGTGCAAATGAAATCCAGTATGCTGCCCTTTAGTATTTAAAGACATTCTAGGTCCAGCAAGGAATGCCTGTCCAGACTCACAGCAGTATCCACAGGGATTGCATAATTCTGAGGTGGATTCCCTCAAAGATAATATTCAGTAGAAACTCCTGGTGATCAGATCCTCAACTTGTGAGAATCAGAAGTTTTTCCATCTGCCCAAAGTCGAGTTTCCATTGTCTAGTCCTACCAGATCATAGAACATTGGCAGCTAAATTTATTACAGCTTTAGAAGAGGAGATAGCATTTGTTCATATAATTCAAATATTTTATCCTCTCCCCAAAAGGGATGTACTCCCTAAACCAAAAGTAATGCTGCTCAATGCTACCTGTGTGGTGCAGCTGTTACTTACACATGGATATCATTTGAGCAAAGACTCTGGATCATGTCCTGAGCTTCAGGTCACTCTGGGGAGGAAAAGGTGGAGAGAGCTTTATTTGGGAAAGCTTAGAGGGAAGAGCAGTAACTTAAATATTTCCCTAGCTGCCGTGATGTTCAGAGGCTGAGATGTAAGAGGGCCTGTCAGTCTCGAAAAGATGGATTAGTGAGCTCATGTAAGTGAAGTTGCATAATAAATGCAATTTATCCCTGGATTCACAATTTGCATGGGGCTGACCCTCCAGGACTGCCTGTCTTTCGGCACACTGCATCAATGCACGCACATACCACTGTAGATAATGCATTTAGGTGTCAAGGGGTTGCGGTCAATCAATCACTCCTTTGGCCACCACCTCTCTTCCCCTTCCCTCCGGGGGGCAACATTCAGGGCTTTATTCTTTCCAGTCATCATTTATTTCTTTTGAAAGAACAAGCCCTCTTTGTCTGGGGCTCCTTCAAGTCGCCCTAGATGGGAGGGGTGGGGGGATTCTCTCACAGGGTCTCTGAGGCAAACCCCACAGCTGATTTCTGAGTACACCACGTACCGTGGTGTCACAAAGATACCACAAACAGAGAAAAGTCATGCAGCCGTGTGTTATGGGAGCTGGCCCCAGATTCATGCCAAGATTCTGGATTTCCTGGCGCTCTAAAGCTCTTTGGACCATGGGGATTATACATTGCACAAGGTATCAGATGCCAAACACTGACTTTTAAAAAAGCACATGGGAAACAAATCAAAATGACCTTTTTTAAAAAGGGATCCTATAGATATGTTTTAAACAATAACAGATTAGGAAACTTTGCCTTATTATACATTTACCCAGCTTATCTGCCTGCTGGCATTCCTCAAGTGCACTTGAACACATGCTAGGCAACCTAGGTCTGGGATCCTCTCCGATTTCACAAACCAAGCAGGGTCAGCCCAGGGCAGAGGTTGGATAGGATTCCTCTTAGTGAAACCCCCTCTGTCCATCAAAAATGGTGCTATTCCCTCAACTGGCAATGAACTTCTTTTTCAGTCAAAGGTTACTGCAGTGCTGGGAAAAGCCAGAGGTGTTCCTCTGAAAAATGGGTCAAATCTGTGGCCTTCTGGCTGCCCTTCCATTAAGGACTCAGTACACTTTGGACAACACTGGAAGTATTCTGCACAACAGGCCTGGACAAATTTATTTCTAATTTACCTGCCACCACTCTACAATGTCCTTGACAACTTAATACACCCAGTATCTGTCTCTCTGTCTTCCCTCTGCTGGTGAGCAGATACAACATCAAGAGTTTTCCTGGCCAGCAAAACCCTTGCATGCTTTCAGCATATGAGTAATGCTATCAAATTCCACAGCAGAACTTAAAATGGGCATTTGTGGAAACGTCCACACAGGCATTTCAGGACTTATACTGTATTCAGTGGGTTTCAAGTCACATAAATATATGTCTACGCTGTAGAAAGCTACCTGATCTTATAACACTCATCTCTCCTTAGCTCTCAGTGGAAAAAGGTCTTCTTAGGACATGAGTGTTTGAATGAATTCAGTAAGTTTATGCCAGAACAATTTTGGGGGTCAGTCAGCTGTAGCATTTTTTGTTCACTGTTAGGAGCCCTGAAGCCAGTTTTAGCATATCTTCAGAGGTGGCATCAGGTCTGGGGCTGATTAATGCTTTAAACCAGCACAGTGCACAAAGGAATTAGCCTTGTTCACCCCTCAGCCCATGCCATTATCTCTCTCCAACGTCACCAAAAGGACTCTCCATCCCAAAAGCTAGTTTTTCTCAGAACATGAAAAAGAATTAACTACTAGTTTTAGTTTTAAGTGAGTAAAACTCAGACTGGGTGAGATTAGAAATAAAAAGAGTTGTAAACAACTCTCTCCACCTGCCCTTTCTGGCTCCAATTGCCTGATGAGTTCCTACACACGGGCTTGCTTTCAGTCCAGCAACTCTCAGAGGAAGCCTGAATGGCAAACATGTCTACACTGTCCCCTTTGGCACCCTCAGGAATTTGTGTTTGTCAAGCTGGAAAACTTCACCCTTGTGCTCACAGCTATTCTCAGCCAGGTCTTTACTCTTTCCTGCAGTCTCCATACTGTCCCTATCTGTATCTCACCCTCGTCTTGCCCTTCATAAATGCCTTTTTCATAGGGGGGGGCTTACTGCTCTCAGAAAGGTTAGAATTTCCATTTCCTCTATTTGGCCCAAAGGGTAGCATCTGATACAAGACAAACAAGCAGACTTGTCTCCTGCTGTTCAGTTGCAGTTATTTTAAGGAGCATAAGTTATGGAATGTCTATAGTTCAATTTTGTATTGTTTTATTAAAAAAAAAAAAAAAAAAAAAAAAAAAAAAAAAAAGAATTCTTCAGCTAGCCTATTTCCTTAGCTGGACTTATCCTTGGGCTGTTGGCTGTTGTCTTCAATTAAGAGAGTAATAAAGAGAAGGTAATATGCAGTTGATAGAAGACAGTTGCAGGCACTTTGACTTGGTTCAGTCCCTGCTGCAGTTGTTCTGTGTTCCAGGCTATAAATTTGTGATTTTGTTCAAGGCCAGAATAGACACTAATTTCAATCAGAACTTTGAGAGATGAAAATTGTGGGAGTGTGGGAAAATGTTTTACAAACAAGATCCAAAATCCTTTTGGAGGAGGGTAATTTATTTAGCTAAGCACTCTTTAACTTCTGATGCCTGGTATCTTGTTTTCATGCTTTCCTTAGAAGAATGTAGACTGTGAAGTCCAGGGTTTCATTTGGAACATCACCACAAGGAAGAGTCAAGTTTATGAAGTCAGCTCAAGCCATCTCAGTACAAGTATCACTCATACAGGACTACTCCACAGTATTGTAGACCAAACACAAAATCAAGGTCCAGATTCTCCTTTACTCTTGGACACAGGCAGGAACCCCATGGAATCAGTACAAAGAAACTCAGGAAGGCAAATTACAATTAGTAGCTTTGGCTGCAGTTGGATTAACAAGAGTGAAATTATGATAATGCCTTCAAATACCTGAATTATTGCAGCAGTAGGAAGTGAGAGGGAGGCTGTTATAGCAGTGCTGTGCATTATGCAAGACCATGCATCCTTGATAGAGAGTGCAGGGAAGGGCAGGGGTCTGGGGTGCAGAGGGGATGTGGGAAGCCAGATGAAAAGTTTTATTAGGTGATTATTAAACTATTCTGCAGTGCCAAGCACAGCACAAGGCTGCCAGCTTGTCTTACTGCAAAACCAAAATTAAAATAATGAGAGGGGCCCTAATAATGGGGTGTCTAATGGCTGATTTTCTATCTGTGCTGGCTCACAAACTTCACCACCCTCATCAGTCAGAGAGAAACTCAGAGGTGGCAGAGAAGTTTCCCCCAAAGGCAATACTGTCATATCACTGCAGTGCCCTTCATAGATACATGCTCCTAATCCAATAATGAGAAGTGTGGTGATAACCCAAGCTATCTAGCAGTCAGTGGTACCGGAGACTGGAACCTTTCCCAATGAATGGAGAGAAGATGGGGTTATCTTTTGACCACCTACTTGTAGAGCCTGATTCTTTTGTGATGACTTCTTCATTCCATAGATCCAGGGGCGGCATCTAGGAGACTTGAGAGTGGGTGGTGTGAGTTATTCATCACTGCCATATAATGAAATACCATCTGGGGCATCTTCATTTATTTTAGGCACCTTAATGGGTGTCTTATTAGGTGGTCTGAGTATAAACCATTCTTCATGCATGGGATATAGAAGTTTGCCATGGGAAACAAAGTTTTCTCCTAAGGAGTGGAACTGGATGCTTTTCATTGTCTCCTCGCTTCAGTCCTCAGGAGAGGTAGTTAGGGTGTTGTCAGGAGCATCAGTTATAAACATGGGTTGAAAATGTCTGCATCTAGACCTAATGGCCACTGCAAACAGCATGTGGATGTTGAGTAAAAGATTCAGATTCAGCAAAGTGTTTTATCACAGATTTTAAATCTGGCTTTGGTTACTTTATCACAAGCATGTGTTTGGCAGTAGTTTGTCAAAGAAAGACCCAAGACAGGAAAACGTGCTGTGACTTGGCAGCAATGCAACCCAGCAGACTGGTCCTAAGACACACACAGGTGGGAAGGGTCCACACCATCCACCTGGGCTCATCATATGGATCAGGGTAAGGAACTCATCAACAGGAATGGATCACATCTCTTGACAGTTTTGGCACAAGGTTCCCTATATCTGACACTGTCAACCTTATTATTCTGTATCTCACAAACAGTCTATTTTAAAATAACCCGGGCAATACAGGCCTGCCTACATCCCATCTCTCCCATTTTAGCTGAACCTCTTCATTCTTGCAGGAGGCTTCATCAGCGCCTAGCTTTCATTCAGCTCCACCTCCATGTCTTCCCATTACTGTGTTTTGAGCTGTGAAGGTTGCTATCTGCCGTCACCATTCCGGGTTGGCACAAAGGAGGCTATGCTGGACTTCCATGACCTATGATGTTGTCCACCCATCTGAACGCAAGTGTTCTGTGGGATGTGTTAGCTGGCTTTAGGATCTGGAGGCAGATTTTCGTGCCTAGGACTAGCGGTTCTGGGAATTCTCCAAGAGACGAAAGGGAGGAATATATAGCGCCGAGCGGAAAGGCAGTGCTCCTTCTTAAAGAACTGTGTGGGGCTGACGTAATGTTCTGTGCTGTGATATTCCCAGTAGGAACATATGACTTTGGGTCACAGGTTTGCGGGTAGCCATCTTGTTAACGTAATGGCAGCTCAGAGCAATCCAGCCTCCGTTTTTCCACTGCGTGTGCATATGCACATCCATGTGGTTTCTGATGCAAGTACAGAATCAATAGGGCTGGTGTTGTCTTTTATAAAATCCATGCTTTGTCTTGGTCCCTTCCCAGTAAACTATTGGCTCACCATTAGTGGATCTGGTAAGCTTCTCCTGCACAATTAGTAGCTGGACGACGGTATGGGGTGGATGGAGAAAGAGACCTCAGGCGTCAGAACTTGCAAATCCCACAGCAAGTTCCTATCTACTCCCACTCCTGCAGGAACACCATGGCAACCAGCTATAACTGTGCAAGTTGGCTGCAAAGTACTTTTCTTCAGTCAGTAACACAATACGTTTTCCTTCTCCAGACATCCAATATACACTAGCACCCCTCAAACGCCCCTTTACCAGCTTCCAATGTGATAAGCAACTGATTTGGCTAAGGCTTCCTTTTTCAGGTTCTAAAGCTGTTGCTGGTCTTGGAGGAGATGTTAAATGTGGCTCTCCCCTATCAGATCATTCACGCAAAACACTACCACCTCGCCTCTTGGCCGCTAAGATCTCAGTGATGTAATATCAGCTGTTAAGCTAGCGAGTCCTGTTCACTTGTCTACTATGCTCAAGGAACTTTTTCTTCATTTAAGGTAATTCTTCTGTTGAGTTTTAGAGCAGGAAAAGATCAAGGTTGGCAGGTGATTTGGACCTTTTCTGAGGAGCCATAATGCTGCAGATCCATTGCCACTGCAATTCAGACTCTATTTCTCACCACTGGATAAAAAGAATGTGCCAAATATGCTATGTCTCAGTAAAACACATCAGAAGTTGCTAATTTCCTTTCTGGTGCTACTATTCCACATTCCCCATGTAAATGCTGGGATCCTCTTTATTTTAGAAAATAAGGTGTTTGGTCTTAAACTAATATTTACAATCCATTGTAGATAAATGACATATTGATGCTCAGCCTGTCTGTTTTCTCCACCAGGAAGCCCTTGTGGGCTTGGTGGCTGGCATGCCCTCATTCAGACATACTCTTTCCTATCTTTCACAATCCTTCAGCTTGTATTACAACTTGTAGCACTGAAGTACAGTAAAGTCCTGTGTAAAATGAGGCCTCATTGGAAAAAAAAAAAAAAAAAAAAAAAAAAAGTACAATTTTGTCTTTGAAAGCTTCCCAAAACCGTACAAGTAGGTAGACTGGGAAAAAAGGAGGTTAATAAATGAGACATGCTGGGGTGAAGTTTTTTTTTTTTTAAGGACACAATCTCTGTTTCCTCTTCTTGCTCAGATCCTCAAGGCAGTTGAGATGATTTGTTACTTCCAGGACTTTTTTGGAATTAAAGGAGCAAAAGAACAAAACCACAGCAAATACTAGGGACATGATGCAGAGAGGTTCAGGGTTTGCATGGGAAGGGAAAGATATTGATGAACACATGACGCTCAAAAGCTTTTATTTAGGGTGATGGAAAGTGAGGAGAGATGGATAATTCCAGTTATCTCACAGAGTAAGATATAAAGCCAAACGGGAACAGCGAAGACATAGAAAAGAAAAGGGAGAAAGACACAGTAAGACAGGTGAGCAGCATAGGTGGAAAAGTTATTGTCTTTGAACAGCAACAGGGTGCCTCCAAAAAAATAAATAAATAAATATAATGAAAAATCATAAACAACAAAAGTCATGTCAGCAGCAAAAAGTTGGCAGGAACCAGTGCCTGCATGGAGTGGTGCTAGGCTGCACAAAAAAAAAAAAAAAAAAAAAAAAAAAAAAAAAAAAGCTGCTTATCAAGCTGCTTATCAAGCTGCTTATCACTTTACTCAGCCCTCAGATTTGAGTCCCTTTCTCCTACTTACAACAGCCTTTCTCTCATCTGCAGGGGTGACATTCCCAGAACCCTTTTTTTTCTTTTTTTTCCCTGGCTCATTGGTCCTTCATTTTAAATGCAGAACTGGTGCACCTACCCCAGATTAGGAAGGTCCTGTCATGAGTAGACTCACCTTTCTTAATTGCCAAAGTCCAAATAAAATCAAAATAAATAGGACAAGGAAAACCAATTGGTTTTAGTGCAAAGTCCCTGAGCTGAGACTCCTGGTATGATACTTGGAAGATCTGTACCACACAGACTGAATTTCCCTGTGCCTCACTCCTTGACTCAGACATAAGGCATAAATGCATTTCTATTTGCTTGGATAGAAAGTTTTGCTTGTGGCTGAGCTCCTCAGTGTTCCCTTGGACATAACTTTTGCCTTTCCAAGAGGCAGCATTTGTTTGGTTGTGTTCAGGGACAGCAATCATTTTCTTCTTGGGATCACCACCCAGGAGAGGAGTCTCACACATTACTCTCCTCCTTGTGCTTTCACTCATTCTTGTTCATTCCTCTCAGATAAAGTAACGTTTACTTAAGACTGGAAAATCTTACTTTATGAACCTTTTACTTCATGGCTTGGGTTCGACTCAGCTGAAAAATTAGAGGCCACATCCTCACGTAGTATAAAACGGGAATGGGGCCAGTTTCCACCAGAGGAGAATCCAGCCTCTCCTGGCAAGAACAATGCTTCTCGGAGAGACCAGTGAGGGTTAACGGGCCGTCATGCTTCACTTTTAACATCATCTCCAACAAAAGAAGAACACAGGAGACAGAGAAAGGGAGCAAGAGATTTTCTGAGGGAGCATAAATATAATTGGAGTCACAGGCCGGTATTTTCCATGGTTTGCAGCAGAGTCATTCACAAGCCTCAGACATCAATAAATGAACCTTTAACTTGCCTCCTAGCTCTGTTATCCGTCCCACACAGTGCTTTAATTAGTTGGTGCCTAAGAAGCATTTTGGACATTGAAGTCTGTCACCCCTTAAGCTGTCTGCCCGAGTCTTCGTTTCATGAACAAGATACACACAACCTCGCCTAGCCAATGGCAGGCCGGTCACACAAGTATTATGTTTTTCCTCTTGCTGTCTACTGTTTCACCACTGTAGGAATTACACAGCCAAGAGCACAGTAGGAATAATGGTTCTATTCATTTCCCCCTGGGACTAATTCTTACAGATGGCAAGCACTGCGATGGGGCAAATTAGCTTCTTATTTCATTTGGAGGCTTAAAGTTATAAGCTCATTTTGTTGTTGTTTATGGGGTAGCAGGACGGTGCAACCCTGTACATTGCTACTAGAAGGAAAGAAGGCAAATCCTGTACCAACAATGGTGAGGGGATACGAAAGGGGATGCTAGGAGGACGCTGTCACTGCTGAGCACCAGCCCCGTGCTCAGGTCTGCAGCCAGAGGAAAGTTTTCTGGCTCCCTGGGCTCCAAGTCAGGTGCTGATATGAACAGGAAGCTTAACATGCTGCAGTTTAGGATTATGGCTGAGGCAGTTTGGGAAACTAGGATTGGAGCTTTTGTGAGTGCTTCAGGAGAGAAATAGTAGGGAGGGGAAAAAAAAAAAAAAAAAAAAAGGAAAACAAAAAACAATTTCAACAAACAGAAATTACTGCTGTTAAATTACATGGAAATGCTGCAGATGAAAAAAAAATGGAGATCCTTTTTTACCCAAAAGGATCAACAAACAGACATGCACATGAATGTTTTCTTTCACAGTCATTTTCCTCTTGAGACACATAAGAGAGTAGTTAGGAACTCAGCAGAAGATCCTTGGGAAGGGAAGGCCACCTTTTTCCCTTTGGTAATCACTGTGTGGTTGTGATCACCCACTCAGCTATTGCCATGTGCACTACTCTACCTTTACCAGATGGCATTTCCAGACAAGGTTGGGCCTTCATGTACATTGCCATTTGTCTAATTTTCCAAACAGAAAATAGATGGATATATCCTCAGCTTGAGTGAATCAACATCTCTGGAGATTTCAGTTTATACCAGTCACTAATCTGCCCATAATGTAGCTCTTTATGGGAGCTTTCATCGTCAAAGTCTCTCCTCATGAGTAGTAATGTACCATGAGCAGTAATAGAGCACGTTGGATGGGATTATATTTGCTTGCAAAAAATCTGCATTTGTGTCTTAGACAGAAATTGTCAGTAAAAGGAGTAACCATCATTCATCAGAGATGTTATTAAGAGCTGTTTTCCTGTATCTGCTAGCCAAGAAAAAAGGGTGAGTTTCTGCAGTGTCTTCTCAGGAGATCATATGGGATATTTAAACTCTCCTCGAGAGTCCTAAGCAGGCTGGGTTCAGCCTCGCATCAGGCAGGTTATTAGTACTGACTTGAGTCATGCCAGTGAGACAGTGTCAAACACATGACAGGCTTGAGCCTGAACTTCCCTGTCCTCTTTATTCTTTATCAGTACTGTAAAGTGCTCTGGGAAGTTTCAGTATTTCAGCTAAGCTTGTATTCCAGCTAAAGTTGCATTTCAGCAATTGCTGAAGCTGGAATGCTTATGACTATTTTAACTCCATTCCATCTAGAGACTTATCAAGAACATTATCCTTATGTCCTGATTTATTACCTCTCTTACCTTTCCATCTCTCCAAAAAGTCACCTCTGCACTTATTCTACATTATTCTTTCATTGTCTATTTCCTTGCTAGTTAATTATCTCTTTCCTACGACATCTCTGTTCGATAAGATACATGATGCAACTCTCCAGAGTCATCAGACACTGATTCTTTTTTCCACAACATGGAATATCCCAAAAGGCACAAAATTGTATTCAGACATGATCACATGGAAGTTAGTTTTCATTTTCTTCACTCTTGTAGTCCCTCATTGACACCAAGTCCTTATTCATCTGTTCTTCGGGATGAAAATGGAGATGTGTCTTTCTCATACAGTGCAGAAGTCCACCCAGGCAGCAAGCCATGTTTAGAATATCCTATTGCTTCTGGTCCCTTAAGTAGACCAGGATTTCCATATTCCACAACTATGTGTAGCTCTAATCCTTCTCCATACCATTTGACCTTAGTTTGTAGATCCTCTCTGGGTAGTGTTGTAACATTAAGTAAAATCTTACTTCCTACTGAATATTTTATCCTTAGAATGGATTAGTTGCTAGCCTTGAAGCTACTACTTTATGCTGCTGAAAGACCTCATAGGTTCAATATCAGCAGTATTTACAGAAACACCGAACCATGGAATGGTTGAGGTTGGAAGGTACCTCTGGAGATGACCTAGTCCAAGCCCTCTGCCAAGCAGGGTCACCTAGAGCAGGTTGTACAGGGTCATGTCCAGATGGGCTGTGAATATCTCCAGAGGATCTGAGCAGCCTCTGCTTCTCCGCAGCCTCTCTGAGCAACCTGTTCCACTACTCTGTCACCCTCAGAGTAAAGTATTTTCTTATATTCAGCTGGAGTTTCCTATGTTCCAGTTTGTGCCTGTTACCTCTTACTCTGGCACTGGGCTCCACTGAAAAGAGTCTGGCCCATCCTCTTGATACCCTCCCTTCAGATATTGATACACATTGATAAGATCCCCTCCCCACCACTAGCTACAGGCCTCCAACTAGGCTGTGCCACTGCGCTCTGAGCTCTGCCATCCATCCAGTTCCCAACCCACCTCACTGTCCATTTGTCTTACACAAGGCTTCTATTACGCACACAAGGCAAAAGTACACATTCTTAGGTCATGCAGTATAATTTCCACCCAACAGTTAATAAGGTTTTGATAGTCACCATAAGCAGAAAAGTGGCGTATATCTTGTCTGCATCTGAGATGTTTCTACATCTACATGAAAATATGAACTTTTATTTATGAAATAGCTCATAATGTTCAAAAAGGAAATCACTGCCAATTGTATCAAAATAATCTGAAAAAAAAATACTTTTTTTTTTTGGTGGGAGAGGACAAAGTTTGGATTAAAATCAAAAGTTTTCAAGTGTAAGAAGTAGACATAATCTATTATAATAATTTAAAATGTTATGATGATTATTACAACATACAAAGCAATCTTCAAAATAAAAGGTCATGACAGTGTGAAAACTGGTAGTTCTCTTTTCTGACAAGACTAAGACAGAACACTTCCATCCTACAAAATGCTACATTTGCATATGCACAGATTCACACATATGTTTGCAAATTGCAACCTGCTAAAACCCACTTCTTTTTTTTTTTTTTTTCCAAAAGTTTTATTTGTGGAAAAGATGTGTTTTCAAGACAGAAACAGTCTGTTCAGAAAGCTCCAGAAAGCTTCCAACCATGAGTGAGTGCACTGGTAGAAAATAATCACCATAAGGTGATGTTCTAGATGGTTTAAACCACCCCAAAACTCAAGTTACTGTGCAGTAACTATGGAGGATTAAAGTAATGTGAGGCAACAGTTTTTCCATAGCTTTTTTATATGGATCCATCACCAGCACCTTGGCTTTGGAGAAAAGGGAGCCTACCTGTTCCTTAACCCCATGGTTTTGTTGGCTCTACTATACAAGTGGGATGCATTTTTTGAGCAATCCTGAGCTCAACAGCAGTTATGCCACGGGTCTCCCCATTGCCTGTTTCCTGTCGTGGCAGGATGGAGCCTCAGTACAGTTTGTCCTCGGCTCTGCAGAGCAAAGCTTCTCTCCTTTGTAGGACAGCCACCTCCATTTTCTTTCTAGACAGATAAATAAATAAATTAGTTAGAAAACACACGCTGATTGTATTGAATCACAAAACCAACATAGTGCTGCGGTGGAAATTCCTTCCTCCCCCCTGGCTTTCTGTCTTCACTCGGAGCCAGTGGTTACTGGAACCACAAAGCCCTGTGTTTTGGCGGGCCAAGTCCTCGCCTGGGTCCACCACCACTCATTCCCAAGCCCTTAAGGGGAAAGCCCAGGCTAGCAAAGCCATACAAACACACCGATGAAAGCCCATGTCAGCAACGTATGCGTACAGCCCTCCCTACCTTGCTGGATTAATGATTTCTGTGGCAGACTCACTGCCAGTTTTACAAGCATAGACTCGAGGCAGGAAAGGGGAGGAGGGAAGGGCCGAGAGAGGAGGCATCGAAGTTTAACGACAAAATCACAGTTGGCTTTGCCAGGACATTTCATTATATAAGTTGAGCGGTAAGATCGTTTCCTACGCCCCTGTGACCAAAAGAATGCAGGGAGCACGCGGCTCGAACCAGCCAGTGAAACGGATAGCTTACTGAGTCAAGGAGCAAGCGTAGGCTGTCCCAGCCACTGCAGAGCAGAAGTGTAGCCTCGCCAGTGAATGAATGAGCTGCTCCAGGATTTCTCTAACTCCAGTCCAGCAAATTAAATGATTCACTCCAGAGTTTACAAAGGAAAGCCTGAGTAAGCCAGCCAAAGGCAGAGTGCAGTAAGTATGCAAGGAGTTCAACTCAGGATTCCTTATTAAAGGAATAGAAATGAACAACAATAAAGTTAAATTCCAGCAGCCGAGAAGCAAAAGGTTCCATGTTTCTACAGTCTCCAGGCTGAAGGGCTTGTAACGCAATGCTACTGCTTTCAGTGTTAATTCTTTTTTCCAAATCCATTCCCCCATCGCACACACACATACACACACATAAAGACATACTCATCTTTCTCCTTTTGTACACTGAGCTCTCTGGAGCTAAATTGGTTTTATTACCTATACCTGCACTGCCAATTTTTCCTTAGCTCACCAGAATTGCAAACAACAAATGATAAAGTAAATAATAACAGAGCGATCAATACTTATTTTCCTCCTCATAGCAAGAAAAGAGACATGCTGGCATTTAATTCTGCAGCAGTACCTCCAAAGATAGCATTCAACACACTTGGAATATACCATTTTCAAAGAATAGCACAGTGGTCAACAAGTTCCTACAAGTAATGTTAAACCTTTGAACTAATCACTGGAGAAGCTTGAAAAGCAGCCTAAAAGTTAAGCTGTAGTTTGAAAGTGAATGTTTCTCATCTCTCCTGCTAATTTGCATCAAGTTTGCACCATTTATGGGGCCTGTAAAACAGACAACTTAGCAGATTCTGGCTGTATAACTCAGTGTGTAGTGATCTCTGGTCAAGGTTTTTGGTATCTAAAATAAAATATAAATATCATTTTCAGAAAGCTCCCCCAAAACTCCTATGCCTGATTATAGCCCTGAAACAGCACCAAACTCCCTGCATCTCTCTTCTTAGTGTTTCCCTCTGAATAGAGTAGTTATCACCTGTAATTCCGGTTTTGTGATGTTCATTCTTAAGCTTAATTCTCCCCACACCCAATATAGAGGGAATAAAACCTCATAACAACAGGGCAATCAGCAAAGATTGCAGGGTAAATCAGTGGGTTTTGTTAGATTGGAGACACAGAGCTGGGGAAAAATACAAATAGAGAAAAGCAAATAAGATGAGTTGCTTGGTAGGCAAACTCTTCTTTAAGCATAAAACAAAACCAGCAAGTTTGTGCTTGAGTCTTTAACTATACTTCACTTGAGCAGCTGGTTGGCAGCCAAAATGTTGAAGAGAAGTGTTTGGCATTGTGTCATGAGCCATTAGCTCTTCATGGATGATGGGGCAGGAGCAAGAAAACAGGGTTCCTGCTCTTGACATAAAGTTAGGAGTAACAAAACAGAGACATCTTGTTTTAGGTAGTCATATACTCACTGACATTCCCTTCTATTTGTATATGCATCACTAAAAAATAACATATATATTAACTAGGACATACGAAGCCACTTCTGAGATTTGGAGAAGCTTAGATCTCAAAATAAATTCTATCCCATCTGTCATATCTTGGAGTCACAACAGTCCCCATACTCTTTCAGTTAAGTCTGAGTGTGCTAGCTCTATAGAAGGTAACCCAGTGTCATTTCCTACAGGATTCCAAAAGTGCTAAAGCTAAGATGAGGTTATATAATTGTATTTTTCCTTCTTATTCACAGGGTTGCCTATCTATATCAGGTTATTAGGTTTTCTCTCTTCTTTTGCTGCTTTGTTCACAAATGCTCCTAAAGGTTTTCAGCTGGAACATACCTCCTACTATGAACAGAGATAGCTGTGCAGAAAGGATACTACCAGGACTGTTGGTTATTCATCTTGTTTAGGCATAGAACACAGGATTTCATTTAGACTCCACAGTCTCAGACATTTGGACCTGCATTTTTTGAGTAAGGAATTATTGACCAGAATACATAAGTGCTGAGCAGTTCTATACAAAATGTGCTCTGAATTTTATATTCCCCCTAATCTGACCTCAGAGATGGGGAGAGCTATTTATGGCAGAATAACCTCTCTGAGGCCAAGCAGCATTCCTGACACTATAAACTCACTCTGGCCTGCTGAACCCTACCTTTCAACCTGTTTCAGTCCAAGAATTATTATTATTATGACTGTTCATTCATAGTGAAACCATTAACATCTTCTGTGCTGGCATTATGACTGTTTGTAGCACTTCCTTTAATCTCAGAATACTTGGAGTTCAAAAGGATAGCGGCAATAAGAAAGAGTTCTCAAATGTTTGGGGGACTCCAAAAAGGAATGGAAATGCACAGATCATGGAATGACCCTTCAGAGATGGTGCAGAGTCCCCAGAAACCCAGTGACAAATGATTTTCTGTTGCCCAATTCACTCTGCGTTAGTAAAAGGTGCTGTGGTACACAGTACCATCTATGAATGGCCAAGCATGAAAAAAATGTAAAGGCAGTTTGGGTGGACTTCTTCCATCCAAATATGGATAATCTTTTTCTGTGAGTTTATACTCTAAAAATTACACCTAATCCCAGCATATTTCATCCCTCCCAGGAAAGCAACCTCAGCCCAGAGTACTTCAGAAGCCTTTATTTTATATTACTGCTACAATTTCATGGATAATCCCAGCCAACGTTAAAGTCATGCTTTGTCAGCTGTCATATAAACGTTAAAGTTAAGTGCACTGCAATATTTCTGTCCTTCAAGAAAGTCCTGGCTTTCCTGAAGTTGTTTGATTCCAAGCTGAAATAGGGGACATTTTGAACTTTTCACAGAACATTAATTCTAAAAAGCTTGCTTTTATTCAAAACAAAATATTTTATTAATACTGAAGATGTAACATTGCATTTCAGTTCAGTAAAGCTAGCTGCAATGTCAGTTTTCTCATCAAGTGAGAATTTAACTCTTCCTTTGTTGGTATATTCTGAAAATCCTAATCCCTCTTTCTCTTCTCCGAGTCAAATTCATGCCTCAGTGATTCACATACTCACCTGTTTTACTTGGTTTTTAGGTGGAGAAAAACACTTTCATTTCTAGAGAAAGGGAACAGCCCAACGAGGAGACCAATTCCAAACTGAGGTAGAAATGCAGCTTAATATGCTGTCAAAACAGATTTGAAACAGATCTCTCTGTGCCAGCTGATAAAATTGAAATGTTCTGCCTTGGGCTGAGGCACCTCAGGTTGGAAGTTGATATTTTAACCTTTTCGCATGAAAAAGGCACTTCCTGGGGCAAAATGAGGAGGAGGAGGAGGGGAGAGAGAGAGAGAAATGTCATTATTCGAGTCCTGCACTGAAGCATTTATAAAAGTACCAATATGAGACGACGCAATGGTGTATGTAACCCCGGAGTCAAAACCAAGAGGACAGGGTAGGGCTCCTGGGCATGACTTGGCTGATGCCCAGTGGTTTGGCTTCAGTGCCCCAGCTCCTGCAGCAGACTGCCAGGCATCTCAGTCACGGCTTGCAGAAATTCATCTAACCGCATCCTGATGCTCACAACCTGTGTCCACAATGTAGCTTTACATTCAGCTTCTCGGTCTGCCCTTTGTTCTGACTGACAAAAAGGATGAGGTGCATGGTAAGCAGATATCCTTGTTTGATTTATCTTAAGCCGATAACTTATTCCACTTATGCTACAGCATCAAGATTTAAAAAAGAGATGACCCAGCTGACCTCCAGCGACATCCACCCAGCCCTTCTCCCTGTTGGCTCTCGTCAAAGTCCTGCCCGTCAAGCACTTGCAGAATTTCAGCCTCGGCAATCTCAGTATCACAGGCAGCAAGAGTTTGTATACAAAGCTGTCACCACCCTCATGAGTGGGTGGATTTTCCAGCTCATCTGTAACCTGAGTGGCACTTCAGCCCTGGGATCTTTCTTCCTAGTGTCAACAGCACGCAGCGCTGCGCTATCCCATTACACATTATCTTCGATCAAGTTGATGGGCAGAAGGGAACAGAGCCAGGAGTAATTGTGACAGGCTGGGTGTTTTTACAGGCACAATAGTTAATGGGCTGGTTAATGTAAAGGATTAGCCCCTTCATCCCCAGGACATATGAGAGGGGAAGAAGGGGGTGGTGCTACTCAGAAAACCCCAGTAGGAATCGCCGTGATCAGCTTGTAATGAGATAGAAGCAAATCAGAACAATCCTTAATAATATCTTCTTGTTGGCACAAGGGTGGGTATTCTGGGGCCCTGATGCTTATGGAGGATACACGCACCCAGTTTGAAAACCAGAACCTTGATGTCTCTTCCCTGAAGCACAAGATGGCAAAACAGATGCTCTCTGCCTTCAGCCAGAGGACGGGAGGAGGGAAGGGGGAAGCTCTCGGCTGCTCTGCAAGGAAATCAGGGCTCATCTCCCAAAAACTCCTCCCGGCAGGCATTGCAGAGCATTATGTCTCTGTCGGGGGGTTCAATAAGCAGTTGCCCAGAGGTATTGCTGCATTCTGGAGCTGTCTGTGTGTACGGTGGACATTTGCCACATTGCCTAAGACAGCAAAGCCTGTAGAGCCGACCCTGAGGCTCCAGTCTCTCCCTGCTGCATCTAATGTACATTACAGCAGCATTATCCAGAGGAGTCCATCAAGAGCTATTGTATCACCACTAAGTGCCCAAGCTTATAGGATTTATGACCATATGCTCACATGGCTTATGCATGGAGAAGTTTAGAAACCCTTCTCCCAAATTCTTCAGGCATGCTCAAACCTCCTGCCTGACGGCTGGATCGTCTTACAGCACAAAGACTGTCCCATCGAGACACTCTCCAGAAAAGCTGCTAAGCACCAGAAGAAAAGGGACCGCAGTCGGCAGGAATCTGGGAGGAGTTTGGGCTGGCTTGATAACAACCCAGCAAGGAAGGTAAATCACAAGTAGTCAGAAAACTGGGGCAACAGGATGAGACTGTTCTCCCTTGTGTCGTTAACCCAGGGAGATGTAAATTTGTCTGTGGCCAAATAGTTTCCAAGTCTGTTTTAGCGTACCATCATTTGGGTTTTGCATCAGGCTACAGGGATTTTGGCTATGTCCACAGGCCAAATTTCTATCATCTGCATAACAAAGTGATGTTTAGCATCTTCCTCACCACCATAACTTCCAGCTGTGTCACATGATCCCAACTACTCCAAAAAAAATGCAGTTTCACTTGGTGAAAGTTCATTGAAAATTTTATCCCTTTCCTTCCCTTATTCCCCAAAAATGACATCCTAATTTCTGCACCAAAAGGCATAGGAAACCAAAATATAACTTCTATTTAGCTGCTTTTCCATTATTTGATACATATTAACTATTCTTTCATATTCTGATATTTAGGTAGAATGGAAAAAAAAAATACAAGAAAAAGTTAAAGTAAGCTTGTGATTTTTTCCATATATGAGTGACGAATTCCCATGCATTTCAGCAGCATTGTGTTACTGAACTAATTTCAAGATCAAGTCACTATGCTAACTTATGTACAAACACTATCTTTCCTTCTATGAATCTGTGCAATTATGATTAAGATATACCCTAAGATTAAGCACAATGACACAGAGGAGGACTGCAAGATAGCTGGTGGACCAACCCCTCACATATTTCTCAATTAAATGAGGACTGGGTTATGGGGAGGCAGAATAAAACCTGTCTGAGAAACCATCCAAGATCCTTTGAGGCTGATAGTATCAGACCACCCTAAGGAGGGTTAGGTAACTGGTCATTACAAAGGCACCTCAGGGAATTGCACATTAGAGCAAAATTTAATTCACCAAATCATATCGATTTCTAAAATTCACATAGAAGGGTCATTTGCTACTGGCCCATCACTGCACCAAGCCCTTTCCACCATCCTCATTGAAAATGGAAGGCACGTAGAACCACACAAGAGATCAGGTCCTGTCCTCTCTGAGGAGAGATGAATCCTAACCCATTAGTCTCATTTACATGAGATGAGTGCAGAATGTTTTCATCATTATTATCTTTACTCTTATTTTGTAGTGATGGTAGAGTGACAACCCTTAAGAACCAGACTTTCATTTCTCCACTGGGTATCCTCCATCCTGTAAATTTTGTAGAAAGTTAAATGTGGTCTCTGCTTCTGATTCTTGCACACAAAAAGATCCACTTTATCAGAGGAATTTTCTTCTTAGGATATGCTTCAGCTTCAGGAATTCTCACTATGTCGACAAATGCAAAAGGGTTGAAAGCAAACGCTTTGCTGTTGTGAAATATGAGTGTCACAGAAAAGTCAGAAAAGATGCTATTTGTTCTACTGTCAGATCAGGGCTTGAACAGCTCTCAGAAAATTAGCCAGGGGCAATAACTCAAACTACATCAATAATATATAATATTGAATAGCCAGTTTCTAAGAGGGACCCATTCATTTTTGGACACTGAACGGCAGAGGAGTTGTTCTAGCCCTACCTAGCAGGCAAGTGAATAGTTTTGCCATGTCAGTTATAGTTTAGACATATGCTGTGTCTGAGTAAATCGTAAATGTGTAGTAGGTCCAACAAAGAACAAGGTCCTCACTCAGCAAGGCCCTCCCAAAAGCAATGGGGTTTGGAACCATACTACATCAAAGAGCTTAGAGACAAAGCAAGTATTATCAGGGTCCTTACAGATCAAGGCATTGAGAGATTAAAGGCTTGATTCTTATGTATACATATAAATGTATAACTATTCTGGCACTGTAAAGGGACCCTGAAGTGACACTCAGTTGTATGCTAAATCTGCTATGCAGAAAGGCCAGCATCAAGAAATAAGACAAAAGGAGTGTTTTTATATTTTCCATCATTTCACAAATAAACAGAGGAAATTTGTGGCAAAGCTTTTAATTGAGTGCAAACAATCAAGTTCTTACTGAAGACCTGTATTTTCGGAGGTTATTTTTGTTATTTCTTTTTCTATAGTAGTCCCTTAAACAAATATATATTTTAGTAAAGACTAGAGCTGTTTCAGCTGGAAGTAGACTTTTTAAATGGTCTTTCTATAGAAGAATAATAGCGCAACTCTCAGCATAAGTGGGGAAAAGAAAACAAATATCTTCAGGAAATAGTTACAGCAAATTTATCACCTATAAAGCACTCAGTAGTTCAAATTAGACGCACCTCATTTACAGATCTATGTTGATTTCATCCGTAAAGGCAAGAAACAAAAGAGAGGGAAAAAATCACGTAGCAATCACACAGTGTTTCCAGCAATTTTTGCAATACCTTGCTTTGCCAAGCAAAATCCACTTCAGTTCTGTGTCAGACCAAAAACAAAGCTATGCTATATGAATCAAGATTATGTTTTCATTTACAAAGGAGCTGGGGGCAAGGGGAGGTGGAGGGGAGAGAGAGAAGAAGGAGAACAGTTAAGAAGTACAGTTAATTAATGTAAGAATTTGACTGGATCAATCTACATATTCGTTTCAAGCCACTAAGCTGCAGGCTTCTGCACCTGGACAATTCAGGTTGCCTTCCATGCTAACAAAACAGCAAAACTGATTCAACATAAACAGTGTTCCATACCACAGACAAATGACGTCAGTTTAGGATTTATTTATACAAGACAAGCCTAGATTAGAAGTAGCAGATGAGAAAAGGGATGAGAAATGGTGAAGGGGAATAAAGAAAAAAAAAAATAAAAAAAAAAAATCAAATTTGTTGCTAAAGAACTGTAAAAATAGTTGGTCTCAATTAAGATTCTTTTTTAAAATCCTCCATCAGCTTTCATGCAGTTGAGGTGTAGTTCAGAAGTTTGAACATTCAGAAAATGAAATATATTTATATGGTATTAATATATAGCAGAAGAAAACAAGTAGGAACCTGACTATGGAACTGCCATACCTGCCCAGGTCAGATATCAGCTTTCCCTGGTATCCTATCAGAGGCCAACAGCTGTAGTGAGAGAGCACAGGGCAAACTTTGAGCGACTCATCTCAAAAATGCTCTCCCACTATACAGAGGTCTCCAAGGCTTCTGAGACTTTCTGCCAGGATGCCTAAACTGAAGGCAATTCCCACTGAGAAAGCATCTGATTTAGAAGCCTCAGCCTCCTCCATGAAGAGCCCAACTTGAACCTAGTAGAGGGTCCCAGAATATTGGTGCTCTCTCCTGCTCTCACAACCATGTTATTATTGTAGCTTCTGGTCTTCGGTAGCAGCTTTAATGTGCATTATTGCACCATGGGAAGCGTCTTCTAGCTAGGCAGTATAAAGGCAACCTGTAGTGACCTCAACCCTGGCTCAACTGAGACGTCAGTCTTTTAAACATCTAAGGTTAGAAGACAAGAACCCAAAAATCCAAACGAGCAAATTCCAGTGCCTCCCAACTGTAGTGTAAGATTTTGTTTCTACACAGATGAGTTACTAACCCCTCATAAATTCAACAATAAGCATCAAATGGATTTCCTGGTGGCCTCCATCCAGTGAGCTCAGATTCATGCCAACAGGACAAAAATCTCTAGCTCATTGAGCAGGAAAAGCCTTATGGACTGCATTTCCCCCTTCCTCCTGATATGGAAAGTGGTGAGATCCTTTGATGGGATGGAAGTCCTGCATAAGTAAAGACAGCAGAAAATCAGAACCAAGCACTGTACTCATAAACCACCTTTCATACCAAAGGATTCATATATTTCATATGAATTTATTTAAGGAGGATGTGAAGACAGCATGTAAATACCACCAAGGGAGAACTGAATTTAAGATGAGATGAATCCAGATCACAATCATTAATATAACCTATTATAAATTGTGTTTTGCAAGTTATTTCTACATCCAAAAGTGATATGGAGCAATAGGAGCCATTCCTTGGTGTAATGCAGGTGATGCTTTGTTCCTATACCTGTGTTATCTGAGTCAGGTGAGAAATTCAGTCTGTGTCAACAAAACCACAGGGAGTATACCACAGCATGCATAACAGGCAATATGGTGACTAGAGCATCAGCCATGCGCCTGTCTTTAAAGGTGGATGAAGCAATGGGTCAGAAAGTAGAGAATGTCTTTCTAATCAGCACTTCTACTTAAAAGGTGTGTAGATGCTGATTCAGGGTCCCATGAAGATATAGGAATGGAAGGAGGTTCAGAAGTACATTTCATCTACCCCCTTACCATACTTCCAAGACTACTAGTTGAACATATTCTTAACCTTCCCAGGATTGTTTTCTGAGGATTTTTTTTTTTTGCTTCTTTTGCTTCTAATGCTTTTAAAACTTTTCTTACTTTTTACCAAGTTACCTACTAAGACATTAAGGGATCAGATTCCAAGGAAATCTGTCTTCGGATACCACATAGGCAAACAGATTCAACAAAGTCAAATGCAGGAACACAGAAATTACCGTATAATGGTCAAAAAAGCAGGCCAAGTAGTCTCTTCCAGGGCAAAGTATAGGTATACATATACATATTTGTATGCAGCTACCCAGATCTAGCTATACTTTTACACATATACAAAGACACATCACTGCTGAGAAGTTGTGAGGACTTACAATGTGTTTGAGAGGATGAGATCATTCTGAGATGTAATGTTTCTCTCTGAAAGTTCAAACAGAGTGAAATCCTACAAGGTACTGCTCTGATCTGCATTTCATGAGGGAGAATCACAGAATATTCTAAATATGATGCTCTGTATTTATAAAATAATTCATCAACTCACTATAAAAAAAAAAAAAGTGATATTCCATAGTTAAACATAGTAAATTAAAAAAATACATAAATAAAGTGAAGGCTATTAAGTGGTTAATTTCCAATTTTTTTGCCAATAATCACCTGAAAACCCACTTCTTTCTGGCTATCCCAAATAGTTGTCTAGACAATCAACACCTGCTCTTAATTAATGCCTAATATCCCCAACCGGAAACAGTGCTGCCTTGTAACACAGACATGACCTCTGATCATCTCCTTCTACCAGCAAATGTTCAAAACAGCTGAAGACAGCCAAGCCCAGTTAACACTGCCCACCTGCTGCAGCAGCTACTGGAGCTTGGACTGCTGTGCCGTGCTGAGTTCCCTGGGGTTTTTGTTTTGTTTTTTCTGCTGTGCTGTGTGCAGTGACCTGAATTGGCACAAATTCGGCATTCACACACTGACAAAGTTGGAAGGAAAGAGGAAAAAAATACACAGGGTGCTTGGTGTGTGTTTTCTTTCCAGAGAAAGGCATCACTCCTGCATTCCAGTAGTGCAGCTGACAGTAGCTTGTCTATTAATCCCCTAGGACTGTCTATTAATCCCCTAGCCCTTGATTTGCAGTGGTCTGCAACAGGAGAGATCAGGGTCTCCCTCCAGGGACCATCTCCAAAAACCTAGTGCAATATTTATTTTTAATCCAACCAGACTCCACCAGCAGCCCAACAATCCAGGAGAACCCTGATATCCAAAGTCTGGGTGAATTTTACTGTCATACTGGGAGGCAAAGCACCGCCAATTGGAAACATGAACAACAGGGCTGATCGCCTCCAGTTAAACATGTCCTTTCAGCTCCAGTCACAGAAGTACGGCAAAATAAACCCATCTCTGCCTACCCAGTATATAGAGGAAAAAGTATAGACCATTGACCTGCCTCCACTGAGACACGCTTGAAATTGTTGCTGCTGATGTCTGGGTGATATTTCTTTCCTAAAGAAAAAGGAAAAACCTTATTTTGTGATGGTGTAACACACAAAGCATAGCCAATGGTAATCTTTCTTCTTGAAAAAATAGGCCAAATGTAAGATTTCAAAGTCAGAGAGCCCCAGGTGACATTTTTAATCTAATAAACTATTCATTTATTCTCAGTCTAAAACATTACCTTCAAGTCTATTTAATTAGCACTGAATACTAGTAACTAATAAGACACAACTTTCATGGAGGGAACTAGTATTTCAAAGTTTTACCTTCACTTTACATTCACTACCTACGCTAGAGTAAAAGCCAAAAGCTTATATACTTTTGTATAAGCTTTTTGTATGTAGCCCAAAGGTCATGAGAAAGTTTTTCCTGGGTCTGTCTAAGGAAGACTTCCCTTCTTACTGTCATATCCAAATTCAATAAAGCAATGGCTCTGACATATCGTCCATCACTGTCAGATGCTGGTTTCCAATGCTATCACTGCTGTGATAATCACTCCATGGGGCAACAAGTATCTGGTTCAAATATCATCCTTAGTTCTCTCCTCCAAACTGTTCATCCCATCTTTGACATTAGTGGCCTAGGCCTGTTCAAACCAGACCATGCTACATACCCTCTGGCATCCTCCAGTGGTATGAGTAGGGAAGGGACAAATGATTACCCAAATAAAGGAGGGATGGCTTGTCAAAGGGCTGGCTAGTGCCTGTCAAGAGCAGAACCCTGTTCACTGAGGAGAAAGTACATAGTTGAATGATGAGAGATGGGCTAAAGATTGAAATAATAATAAAAAAAAAAAAAATATGAACTGAAAGCTTGTAATTCACTCCCATTGCCAAATGGATTTCCTCCCAGGCTCTCCACTCCCTCCACAACAAGATGAAAATCTTAATGTGAAAGAGCAATATTTTCATATACATACAGGTTTTTGCACATGTATGTCATATATGTACACATGTCATTTCTAGATTCACGCTGTGAACAAAGCTTAAGATTAAATGACTGGATAGCAGCCTGGGGAAAGGACAGTTTTTACTCTTACTGTTAGACTTGGGCTGAAGAAGAAAGATGAGATGGGAAGGCAAAAAGAGGAAAGCAGAGGAATTTGTGGGATTTGTCCAAGTTCATCCACATATTAAAGAAGGGCAAACGCGGAGTGACAGGGAGATAACACTGAGCAGGCCTCCACCATTTTGCAAAACGTCACCTATAATTTCAGGGGGTAGGAACTCAAAGCTGACAGATTTTTGGAGCCAGCTGCAGTGCTGTCATGGGGGTGGGGAGAGGAAGAGGAGGGGGGTGACTGGGAGGGGGCAGAGCTTGCGAAGAGGAGAGAGAGGCGAGCAGCACTGAGGTCACCGGCAAGGTGTCAGCAGCAGCTCATGTTCTGCGGTCTCTGCTCACAGGCACAGCAAACTCTGCTGCTCCGCTTGGATGCGCTCAGAGAAGGAGCACTTCATAAACTCTGCACTCAGCTACGGCAGAGCTGGGAAAATCCGACCAGTTTGTCTCCTCCGGGGTGGCTGCTTGCGCTGCGTTACCTGACGTTTTCCCCGACCCAGCTTTGCATTACTCAAGTGCCGGAGGTTACATTAAGGAGGTGTGAACATCATGAGTCTGGAGAGGAGCCAAAGCTCACGAAGGTCAAAAGAGGATTATTTCCACCGACTTCAACTGGACTTTCAATCTGTTCCATGTGCAGACTGAGACTTTCCCTGCATACACTTAAGAAAATAAGGTGTCATGCCATGTAACTAGTGGGACAACCTCAAGGGCTTGCTTAGGATTTCTCTCTAATGTCAAGTTTGCTAAATTCACCGGGGAACATTCCCGCAGAGAGAATGCAAAATGCATCTTCTAGCGGGTTTCTGTTGTCTTAGAATAAAAAGTGGCCAGGAGAAGTTCAATGGCATGAAGATATTCAAAATATGAAAACAATATGCAAAATTAGGGTTGGAAAAGTAATATGGTGGTTAGCAAAAGCTGAGATCAGTTACCTGCTTTGGAGACATTCTCAGCCACCAAGGACAGACAGCTCAGACGGCCAAACCTCTGACCCACTACACCTTCGCTTATGAATAGAGAACCAGAGCAACCAAGGGGCACTGGAAGGATATAGGCACTGAAATCAGTGAGGCAGTTCAATGTTTTAATTGAGAAGGAGTTGCTCCATTAGCTTGGTAGGTCCTCATCTCATTTAACGGCATTTGCAGATCTCACCCAACGTGCTGAAATGCATCTTCAGCTTTGCCATCAACCTTCAAATAAATTACCATGGAGAGGTGTTTAGAGACCCCATAGTTAGCAATGTGTTTCGAGAAAAGCACTAAAGAATGATGAAGAGTTGGTGAAATTTTATGTTACAAATATTTTTACAGCTTTAGCCCTATTTTTAGCTAACAAATCATCTATGGACCAATTATAATTTCCTTCACACATATTAAGTACACATAAGAATTTGCCAAACACACTGGTGCTAACCCCAAACATTCAAAAAACATGAGTCAGCCCTCTCTGCCTTTTCCCTCCCATCCCAGGCATATTATCAAATTAAAATCCATCAGACTTTTACAAAAATAAATGTAGGCTCATTTGCCTTCTAGTACTGGAAAATATTCCATTTTGACTTTTTAAGGTTTCTTTCTGCACTTCTGAGGATTATTACTTTATTTTCTTTTTAAAACAAACCTGAATTTCTTCATAATTACTGGTCTTTCAGTGTGAGGGGTGTATTAAAAAAAAAACCCTCCAGATACAGCAAAGTTTGAGACAAAAGCACATACAATGCTTGGATTTGCAGATTTTGGTTGAGTTCATTTGGTCTTAGGTGGTTTTCCTTCATTATTTGGAATATGCAAGTAAGCAAATACGGTGATTACTGCTTCCTCTTCCCAGCTGGGATGGCAGTCAGATTGAGGTCACGGTCTTATCCTCATAAGTGTATGTTGGAGCAATTTGGAGGCTTTCAGTCTTTCCAGAAGGAGTCATTCTGCCTTCATCCAAGTTGGCCATGATGATTATGGACCTTAATTCATTTGCCTAAACATAGGCATCCAATGCTCTTTGAGATGCTCTCGGGGATTCCAGCTGATCTCCAGCATTTGGAGAACCATAAGTATTCTACTAACATTTCTATTATCTATGAGGCTCTTGTGGGTGTCTCAGCCTTCCAAGAGGCTCAAATGGCACTGGAGACTTATATTTAGGGAACTTTGTGCCCTTGCTCCAGTGCAGAGAAGTCCATGAAATGTCTCTGAAGATGGCTTAACCAAATTAGTACTTCTCATTACAATTAATTTCCGGTCAAGTCATCACAATTTGGCTGATGGCAAGACAATCTACTAAACCATTTGCAATCCTCTGCCCACTGTCCCCAGAAAAATGTGGTTGCTGGAGTGGTGTTTTGGCCAAACAATCATCTCTATTTAAATCTGTGAAACTTCTGCAGCAGAACTGTTTCTCTCTCTCCCAAATGTGCCTCTCTTTTTGTGAAAATGCTTCCAAGCCCCTTCAGACAGATTTGGGAGCTTTCCTCAGCTGCTGCCAATATAGCTATGTTAGACAATTACATAAACCATAAGATTCTAAGCAGAGAAACTGTGGTTGGATATAGTGATTAAATTAAATGAATTAAATAATTGCCAACAAATATATCTCTGGTGAAGATGGGAAGTGAGTATTCCCATGGCAGAGATCAGAAAGCCAGATTGTTCAAAGCAGCAAAGAGGTATATGTTTTATATATATGGTATATGGTGAGGTGGTCACTACACCAAGGCAAGTTGGAGTTTAAAAAGCATTTGGACTGTGCACTTAGCCACACGGCCTAAAATTTTGGGTAGACCTGTGTGGTGCCAGGAGTTGGACTCGAAAATCCTTATGCGTCCCTTCCAACTCAGGATATTCTATGATTCTATGATTATGTTAAATAAGATAATGTTATTTTAGCAGTAAATATGCCTGATAGATAGATAAGTGGGTAGGTAGATAAATTAGATAAGTTAGCAGTACTACAATCTAGGCATTCTGTATAGGTAATGAGACTACATTTACAGGAGTTTTGTAGGGGGTTGGCACTGATTTTCAGATCACAATTTAAATATGTGTTTAACCATCTAGCTTTCTGCATGGCTGATACTTTAGAACAGCATGTCTGGTGTTCTTTGCACTTCAGGACTTTCTTTCTCATCTAATTGAACAGGGACACAGAAATGTGCAGCACATATAAGATCATCTACAGAGAGCTTCTTTTTGGACCAACGTTCATTACTGTGCACTGTGGCAGACACTGAAGTAAATCCCTCCTGGCCTGTGTGGTTTTGTGTGATCCAGGAAAAAAAAAAAAAAAAGAAAAAGAAAAAGAAAAAAAAAAATCACCAGATCAGCTTTCTAAGCAGTGACTTTCCTTGTGCTTTCCTAGAAACCCTGCACTGCTTTTCCCATCTCTTGCCAAGCTGTATAGAATTGGATGAGCATAATTTTTCTTTTTTCCTCTTCTATGTGAGTTAACACCAGTGTGAGTAAGTTTGTTATTGTAACTTAACCCTCTCTTGCAAAGTGCATTTAAAGCACCTGGCTTTGCATTTTGAATGAAACTGTAACAACCTCTACTTTGCTGAACATGTAGCTGCTCTTTATTTAACTTGCAGGGTTTGTAAATCAGCTGCAATGGATTAGGGTTAACAGAGTCTCTGGTGAGAAGAAGAGAGAGCAGCTGGAGGTAAAAATGGATTTATAAAATCCCTGAGATATTCATAGACACTAATATCTGAGAGTCTCCAAATCCTACCTTTCCTGATGCAAAGGAGGCCCCATTTGCCTGTGGTTGTTGTTCTTGTTCTTGTTTTTGTTTGTTTGTTTGATTGATTGATTGATTTGATCTTTTTCCTTTGAACAGGATTATAGAGGCATTTAATGAAATTGGTCCTGGAGGCCAGGGAATGAATGGGTGTCTGTAGGCTGCCTTCACTTTAAAGGGAGAACTGAATAACTAGCACAGACTTAAATAATTTTCAGACATCTGATATTAAGATGAGAGAAATCCCACCCTCACGTCTACTAACTGGGAACTGTGCCCTGCAGACACTTTTAATGGCTAATGTGGCTGCACGCACCCTAACCTTCTAGGAATGCTTTATGCTGGGTTATTTGTTGATTTTATGGATCTAAACAAAATCAGAGGGGGGAAAGATAAAGGAATAATAACAACAATAAAGCTAGATCAGATGGGAAACAGCTGAAAATCCAGCTTAAAAGAAACCCCGAGAGGAGTCATCTGTGAAGTCATCCTGAAGATGTGGCAGCTTTATAGCTCTGGTACAAGAAGGTCAGGATGTCAAGTTGAGTCAGGGAAGTTAGAAAAATCACTGAGTAAGAGTCAGTAAGGGCACACATCACACTAAATCCAGTAAACAGTTCTACATTCTGATCTGTTTCCTGAGAAAAGCCCATGATCAAGAAAAGGGAAATCACACACTTCAAAGTTTTTCATTGGAAAATTGGGTTATATCAGAATCTAGTGTCCAAAGATTAATTACTTTGGAGTTTAATGTAGTTATTAGTATTCAATGTATTGTTTCTTTAGTGTCAAAATAGGCTTTCCAAGCAAAATAGGTCTCTCTAATCAGAGGGAATGTTTAAAAATAAAGAATGTAACTTGCTTTTTATCATCTATCTTCCATTTCATTTCTAATCATCAGAATAATCATTTGAAAACATCTGACAAAGATTCACCCCATTTGAAGGTTCACAGGTTCTTGTGAAATCAGATGATTTATCCTATAAACATGCATATCTAGCGTCAGCGATGCCAAAAAAAAAAAAATGACGTCAAATTTTGACAAGATATCAAATTTTAGATTGCTAATGTTGATTGAACTGAGCCATAGTCTTTCCTTTCTATCACCATCCTATCACGTACCTTTCAATCACCCTCCACCCAAGTGCAAAATGGGCATCCTAGGCACTTAAGATGGTGTACTGAAAGGGTGTAAGCCAGAAAAATAATGCAGTGCCAGTGGGGACCTTGAAAATACTTTTTATAGCAGCCAGGCTTAAACAGTGTTGTCTCCAGTGCTCGTTCTTTGAGCTTGGAGCCTGATTTAGCTTTAGATCATTCTGCTTACATCCTTTTATTTCATTCGGTCTATCTAGGGAATAATACTCCATTCAAATGAATGCCTAAAATCAGAGGAACAAGGGCTGTTCTTTACAGCATTGAGTCATTTTGAAACCAGTGGCTTTTTCAGAGGTTGAAAAGGTCTGCTGGCCAGAAGAGGAATGCTGTCAGACTCATGTTATTTGTCACAGGGCTGCGGAAGAAAACCAGAATGCCATCCTGTTTGATTCATGAAAGGTTGTCCTTCATGAGTGATGTTAAAGATGGTTCATTGCCCTTTGTTAACCATGGAGATTGCGGTGAAAGCTCATCTCACCCCCCTCATTAGCAGTGAGTTTTCCCCATCTTTGCATTAAGCAAGAGGTTGGAGAAGATAATATACAATCCCCTATGACCTGTGATCTGGTATGGCTTTCAGGGGAAATTTTGTCTTGGAAATGGGGAGGAAAGGTGAAGAGCACACCACCATAGCAGACAGAGCCCCCCACATGTAATGATTTGTCAGGGAGCCTGAAAAATGCAGTAACCTCCCACAGGCACTACAGCAAAGCTCAGCTTGGCTAGACTGATCCCTGAGGGGACAAAACCCATCTTCCTTGCTGCAAGGAACAACTGTTCATGGAGGAGTCACTCCACTCACTGCACTTGAGCCTTGTTGCTGCGACCATCTGATCCCACCTCTAACTTCATAACCCTAGTTCAGCCTCAAAACTTTCCAGTTGTGTCTGCGCTACCATTCCTGACCTTTACTGTGTAAAATTTTTTCCTGTACTCTATCACTCCATATCTGAGATGCAAACCTCAACCACAGCATGGTCCCCTGCTTAAAATTTATCAAGGGAACATATGGTAGACCTGTTTTATATATATATATTTGGCCAGCAGTAATAACCTCAAAACTTTACCACATGTTAACATGAGACAGCACTCATTTTCTGAAACCATCTTTCCTGTCCTTATTTAGAGAGCTATATTTTACAGTTGGCTGTTTGCTTTCTTGGTCAGCACTTGAGTGATCAGGTCACTTACACCATCAAGCTCATACTGCAGGCAGTCAAGCCCCCCTCTATTTCCCCTGGCTGTAAAACTATTTGCACATTGTCAATCAGAGGTGCTTGATCTCTTTACAGAACCAAAGGTTCTGAACAGTGCTGGCAAATTTTAGTTAAGCACTGACCCTTAAAAATTCAAAGGGAACAGGAAGAAGGAGATTTTTCCTAAAGTCCTGCGGACTGTGTGGATGTGACTGCAACCTAAAGAACCTTTAGAAATGTCTGGACTGTGAATAACCCAGAGGAAAAGACTTTTCCTGCAAGGACGTGAGGGACAGGTGATATCTCTGTGAACACCTATTTGTAAATGAAGAAAAACCTCTACTAGCAGATCTGTAATTCTCCATTCCAGAAGTTCAGTTCCAGTTTTGTTCCAGTTTAAATTCCAATAAGCTCCGGAGATCAAAACTTGTTCAAAGGTTTGTGGTGTCCTTACTATGAAAAAAAAAAAAAAACACGGCCACATCTAGCCAACAAAGGTTTGTGCTATAGTTCCTATCAGAGACTCATTTCTGCTATTCACAGTGGCCTCAGCAGTATCTCAGTTCTTTACAGACTACAGAAACCAAATATACCCTCTTAAAACCCCTGGAATATAAATATATATATACCCTTTAAAATATATATATGATATAAATATAAAACAAAATTTATAAATATAAATTTATAAATGTAAAATACTCTCACTGAGTATTTTCTCTTCACTCCTGTTTATCCCAAGTTCTTTTCCCTCCTCCATTAAGGGTTCACTTAAGGCAACTTTTTTCTTTTGTCCTCAGCATATTTCCTGGCATTCTTGCACCAATTTGTCAAGCAGACAGGAATGATTGTATTAATTTCACCTTAAAATATCATAACGTTTTAACAAAATAATAATAATAATAATAATAAATATCATTAATCATCATTTCTACAATTGTGTGATCCTGCAGACAGCTTCCCTTTGTCACCAATAAGGAATTGTCTGGGTTCACTATCCTGGCTAAGCAGTGAACTTGCTTCATGATTAAGGGTTCAAACTACAAGAGGAGAAGACAGATAGATAGACAGACACTCTGTTTACAGAAAGGATCACAGCACTACCATCTTCTGCCAAAAACTCATGAGGCCAACATGTTCTAAATAATGCTGAGAAAAACTCTACAAAATAAGAAGTAATGATGACCACAAATATGCTGGCATTTTAAAATCTAAATGAGCTGGCATTGCCCGGCTGTCTACTGCTTGGAAAAGAACAGCCAAATCTATACGACTGCAGCGAGGCACCCTTGTGCTCTCTGCAAAGGGGTGAATTTATCAGTCATCTCCTTGCATCCATTAAATACTGCAGAAAGCCATTTGAAAAAGTGATCTTCCTTCCAGAAAGCCACTTGCAAAAGGCGTGCATGTCACTCCAAGGAATATAAACCACTGCTGTGTGACCCAGGCACCCAAACAACGCAGCTCTTCTGTCAGGATTGTTGAACCCCATATAATAAGTACTCACAGAACTGTACTGAGAGAGAGGGCATCCATTCAAGAAAATCATAATCCCTGAAGAGAGAAAGTGATTAAAGGTAGCCAGTAGGTTATTCACCACAAAGTGTTTTCCTAGATCTTCTCTGGCCTTGTCTTTAAATACAAAGAAGTGGATTTGGGAAAAAAAAAAAAAAAAAAAAAAAAAAAAAGTGCCACTCTTCTTGGGCATGTAATTACGAGTCTGATGACAAGGACATGAAGGATGGCAATTCCACAAAGAGATGAGGATTGCTCTTTTTTCAGTGATGACGTTTGCACATTAAGAACCAAAGTTCATATACCAGCTCCCAGCTACAGCTTATAATGTAGACATAGGCATCATAAACTCAGGAGAGTGATTTCCTGCCCTTTTAGTTCTCCATCATTCTTAGAATTTGGATTTCAAGTTGACTCCCCAAAATAACGTCAAAAGCCCAGAAAATCCATGACAAGGTGATCATATGGTATTTCTGCAACCATTTCAACACTGTAAGAATCACTTACCTCTCAGTTTTCTGGATAGGGAGTGAGAGGACTCACCAATGTTTTCTGATTCCAGACTACAAAGTCTACAGTTGATATCTACAGTGGGAGGGCCAAAATCAGAGAAACAATCGTTCTACATGGGCCAACATTTTGATATGACATGGTAGCAATGCTCAGACTGAACTTAAATCTCTGCTTCTACCAGTATCGGAACTCATGAAGAGACAGAAGCAATTTGGTGAACTCGAACATTTGACATCAGTCTGTACTCATGTATTTCCTTGAGGGCTGAAACTGAAACTGCAGTCTTCACTGTGGTTCATATGCCTCTTGCTCGATTTGGGCAATGGGCATTTTAATTGTGACTAATAACTTTTCTTCTTTTGCTTCGTGTCTCTTAACCTCAAGACCATTGACGATTTTATTCACCACTTGCTTGTGAAAAGAGCTGAAAAGCCACTTGTGCTAGATAACATACTTTGGATTGTTTGATACTACAGTGCTGTGTTTCCAATTAGGTTTCTTTGCTTTTATCTTCTTTGTGTAATCTGTTCTGTCCCTCCCACTAATTAGAACCTTATTTGCCTTTTTTCTCCTTTAAACACTGTTTATCCTTCGCATTGTTCCTTGCATCTCTGCTTAGTAAGATTGACTTCTGTTATCTTTGTTTTTTAAATATATGTTTAGATTTTATTGGCACAGGCACTTGTTAAAGCTATCCAACTATTCATTACAGATCTCATGATTTTCCATAGTAAATTTTCTAGACAATCAGCTCTGATCAACATTATTTTTGTCTCTTTCTACATTCTTTCAGAGAGTTATGTTTTATGAAAAGCACAATACTTCAGATTATTACCTTTCATACATAACATTCCCTCAGAACCAGTGGATATCTGATGATATTCTGATGGCTAGACCTCCAGATGTTTTATTTTATTTATCATACTTGGCTTGTTTTCTAGGACCAAGTCCAGAACAGCCTCTAATCTCAAGGGTTGCTCAACAAATTCTTTGAGGGACTGTGGAAAGATATTAAGGGAAAAAACGTTTTTCCACAACAAATAATCCTGCAAATCCTAGCATTGTCCTTACATAATTAAAATATATGTTGATCAATAATGACCTTGTTACTGGATTAATAAGGAATTTTAAAATGTACTTTGGGGAAGGCATGGAAACTCTCATGCTTTAGAGAATAAACTAATCTCTTACTAATGCAAGTCAAGAAGAAGCTTTCCAAGGACAGCTTTCCTTAATTGCCTATTGGAAGTTTCTTATGATTGTTTTTTTCAGGAGTACATGGCGCTTGCCATTGCTTGAGATTCAGATCAAGTTCTGGATCATTAGTTTGGGCCAGGGTAGTAGCCTCTGTGACCAGAAAACAAAGAGAACAAAGATGAGAGGAACCAAGTGGGTAACATGCCATGATGCCCTCCTGCCCACATGGAGCCTCACAGGACTCAGAGCTGAAGAGCACCTTTCTGGAAGGACAGACCACATCCACCTAAACTAAGAGGCATGCCTGGAATTAAACAAAGAAGTAGACAAAGCAAAGGTCAAGGAGCAAAAAAATAGTCAGAAGGAATGAGCAATTGAGTTTGCAATTAATAATTTCCGTTCAGTGAGTAAAGATATTAACATATTTTATTTCTTAATAGGCAAGGGGCATAATTCCACAATAAAATGATCTCTGGGAAGTCGACATTTTCTCTGCAGTTTCAGCCTGGTTTTGGTTTCCAACATAGACAGATGATCAAACTCAGAAGCTGACATTTAAGCATGTATAGTCAGGCTCCCACATGCAGCAACACCAAGACTTTCTACACCAGACAAGTCAGACACCCCTACAAGACTAGCAAAGAAACATAGGAATATAGTTATTCGGTTATTCTAAGTGGACCTACATTGCTTAGCAATGCTTAACATCATCCCATTCTCCTGAGCTAATGATTCCTTTGCTATGGGCTGTGAACCTCTCCAGACTACACCTCTCCTTCTCCTGCCAACCAGAGTGCCAGAAGAGAGTATCTCAGTCAGTTCAGTGCTAGGAGGGACATCTGTGGTGGAGGGGTTAGTGCTGGGTTACCAATTTTACAGCTCCAAGTCAAAGGGAAAGGAAAAGGGGTCTCGTAACTCCCACTGCTTTCACTGCTGTCATCACTATGAGATGAAAGCTCCTCTGAACAGGTCCCACAGTCCAGGTGAGTTCAGAGCAAAGAAAGAGGAAAAGAGATCTTTCCTACTTTAGTTTCACCCTACAATCATGTTAAACTTCAGCTTTCATGAGATCTTCAAGTTAGTAAAGCAAACAGAAAGTTTTGCAGCAGCAAGTCTTGATCAGCAGAACGGCAATTTGCTGTTCTGTTCAATCCTATTTACATATTTTTGTCAGAAGAAGCAAATGACATTTCACTTTTCCAGTTCCTAATACAGTCTTTTCCTAGACTATGTTAAGTGACTATTTTTTCTTATTTGTCTGTCCTTCTACTCTGTTTCTTTCAGTAACTGATGAGTAAGTGGAAATCACAAGTCTGGTGTCACATGTGGTCACCCCCATGTAGATAGATCTTCAGCTGAAGTCCTAAGGCATGAAGATGCAATGAGATAACCCCATAACTAAGCACACAGTCTAACATTGTCAAGTTGCTCTGAAATTCCTCTCATCAGGCTTTACATCAGCAATTTCTTGCAGCCAGGAGCTCTAAAATCAGCCCTGCTCCTGGGAAAGGCAGTGACGGGGCAAACTAGAAAGAACCAATAAGATTTTTTTAGAGATTTCAAGGAAGTGTTGAGACATTTTTTTTTTTCTTCTTCTAGGGCTTCCCCAAACAACAAAAAAAAAATCACGTAAATCTCTCATTTCTTTCAAATCAGGTTCCAAACTAACAAGCTGAAATTCAGAACGACACCATCAATAAAAAAGTAGGAAATTTGAGGATTTCCCACCCCACCCCACTTTCAACAGTTTCCAAACCTTGTTACTACGATGGCCTGCGAGGGCTCTTTATTTTTACAGCTGCTGCATACCTAGTTCTCCTCTCTGGAAGACGCACACACAGCTCCAGCGATTCTAATCTTTTCATTCCAGGAAAGGAACCAGCTGTAAATCCACTGAAGCAAGATCAGGATACAGCACCAGGCCTGTCATTCTGGCCTCCCACTGGTTAAGACTTCCCTTGAACCACTCTCATACTCAGTTGTTCTGCCACAAGTCCAGAAACCTCTGGTTTAAGAATCCCTTCCCATCCTGAGCTCTCCAGTTCCAAACTCAATAGATCTCTAAAGGCACCAGTATTACAATTTTCATGATCTGGGGAGATACCCCTGCAAAACAATGGTTGACTTGGGTTTGGGGGAGCTCAGTTCCTCCCATCTTGAAAACACCCAAGAGAAGTGACATATTTGCATCCTCTCCTAATTTTGTCACCAATGGTGGGAATAAGGTTATCCCAGGCACACTCCCTGTCCTGGGGTGATGCTATAAATGTATCCATTGTGACAATGTTGCAGCACTTGATGGCACAGCTCCTTCCCTCTTTTACTCCAAGCAGGGCTGCCACTATCCCTGTGGACATCACATCAGCTTTCCACTGTATGGTAAGCTATAAGAGCAACAAAAATCTTGGCACTGTTAAAAAAATACAAATAATAAATAATAAATAATAATAATAATAATAAAAAGATCAGTGATTGTGAAGGGTGACCATTTCCCTGCACCCATGGAAAACTGCTCAGGGAGTCACCACGTGGTGGTGCGAGCACCACCTCCGGGATGGGGTTTTCCCAAATTTTCATGGTAACCTGGTGCCGAGTGTATACAGACACTCACAATGACTGCCTAGCAACATCTCCTGCCAATCCAGGCAGGGGTAGAGTGTACAAAAATGTGTGCCACGCTCTCCAGCTATTCCTGCAATGAAAATTTATTATCAGGAACAGAAAAACCTGTGTTGGGTTGATGGGGATGGGGTGGAACAGGACCTCCTGCCCATCTTTCCACAGCACTAACACAAGCCTGACTTTGTCTTCTTAGCCTTGGGAAGTCTTATTTGGTCTCCAGTTATCCTTGTGTCCCCAGTGGAAGCTCTGCGTATGTAGTGCTGTGTGAAACGATAACAAGGAAAAGGCAGTTCTGCGGCAGAAGCCAGCAGCAATTTCTGCAGCCAGCAGGTCAAGAGACCTGCAGGACTTTTCCAGATGTGTGCTGTTCCCTCATATTCTGTCTCAACCAGGGGGTGGCCCAGCGAGGGGGAATACGGGATTTGTCATGGAAGGGCTCTACTGCTCTCAGGAAAAGGGAATGAATAGGTCCTGAAAGCAGGGGCCCCACAGCAGCCCTGTGACCTTCTGGAGGGTGTCCTTCAGCACTGCTCAACCTATGAGAGGGCAAGCAGCCCTGAAGGTTGGCCATGGCTTAGCTCAGGCTTTACTCTTTTGGGATACCCAGTCATGATTGATTTTGGTGGTGGGGGAGTCTACACAGTGAGGAACAGCACAGAGGGGCCTGAGCTAGCACTGGGGTGAACCAGTACATCCATGCAATACTGCCCGATGCTATGCAAAGATATGCAAATTTATTTTGCATTAATATATATATATATTTATATATATATTTCTTCAGTTTTCTGAGAGGCTAGGAAGAAGATTTTCCTCACTGGAGGACAGTTACAGGAGGTGGGCATGCAAAAGTCTCAATTTTTCATCAGTTTAGCTGGCAGCAGGTGACATACCTGTTTTTTCCCAGACTCTCCTGAAGGTATTAAACTGACATAAAATCCAGGTTTGTGAAGCCTCACTGAGTGGGTGTTCATAATTCCTAGTCAAAACTCAAAGACAAAGCACCTTGCACTTTCTTAATAAGCATTTAATATGCATAGAAAACCTTGTAAATCATGTTTGGAAAATATATGTTTTTGAGACTTGCAATTAGTTTTGAAATTACTGTAATTAGCTAGCTCCTCCTGTAGACATCCTCCTTTTTATTGCTGTTAAAGATACACCTCTTATTTTCCTTCACAAGTAACATCTCTGTGTCAAGGATGTGACTGTGGAGACACCCTCAGAGAGTAAGAACGATGTCAGGATCTCAGATGTTCACCTGTTGAAAGGTGGAAACTTTCAGCACAATCTATAATAGATTCTCTTTGTGGAGTAGATTAGTTGAAGATGTTTAATCTTAGTTGAAGAGTTAAAATTAGTTGAAGATGTTGATTCTTGTCTCCAGCAGCATTTCAGCCCTGGATTTAATACCCAGCACAAATTCAAGAAGATAAAATGACAGAAATCTGCAAGCAGGGGAACTGGACCGCACAACTATTTCCTGGTCCTGCATCCATCAATCCTTTGTCTATAGTTTGTGTTTCCTGCTCCTGCCTGTGCTATAAGCATTTCAGTTGCACAAATGTCAGCTGAAAGTGACACCAGCTGCTCTGCAAGCTCCAGAGGCAGTTTCTAAGCACAGCTCATAAATACCATTTCTTACATTTGGCTGTGCCTGGGCCTTTCTAGTCATGATACGCTGCCCTGCTCTCCACGTCTGCAAGAATTAAAACTCCCTGAAACCCACGCCCTGCCCTATGTCTTTGATCCTTTTGTCTCGACTAAAGAAATCCACGCTGATATATAAAGCATGTGTGATACATCAGCCTGGTAGAAAGCTCCTTCGTGTATTAGCCCTCTTCTGGAGGAGTGAGATTTTTGTGGTATGATGCACAGAGCCAAACCTGCCAGCATTCCCTGGAAAGCAGGAATAAGGGGGAAAAAATCTGAGCTCATTATTTGAGACCTGATCATGTTATTATATACACATATATAAATTATTAAATAAAACATACACCCTTTTATGTTCCCCATTGCCACCCTGGTACATGGGCCCTGAGAACTGGGTGCTGGTGTCAGGGGAATATCAATCCATTTGGAGGGTAGGGAGCGGATTTGTCCATGCTGGTGAGCAGGAACATCTGGAGGGGAAGGAGGGAGCATTCCTGAGCGGAGCCACAGCTGGCTGCCCCATGCATCCACCCCAGCCACAGCTGGCACAGACAGCCTCGCGCCGCCGGCACCACTTCCACATGCTATAGCTCTTGCATCACGCCCTTAGCCTCTCCACACGTTGCTTGTCACTTAGACCGTCCCCACATGGCAGGGGCACAGCGCGGCCCTGGCCTCTGGCCCTATGCGGCGTAAGGACACAGGGCAAGGGGGAGCCAGGAGTTGGATCATTTGCATCCCGGAGGCATGAGTAAGATCATTTCCAAATACAGCAGCAAGTTGCTGTCAAGGGTTGCAGGACCGTTCATACCAGCAGTGGATGATTTGTGCATACTGTCATACAACATTACTAATGCCACTGGGTTCCCTCCCGAGTGGAATACCACCCCTTTGAGGCAAAGCCCAGCTGGTATTTAACCGCACAAAGGATCCCTATCAACTATCCTTTCCACTAAAGCTCTGATAAATCACAGTCCTGTCCCCATGCAAGTCGCAATGGCCTTGTCAACCTCCCCCCTCCGACACTGCCACAGAAACTCTTCTCCCCTCAATCAGCTGCTGGTGGTCAGAACCAGCCAGTAAAACCAGCTGGGACATGCAGATGACGCCTCTCTGAAAGAATCCCCATCCCACCACCATGACAGGGAGGTGGTGGGTCAGGTCTCTGACCTGTGAATCAAGAGCCTCCTGTGCCACAAAGCCACAAAGCTGTTGCATGATCCAAAGATTTCCTTAATTAAAACTAGAAATCAAATTCTCAAAATAGGTATGATTCCATATTGGATCAGCTCCCAGGTTTGATTTTGATCTTCCTAGTGAAGTTGTCTCCTTCCATTCCACTGGAAATCACTGGCTGGAAGCCTTTGGCATCCAGTGCAGCAGGGTTATAATAAATGTACTAAGCAACAGACTAAAAATTCCTGAAATCTGAAATGCTGGGACAGGAGTCAATAAAAGTTCTGGCATTTTAGTGCTCTTGCCCAACTTGCTAGATGTGTTTGTCACCATGAAGTGTGGAGAGATGGTATACTGCAGAGGTGATAAGCACTCGATGCCTTCTGCCACATCATGCAAACTGCTAAGAACAATAAAGGCCTTTAAAACCATGGACAATATTAAAAAACAAGGGTAACAGCACATGCTTTTTCTTTTTTTTTGTCTATGTGTGTTGAGGAAAATGAGGCAAGGCAACTGATTTATCAGACAGGTGTGATGCCAACTGAGACACTAAACATCTCTCCACCACGTTCTCCAGCTTCACTATAAATCAAATGGTCAAATGCATGAGAGGGACTATTGCTAACCTTTACCTCCTTTAAGGTACTACAAGGCAGTAGTCTCAGCAGTTCAAAGCCCTCCAAGATGAATGTAATGCAGACAGATCGTCTAAATCTTGTGGTTGCCCTAATAACCAACCACAACCTCAGAGTGGCCTGAGCTCATCAGCTATGAACTACATCAGCTATCCAAAGAGCAAGGGGCTGAAATCCAATCTCATCTGTCTTGGGGGTAAATCTAGGACAACATTTGTCAATGACAAAAAACTCACCCTAGTCTGGGTTGAGAACCAAAAGTAGGCTTGAACAGCTACGTTCTACCTCTACCCAGCCACCACAGCTTACAGCCCTATGGGGCAACACTCAGACACATTATGCCTTGACTAATTATTGACAAAGTCGTAGAAAATAGCTTTTGCTCTGACCACAAAGTAGACAACTTTACACAAATAAGCATGGCCTAAACAATGGGTTTGAAAATAAGGATCTCACCTGTTCTTTGTGATATGTTAATCCCAAACTGGCCTTTTCTGAAGCATGAACAAGGCAGAGAAGGGATACGATAGAAAGCCAAGATCAGTGGAAGAGTCAAGGAAGAAAAGACATGCTTTATCCTGTCTATCCTGTCTAAAAGATAGGCTTTATCCTGTCATGGCATCCAGGTGGGTAGCACTTTGCTCCATCCTCCCAGTACCAGTGTTTAATTTAGCCCATGGCACTTTTACTATATCATCTCCTAGATGAGATGGGCATTTTGGAGCATTTTTTCAAGAGATGTTGGCTTTCTCTTGCTTCAGTTAAACTTCAAAAAATGTCAAATGCTTGGTAAGAAGGTATGGAAGAAGGTGAAAGGAAAGGTACTTAGTCATCAATGTAGGTATAAAAAAGACATCACAAGACAAAATACATCTTTCTCCATTCTTTCTGAGTTAACACTCAAATCTTGTTAAAGCCTTACAGAGCACACACCTAAGGAGATATTCTTTCAGGGAATCCTAGGCCATAAATGGCTATCTACCTCTGTGGCCTTTGAAGTCACTTGAGAACCGTTCATTGACTTCACTGAGCTTCACACAAGACTAAAAATACTGAGTATCTCCAGGTAACACACAGACTCAGCTGAGGACTAACAGGCAAACCGACATTCCATTTCTGACAGTTCTGGGTTAGTTATTGCCTTACCATGGGATGTTTTTTCAAACTATGATGGTAAATTCTGAATTCTACAACATTCTCTCGTAAAGATTTTAAAAAAAAAAAAAAAAGGTAAAATAAAAAACAATGGCTTTCCCCATGGTTGCTTTGTTTTATTTGGTTTGCCTTGGTTTTCCTAGAGGTTCAGAAATGGAGATGGCTTTATCCACAAACCCACACTTAATCAGGGTCAGAGCATCTACCTCTTCCCACTTCCCAACCACTGCATCTCCCTTTGCACAGACCATTAATTAACCCCCTACACAGAGCAGGGTTTGGCTTCTCTACTGAATACCCCGACAATTAGTGCCAGCTGTTAAGGATGACACAGCCCCTGTGTGTACTGAGAAATGGGCTGAGACCACAAATTCATCTCACATCAGTCACCCTTAGCACACTAAAGCCTTTGACCACCACAGTCAAAATAGGCTTCTCTCAAACTAGATACCTAGAAGAAATAGGAGCAGTGTATTTTGCATTATATTTTCCATAGAACAAGTGGATCTAACTTCTTAGATGGTAGGGCTGGATGGGACCCTTTCTCAGAAGCTCTGTAGGTGGGATAAGAGCAAATGCTGACCATTACTGTCTGGGCCAATTATATTCCAAATAAGAGGACTTATTTACCTGCTGGACTCCATTCTTTGTCTTCACAGCCTTCTTCCTTAAGGCAATTCCAGAAGTGTAGAAGAAATAGCCCTGTAGGCCAGATCCAGCCCTTATATTCCCAACTGGGCCTTCCTCTCTAAAACAATGGGGAAAAAAAAAAAAAAAAAAGAAAAAAAAAAAAGAAGAAAAAAGGAAAAAGAAAAAAAGAAAATAATAATAATAATAATAATAATAATAATAAAAAAAAACCAAAAAATCCAAAAAGCAAATCCAAATGAAAGGCTTAAACTATACATAGAGTTGGTTCTTAAATTCCACATCTGACAGAAACCGTGGGACTGTTCAGAATGAAAGCAAAGGCTTCGCCTCACTCCCTCTGTTATCCACAATGAAACTAGTAGGCCTATGGTAAGCTCCACGTAAAGTGACTGGAGAACACCATAAATTACTGACCTTCATTCACCTACTTTGTGCTGTGTGTGCTGACGTACTCAGCTACACTTGGAACTGCAGTAATAACAAAGATATATGCAGTCTGGAGCTGATCTGGAGAATGTAGAAACAGAAGAGACCCTTAATGGAAGCTGTGCCTGATGAGCCAATTTTGCTCATGTTATTGGATACCTCATTTTGACCATCCTTCCCATCTCCATTCAGGATCCTTCCATTCCCTCTTTCTTCAGATATGGCTTTCCATGCCTAAAAACATCCCAGACAAAGCGTGCACATCATCACCAGGATATGCTGCACAAAGTCATATTCTCCTACAGTCTTCTGGTATCAGTAAACCTCTAATACATTCAATATACCCTCTCATCATCTGCACACCTCTATACAATTCCTATATGCTGCAGTTTTATTGGAATCAATTCAAGATTCACTGATGTCTCAGAAATGCATGAGTATTGTCTGAAAAGCTCAGGAAAAAATCCTGCAAATTTCTTTTGTTGTTGTTGTTGTTGTTGTTGTTGTTATTTTTGTGAAGACACAACATAATGTTTTCTTTTTTCTCTCTTTCTCCCACTATTCTTTCCTATTTGCAGAAATACTTCCTTATTCAACGTACAGCATCAGGCGAGGAGACTGCTTGGCTTGTTAGGCTCATGCTGAGCGAAAGATGAGCAGAGAAGGGTGAACCTGCGCAAAGAACTATCATTGCCCTACCCTGTCTCCTTCTTCTGGAAAACCACTCAAGGTCTCACCTTTGTCCATCACATCAGAGCTATTTGTATTTGTATTCAGAAGTTGCTATTAAATGAGTTAGTAAATTCCCAACAAGAAAAACAGTCAATAAACCACAGCAGGTCTTAAGTTAAATCCAGGACCTAGAGGGACAAAATATATGGGGCAAAATTCTGCTCCCAGTAGATAAGTAGTAACTTTTTAGTTATTACTAACCCAGTTAGTAACTCTGACCAGATTTTACTAGTGCTCTTGCCAGGAAATCCAAGCTGACAGGCAATGGCAGCAGAAACTAAGAATAACAAGATTTTTGCCTGCAGTTCATGCCCCCTGCAGCAGAACTGAATAGCCCACAGTGGAGGAGGATAGGGGAGAGCTTCTTTGCTCTTGTTAGGGTCTATTAGTCTTGTGGCTAATCAGAAGGTATAAGGTCTCCAAGCCTTCAATCCAGGACTATAATCTCACATTACAAATGGCATCGAAGTCACAAATGTACACTGTATACAACATTCATGGAAAAAAGTAATTCTCCAAGACTAATAACTATTCTGTCATTCCTTCAGGTCTTGACATGCCACGGCCTTGGGCTCAGGTTATTTCATGTTCATTTGCCTTCTTTGTGGCCCTGTGTGAGGTCTTTCTGGAGTTTAAGCTGGAGGACAGCCAAGGTGTCAAAGGGACACCTTTCCTCTGAGCTGTTGAGTGGAATGTCCTAAGTTTATGAACACTGGAGTAATTCTAGGTATATGGCCCTCATGAGCACCATCAATCATGGACTTTCATTTCAAACTCTCCCTATTTTTTATGGCACTTCCCATGGCTGGGTAAGAGAAATGCTGTCACTCCCACCAGATCACTGCAGCTTACTGAAGTTGCTGAGCTGGGTGCTAAGTTATTTTTAACACCCAGCAGGGTGCCTCCAGCAGATACCTAATGAGGACTGTGGAAATCTGAGAATGAAAGAAAATGAAACAAACAAACAAACAAACAAAACTGACAAACTCTTAATACTGCAAGTCTCAGTACCTGCTGACACAGAACTCAGGTAACTAAATGTGACTGTGGACCATTCTCAAGGTGAAATACATGCTCCATAAAAACCCAGGGCAATGATAAATGTCAGTCTGTGGGACATGGATCTAACATCTCAGGCACTTCTAAGTATACCGATTTGTCTATCTACTGGTTAGTCTATCTAATAATTTATCTATCACTTATAAAGCTCTAGACATCAGTGCTGAATTTAAAGATTATGTCAGGGAATATTGTCCTGTTAATATTTTAATATTCAGGGAATGTTAAAATATTGTACCAAGAAGAGAAACAAGCAAAGAGCCTGAAATATCTGCTTAAGATTTTTCCAAATACCTACTATTACTTATTCTTAGACTTCACTGGACATATTCAGATAGTTGATCATTTAGATCCATCTTTCTGAGAATAGTATAGGAATTCAGATACTGAAACAGGCACGAAGGCTATCTAGTCCCGAGGAAGAGAAAGGACACTTCTTAGTTTACGAAACTGCTCATGAAATAACCTGAGAATTCTGAATTACTATTATGGAATTATTATGCATTGGAGATACTATCATTTACTGGAGATTTTCCCCTTAATCTGTGTCTGACCTGGCAGAATCATAACTTCCCAGTAGACTGTATCAAACCTACTCAAAATGTTTTTCCTGCTTGTCACTCAAGGCTGTTTGGGAATTTGGTGGTGGGACACACTCTGTTTTCAAAGTGCTTCTTGATTGTTTGGTTTTAATGAGAAAATGTCATTTTATTCCAGAAAACTTTTACATTTCCAGGCAGCTACTGTCTAGGTGTCTACTAGATTCAGGCTAAAATTTCCCATCAGAGGCTGAAAAAGTTTCCCAAGAAGTTTGCTGTGTGTTAGTGCTTGAGGAAACAGGATGAATGAGAAAACAAGAGTCAGCAACCAATCTGAGATATTTTCCATGGAGCAGAATTGTATTCAATACCTCTCTCTCTCCTTCATACCTTCTGGGCTGTGCAGCTCTTTGGCCTCCTTCAAGTCTCAGCAGATTAGCTCCTTAGACAATGAAATATGCAATTTATTGATTTTACAGGTAGGACACAAAACCACACTGAAAGCATCTATATGGGATGGGGAAAAAAAAAAAAAAAAAAAAAAAAAAAGGCTCAGGCCTGTATTGCCTATGATTCAGACCAGCATGCCAGCTCCAAATTAAATGTTCCATTTCATTTTAACATATGGCTCAGAACAGTGTGTGAAATATGCTTTCCAAAAACCATGTACAACTGTAGTCTTCAGTCCTAAGCGAGGTGGTAGCCACGCCACACCTGGGGGCAAAAAGCTGCAGCAGCAGCAAGGAATCTGATACTGCCCATCCCTCCTGGGTGCTCTGGAGAGTGTGGGCCTTCCTAGGACCCCCAGGGAACAGGAAAACAAATCTCAGCTGTGTAGATTCACCTTCCCATGTAAACCTATCCTTGCCAGTCCAAAGCTCTCCAGAATAAAGTCCGTAAGTTACCATTCAAGGTGGCTTCAGCAGATCCTCTTGGGCTTTCCCACCCTCCTCCTTTACAACGCAGCCCCCTTTCTCCCTTCACCTTCTGCTTAAGCTTGCCTCAAGCTGCGGCTATCAGAGGATGAAATGACAGGGAATTGTCTTTGTTGGACACGGAGGTGGCCAAGGTGGGCCCAAGGTGCAGACAGGCATTCTCCTCAGCAGTACCACTACTCCTCCAGCCTTCCCAGACACCCAGAGGCCCAGCAGCCTCCAGCTCCCAAGGCTGCAGGCAGTGGCTTTGTCCAGCTACTCTGCTGTCTTGAGGGAAACAAGGAGGGTATTTTCTTTGCTTGTCCCTTAATTCAGTCAGCAAACATTCCCCGCACACACACACACACACAAAAAAAAAAAATTGTGCTGGGAAGAATTGGTCTATGCACCATCTTGCATTTGCCAAATGGATTAGCTAATAATTGCTGGATGTCTCAGATGCAAAAGGGGTCCTGAGTCCTATGTATGGAAGAACAAGACTTGATCTTTATTTACTTTATTTATCATTATTTTCCTCCCTCTTTCTCACCCTTGACAAGACCCTGACCTGTTTCCTAAATCCTTTCTTTTGGGGTTGTGGGGGAGCAGGGGAGGGGCATGGGGGTCTTTCATTAAAGCCTGTGAGCCTAAAAGTGACTTTGGGAGGCAGGATATTAACCTTTTAGGCTCCTAATGCTGCATTACAAGCTCTAATCCTGCATTCCAAGGCAGGCTGAAAAATGAGAAAAGGATGAGTAGAAGAGAAAATATCACCCACTCTGCAAAATGCATTCACTCCAAAGGAAACAGAGGCCATTGCAAGGGAGGTAAATAGACAGGACAAAAAAGAAGCCAAAATAGATTTGAGTGTATTTTTCTGGGCATATCTAGAAATTACTAAAGAGCAGAGGGGCTCTAGAGTGATTTATCAAAATGATAATTTCAGCCCCTCTCTTTGGCTTCACACCACTCCCCAGGCCCTCCCAGCAGTCCGTCATTACTGTTATCACCCGGGCTGTGGGATCAGGGCAATAACAGTCCCACCTGAGCCAGGGAGGGCCTGGCAATGAAGGGAAGTGATACAGCTGCATAGTGGGATGGGAAAGTCCCTCAGCACAGGGGGAGCAATGGGGCTCCAAAACAGCTCTCAGATGTCTTCCTCTCTAGATTAAGCATGGGATGGCCAAAAGTACTGCCTATCACTTGGGGGAAGGTTGGTAATGCCATAAAACAGGTAAAGCTCTCCCTCTGTACCTTACCTTACCAGCAGGCTCCGTAGCCCAGACCATCTCAGCAGGTGACAGTGTCTGTTGCAGCCCTAGGACAAGCCAGCTCTGTGCCCACAATCTCACTGCTCAGATATTTCATTCTCTAAATATTGTAAGAACATAATGGTCTGATTTCATGTGTTGATGTATATCTGAGCCATAAGGCCATCAGACAATATTAGTCTTCAGGCTATGCATGCACAAAATGAAGTAGGAGAAAAGGGGATTCTAACAGGACAAAGAGAAAAAAAAAAGGAGGAATCTGAACAATTAATAAATTTGCTATAGTGCAAAAAGGGAGGGAGAAAGAAGGGCTAGCATTTGAAAATACCTGTGGATGAAAGTTATGGAAGTGTTAGTGGTGATCTGAAGTACATCTCAAGGATTCAGCATACATCAAAAGAGAGCCTAAGTTTGAGGCAGTGATTTGTTCAGCACAGTTTTTTCTCATTTCCAGCGGTGCAGAGCGAGGCCCTGGAATGTTTTGTGTCAATCGTTATTTTGGTTTATTTAGTGCTTACTATAAGCAACAGTGACAAAGGAAGGAACAGTGCTCAGAATCTGGTAGGACCTAGATGGCTGTTGAGCCTCCATGATGTTTTACACTGGAATATTCTTTTTTTTTTTTTTTCAGGAATAAATATAAATATTACATGGGAATAAATTGATTTTGATACAATTTTGCTCAAAGAGAAAATGAATGTTTAAGGATTAAAATTTCCTTCTCTGGCATGTAAGGGCAGAATGATTCATGACATTTGAGTGAACTGAGGTAGAGAGGGTAAGGGAGCGACTTAACTCCTAGGTAAAGTTTATGAGTATTTTTTAAGATACAGAATTTTCTTCAAAGTCGAACTCAGATCTCACACATATTGATACCTTCCAGTCTTCCTCTCTGTGAATGAATGCACTGATATAAAATCATCTATAAACCCAGACAGCTAACTAATAATTTAATTTCATCTCTGTAGTCTAACACAAGCTTCAAGAATCTCTCTTAGAGTCCCAACACCCCCATGAAATCTGATGGCAAGTGAGAAAATGGAGGTCCTAGCTGAGATCTGAGAACTGGACACAAACACCTACACAGTGATCTACCACAAACTGCTGTAAAATTACTCTGCATTCACATTCCTTGATCACATTCTTGCTTCTCAGCACAGAAAGCTCACTCAAACTGTTTTCCCCTTGGTTTACATTCATGTAAATTAAACAAAATAAACCAAAGCAAATCAGCCCTGACTAGCTTTGGGTTCACTCCCTCTCTGCAAGACACACACCAGGGCTTTTCTTAAAGCATAGCCAAAACCAAAGAACAATTAGACTCTGGGTTCCCTTTTAAACTAAAAGGTCCCATCCAGGCTGTGGGTTCTGCTCCAAACCAGACAGTGAATCCATCAAAGGGTAGACAAAAGAGTTCAGTGCTGTGGGACTGGGATGCACAGCTCCTTAGCTGGTGCAAATCACTGTCATCCCATGGACTTTTAGAGAACTTGACTTGATGGACTTCTTGTTCAGGATCTGAGCATTCTACTTTTTAGCCTAGGCAGGAAAAGCACGTTTGTTATTCCAGGGGCTAAGGTTTTAATTTTTTTTATTATTTTTTTTTTATTTTATTTTTTGTATTCTTTCCCCCCTGGATTAACAACAGCCAGTAAGGAGCAAAGAAGGGCTGGAGAATCTCATTGCCTTGCTAATCTGTGGTCTGCAACAAGAGCTGCAGAAAGGGTTCTTGAAGGAAAACCAAACTGGCTTCGGGAGCAAGCCAAACCCAAGTGTTTGGGAGGGATCCGGGAGAGAGGATGAAGCATGGGGAGGGGGAGAGGTAAAGGAGGGTAATAAGAGCTGTGTGTGGTACTTACACATAGAAAAAAAAAAAAAAAAATCTTGAAGATGGGTTTGGGATTCCTTCCTTTGGAAATAGTTGAAAAAAGGAGCAGAACGCGGCATTTAAGAAGAGGTTAGAAATGTTTAAAAACAGAACAAAGGAAAACAAAACAAATAGGAGGGGGGGAAAAAATGTCCTTGAGGGTTTCTCTCCCATCAGCACTCCCATTCCAGAAAAGGACACTGGGTAAGGCTACATGATCAATGAATGCATCCTGACCCCAAACGCACCACAAGAATAATAGATCTTACATTGCACTTTCCTTTAGTTGAGTTCAGAACACTTTATGGGAAAACTTGTGTTTTCCACAAAAAAAAAATAAAAAAAAAAAAATGTTTTCCAACAGGAACTGGAACCAGGAAAAAAAATATAGAGAAATTTTCCATCCAAAATATAAAATCTAGAGAGAAAAAACATTTAGGGGAAAAATGTTTTGTTTAAAACCAAAACATTTTACTTCTAAGAGGAAAGCCAAGGCATGGGTAAGTTAAAGTGGCTTGTCCAGAAACCCACTTGGGACTTGCACCTAGATCTCCTAAGCCACAAGCCAGTCTGCCTTCATTTAAACTGCAATGTCAACAGAGATTTCAGGCAAACATCGAAAAATGAGTGCAGTATTACCGGCAGAGACGCCAGGTTATAAACCAGCCTCTTTAGAGATCTCCATGCCCACACACGTACTATTCATCACTGGCAAATAACAGAAAAGCAAGGCAGGCTGTTCCCAGAGAGACCATTTACCCCTGTTATCCCCCTGTAATAACCAACCCACTAAAAGTGCATGCAGCACTCCTTGCGCAATCTGCTCATCTGCTGTGTATAATATCACACGTGCTATGTACATAAGGTCAAGCTGAACAGGCACAAGCCATTCCCAAGGCTCTGAAATTCCTGCGTGCTCCACTCGGGCAACTTCTGTGAGTGAATTCCCCTGAATGACAGTGAGTTTCAGCCTCTCTAAAACCTAAAGATTTTCTCCTAAGCAAACAGCATGTTAATCCTGCATGGAGTTTTTACAGAGCACACGGATCATGTCACGTATGGAGACTCTCAAGATGTCATCTGCCACTTAAGAGGTACTAAGAGAGCCAAGAATAGCAGAAACCCAGAGCAGTGCATACCCTTGGGTGCTCTACAGCTGTGCTTGAGTCTGGAAGACATGTAATTTTCACACCATTTCTCACCAACCTACATTCAGTCAACTCCATTTTTCCCAGCTCTGTGGTCTAAACACACAAATCTCCAATTTTCACTTTGTTTTCTTGTTCAAAAGAGCTGGCAGTGCCCGTTCACAAAACACTTTCAGTCCACTGCTTTTTGGTGCTCTGATTTACATTGGCTTCTGGAATTGGCTCCCCTATTTAAAAACTAATTCACTAAGCAAAGACAGGAGAAACAAACAAACAGAAGAAAAGAAAAGAAAAGAAAAGAAAAGAAAAGAAAAGAAAAGAAAA
>NC_048894.1:2540306-2609683 GCF_011077185.1 Oxyura jamaicensis
AAAAGAAAAGAAAAGAAAAGAAAAGAAAAGAAAAGAAAAGAAAAGAAGAGAAAAAGAAGAAAAGCAATTTACTTGGATGGACTGATCAATAGATTGGTTCATGGTTTCATTGCACAACATTTGGGAGTGAGAATGAGCTGTGACACTGAGACCTGCAGATGAGAGATACCACAGCAAATCTGTCACTGTTCACCTCCTTCCTGCCTCTTTGCCTTTGTTTGTGGGTGAAGAATTTGCAACCTTAAGCCCTAGCCTTACCCATTTCTCTAAGTTGACCATACACACTCCTCCAGTCAATAGAAGTAGGCAGGCATTGCCAGGGAGATCATTCATCCCAAGAAAAGGAGGAGGAATTAATTATTTGGGAGCTAAATATGCAAGTTGGCTATTGACAGTCATTAGCCAACATACACATGGTGAGCAGCATATCAGGTTCTTATCTTAGCTGGAACCAGCCACATATCATAAATTCCTTCTGCATAAATGAAGCAAATCTGTTCCAGATGAACAAGGAGATTGTCATTAATTTCACACCTCAGAACTGTGTTAGGTGTAACCAATCTAAACTGTCATCAAACCTAACGGTAGAGGATACAGAAAATACTTTCTAAGGTGATTTATTTATTTTATTATTTTTAATGACTTTGTGGAAAATAGAACAGAAATGTTGGACCTGCGGTAAGACCTGAAAGAAACAAACAAACAAACAAACAAACAAACAAAAAAGCATGTTGTTGGGTTGTGTTACAGGTGTATAGCCATACCGCTGGTGTGTGATCCTGCTAACTAGAACCAATCTCCAGGGCTTCCAAAACAAATTGGGCTTAGGTCTTTAAGATCGACTTTTTGTCTTGAGACCAAAGAGAGCTGGGCACTCAGCTTCTACTGAAAGCCCTTTCTAGGCCTCTTGTGGGCCTCTGGAAACCCTATGTTTCTACTTCTGTGCTCTCAAACTAATGAGATTGCAGCTCTACATACAGTGCTGAAAGACAGTGTGACAACAGAAAGGTTAACACAATACCTAAGGCATGCTTTCAACATTCGAAGCAATTAAAATTTGGAACTTCTGTGTGATTTACTGGCAGATGTGGTGCTCAGAGAAATTTCACCCTTTTCCAGTCCAATGGCCAATAACTCATTACATTAAAATCCTCTCCAGTCCAATAATTTCAGAGATCAGCTTCTTGGTGCATTTATTTGCAGTTTTGTTTTTCTGTTTGTTTGTTTGTTGAGAAGTTTTTCTGTTTGTTGATGTACCGGCAGACAAAATGTACTGGCAGACAAAATGCTTATGGTTGCTGGAGCCTTCTGTGCACACACAGGATGGAGATCTGTCATTTCTGGATCAGGAGAGCTGTCTGAGAGGGACTGCACACAAAGTCTTGTGGCTGTGGCAAGACACTTCACAAAAGGAGTCTCACCTGCTACCCTAGAGATCCCTGCTGAAGATCTAGAGATCCCCTGTTGCATCAATGGCAGTCAAGATATAAAATAAATGGACTACAAGGTCTTATCCAAGATCCAGAGCACTGAAACAGGCTGCCCAGAGAGGCTGTGGGGTCTCCTTCTTTGGAGATATTCAAAACCCACCTGAATGCCATCCTGTGCAATGTGGGCAGGGGGGTTGGACCAGATGATCTCTGAAGACCCCTTTCAACCTCAGCCATTCTGTGTGTCTATCCATAAAGCAATACGGCATGTGTTGGCTACCACAAGGATGAATGGGGTACACATGAATAGTAATATCTTGTGAGACAAGGTCCCAGTGATAGGAATTTAAAAATTGCGCTACTTCAAATGGGGATCAGACTTGCTTTCAGGAGATAAAAAAAAAAAAAAAAAAAAAAAAAAAAAAGTACTAAAAAACTACTTTCTCTTAGAATATTTAATCATTAGAAATAATGGTAATTAAAAAAAAATAAAGAAATGTGTCAAAGGTACGAAAAAAAATAAAGAAACAACAAAATTAATCTATCCAAATATGTACTTTTCTCTAAACCTTAAAAAAAAAAAAAAAAAAAAAAAGTTTTTGGCTTGGAATGAACTGAGTTGAATATGAAGACCAAAACCAGTCACTAATTAATGGTGTCTGGTTTTCTGGTATTTATGCACCATAAAAATTAATAAGGGACTTCTCTGGGAAAATAAATGGTTAGCTAGAAAGCCAATTTTGGCCTTTGTTTTTTTCAGTTAGTCATAGCTGTTCCGTGAGATTCCTTGAAACTTCAAGCTGGTTACTTCCCAGGAACTTTTAGTGATTTACCAAAGCCAAATTTTCAAATGAGGAATTGATGCAATCTCCCTGATATCAGCATACAGGGACTGGGTGTAAAATTTAAGTGTCCATGCTGACTCCCAGACCTCATTTTTTTTTTTTGCTACACGTAAGCAAAAAATGTGTGCAAAAACTTTTTAAAAGCTACAGGTATTTTTACATGCATCCATATATATAATTTCCTGGATATGAAGACTTAGACACCAGCCCCTCTATTCTTAACCATGGTAACCACCTGAAGTAGTCACATAGAGGTAAGCATTTTTTATTATTATTTTTATTTTTTCTATATGGGAAGATCAAAGGTAGCGAACATTTAGACTGAACAGCAGGGCATGGTACAAATCCCTGCCCTATCTTCCAGCTGGTTTGATATAATGCAGTCTGCACATGGAGATACTAGGTTAGTCCTTTCAACAAAACAGTGCACGTGAACGGAATTAAACGTTGTATGTAAACTGAAAAACTACCTTCCAGTAGGTTTAGCTGGTGCAGAGCTGTGGAAGCAATAAAAGAAAGGTACTCAGACAGCAAACAGCAGCTTTAAAGCATAAACACATTTTGCTTGGGCCTCACCGAAGCTGTGGATATCTGATATTTCCCGCCTTTCTGGTGGAGTTCCCATACTCCTTATCAACTTCCAGTCTCTCAAGAGGCAAATCCATTGCACCACTGCCATCCCCACCCGTGGAAGCAACATATTGCAGCTTGGGTGGCCTGGCAGAGGCCAGCACATAGCTTTCTGCTGAGCAGAGCAGCAGAGCTCAGTGAAACAACCTGGTGGACATGGAGAAAACAAGCCCAGGAGCCCATTTATAGGTCTACATGAGAAAGAGCAGCACTAACAACACATCCTTGCATAACGACTTGGAGCTTCAAATGGAAGCTCCCGAGCCAAATCTTCAGCTTCTTGTAAACCAGGATAGTTTTTGACATTGACAGAGCTCTGCTAATTGACATCAGCTGAGGATCTGGCCTGCCTCTTTTTTTTCTTTTCTTCACAGTTTTGCTGGAGTCTGTAACTTGAGCTTTTCCCATTAATGAATCAATTTCCTGCAACAGCACAGCATTGGAGAAGGAGTCCTGTTTGGGCATTTCTAGGCAGCGAGGTCTTCTTTGAGTCCTGTGGAGAGCTGCAGGTGTTTGGCTTCGGATGAAAGGAGGAACTAACAATGCTGGTTTATTCCTGACATTAGTCCTGATATTTTGCTGAAGTATTTCAGTGATGTCAGAGCCAAACCTTAGGAAAAAAATATGTATGTAGTACACAGGGTTGGGACCAGTGGATGGATTAAAAAGACATGATTATTTTGATTAACTTGATTTAGAGCGCCAGTGGTGCTGAATCATGTTCAGCCAAAGAAATATCACAGAGACAAAATTTACTTCTCTATACTCAGAAAAGAGGGAGAGGTGGAAGGCTGGGGGAGAAAAATGAAAGAAAAATTACTCTGAATCAAAAGATGAAAATATTCACCAGTTCAAAACTTTCTTCTTTTAATGATGCTCTTTCTTAGAAGATGACCACAAAACATAGAGATGTGTAATCCATTAAGAGTGTAGTCTTCTGGACAAAATAATCTGAATTTAGTCAACCCACAAGTCTGCTTCTTACTGGGTGGGCTCTGGCTGAGGAGGAGATAGGCTTTTGCTTGATTCCCTCGGATTAGGTGAATGTACCACAGGCTTTCTGGATGGTATCTAATAACCTTTGCTAGCAGATTTTCATCCTGGTTCTCTATTGATGCTTTCTTCATTCAGCTCTTCCCATGTTCCTCAAAGGTTGGAAATGTTGAAAAAAAGAAAAAAAAAAAAAGGAAAAAAAAAAAGGAAAAAAAAAAATAAAAAAAAAACACCTTTTTTGCAAGACACAGCCGAATGGAGAGAGCTTGAAAGTGTGGCTTGAGCCACAGCAATGTAAAACATCTCTGGAGAAATAATGTTTCTTGAAGTATTAGCAATGAAAGGATGCAGATCTTGCCTTGTCCCTTGCTCCCCTCCTCTGAAACAGGGAGGACAACACCAAACCACATCACAGAACCATTAAGAAACAGCATTCACACATAAAAAACGGAGGGTCCGATGGGAAGATAACATGGAAATACCAAGCAAAGGCTTAGCTGTCACAGCATGAGCACCCTTGGAAAGTCACCCTTCCTCCAGAAGCTGCTGCGCTGGGGCTGTGCCTCATCTTGGATATGGGAGGTCTACGATCAACCTTCTATATGTCCTTGGTCAGTCTTAAGTCATCAGGTCTTTGGTCGTTCTGGCATGTGCCTGCATATCTTTGCTATTTTGTGACAAATGCTCAGGGAGTTCACATTTGTCTTAACACAGAGTAAGAAAATATATGAAAGCTCAAAAGCCAGTAGCATATGTATGGTACTTGAAGGAAAAACAGTTTTACATTTTTTTACATTTTTTACACAGCTATTTACATTTTGTCTCTGTTTTCATTTAGACACAGAATCACACAAGACATTCGGGCCAGGTCTCGAGGACACAAAGCTGGAAGAAAGGTTGTGCCTATGGCTCTATTTCTGCTGAGTTTTCTGTGCACTGAGCAGAGCTCAGTCTGTATCGGGTTATTTTTACACCAGATAGCTGAGCTGCTGTGGTATCACTGATGGAACATAAGCACACCTAGATGTGATAAAAATATGAGTCTAACTACCTACTTTATTAAACATTTATTTGTTTGTTTTAATGCCAAAAATGGGCTATGCAGTCAGGATAAATGCACACATTCTTTTTTCAATTCTTTCAATTAAAGAAATGTTGGGACTGGGTTTTTACCAAAACAAAAGTGGAGGTTTTGCACCTACTCTGGCAATAACTTTTTCTGTTCTGGTTAAAATTTCAGTTAAAGATGATTTCCCTATCAAAATATTTTGTTCTAGTCAAAAAGATCATTTGTATTCAAACAAAAAGCAACCCTTAAACACAACAATCCCTGAACAGAGCAGATGGGTGAGGAAATGTGGGCCAATACATCTGTATGTCCCAAGACCTGTTTTCTACACTGAATCTAGTCATGACACTCTCGTATCTCCAGAGTGAGAGGACTCCCAGCAAAGCCCCCCCACTGCTGCATCCCAGCTCTGGTAGGGGTGATGAATTAAGGGGGAAAGTGGAAAGGATAGATCAACAGGGAGTGAAGGTGAGGACTGCATGCAAAGAAACTCAAGGAAAATCCCTCACCTGAAGCTCATGCTATTCCCAGGCATCCAGCTGTGGGTTCTTCTTCATCAAATTCATCCTAACACTCTGCCCTGCATTTCCACCTGTTCTGGGGAACAAGAGGGGCCAGGTGCATCCCACCCTGGAATGAGCACAAAAAAAACATCCAGCTCCTCCTGTTTTCAAGAGCCATTTGAAATCCTGTGTTGCCCCTCCCCTGAGCTACAGTAATGTTCCAAATGACTGGACACCTTACTGGACTAATTTAAATTAATTTAAATTAAATTAAAATTAATTAATTTAATTAAACTACAGGCTAATTATTAGCATGGATGGGCACAGACCTTACAAGCTGGTCCCAAAACCACACTTGAACATGAGGTTCTTTGGGGATGAAGCATAACTTGCAGTTCCCATTAGGTACCACGGGAAAGAGGTCTTCTACACCAAAGACTTTCCCAGAAAGACTACAAGTATTCCAAAAGCCCTGTGCATTACCCAGGCATTAAACCACCCACAAACTGAGCCCCAGAGGATACGGAATTAACTGCTCGTTTCCCAGAACCCTCAGGCAGTTTGTCACAGGCTAATAAAAAGAATAACTGATCATGGGGGAAAGTCATAATTAGACTTACAAAATGTACCCTAGACTTCGTGTTTTGTTTCAAATATCGGTACCACCAAAGAAGAAATATTTTGTGTTTCTACAATTTCCTGAATAAAATTGAGAGGAAATCATAAAATGCAAAAAAATACCCACAAATGAAAAGTCCTTATCTTGACGTGAAAATATTATTCAGAATCTCTGTGGATTGTTTTGCTAATTTCCAAAATGGATGATCAAATACAGAGTGATCCTTCTTTGGCTGCCAATATTTTTAATAGGCATCTTAGTCAATGTTAGTACAGCTGTCCTTTCAAATCAAGTCTTCTGATGACTCACACTTGGATTCAGAGATTTCCCGAGGTTTTATCTGCTCTCCTAATGCTCTTTGGTGGACCCGTCCTTGAATCCTGTCACATGAGAGAGCAGAAGGTGTCTCCTCATCCAAAACATACAACGCACTGGGCAACAAAAAGGACACACACAATTAAAAGAGGCAGGAAAATAAGGACTTTTTTTTTTTAAAAAAAAAAAAAAAAAGGGCAGGGGGAGGGGAATGGCAAGGTCATTTCATGCTCCTGCAGGTCGGCATTTATACATAAAGCTCTTGGAACACCGTACTTCTGCAACCACCCTCCAGCCTTACTCATGGCGAGTTCACATCACCTGTTTCCCCTTTGAGTCGACATTTCCAAGGACTTTGGCTTTCTGACATGCAGTTGGAAAATTAAAAGGCAAGAAAGTCTTCACATTCTGAAGAAAACACGGCTGCTTGCAAAGCCCCGGGGAAATGTCAACAGCCAACGGAAACGAAGAAGAGGAAGCCATGAGACACTATCCCTACTGTAGAAAACAACCAATAAATTAATATTCATTTCAGGAATTTTATTTTACCCTGATTAAACTTTTCCCATGTCAATTCAACAGAAGATTGGAGGGGATTCAATAATGAGGTTCTGGAGGGGGAAAAACATTCTCCCATAAATGCTCATTCTTCAGGTGGAAAAGTGTTTTGTGGCCCAAAGTCAATGTGTAACATGAGATAGGTTTTGTGTAGATAACTACAGTTCTGTTACTGCCCAGATTGGTCTTGGTCCTACTGAAAATAAATAAATTAATAAATAAATTGAGAAGTCTATGGGCTGAATAGTTTAATTTTGAAGCCTCCAGTAGCTTGAAATATCTCCAAACCTATTAAACCCTGAAACCAAAATAAACATTTTGTCCTCCCTTCATGGAAGCATAAAGAATGTCTTAAGTCAACTCATCCACTTGCCTGCCAATACCAAATTACCCTCAAGAACATATTCTCCAGGGCTTTGTCAAATCAGTTTTAGCATTCCTCAAGCAATGGGGGGTTCTACCATGTTCCTGGAAAGTCTATTCCAAAATCTGTTCCCATATCCTTCTAAAAACCAATATAAAGTGCCTGTTACCTGCAAGCACCATAGCTGGAGAGGACTTGAATTTTCCGTTCTGTGGTAAATCCCTTGTTTTCAAATAACTTTCCAGTCTGAATCCAAAGGAAATCCAAATATTTTCAAAATTTCCTACTAAAGACAACTTTGAGAGAAAAGGACACTTTCTGATAAAAATGCTCATCTCAATAAAGACAAATTTTCATGCTGAGTTCAAGTTTTATTTTTTTGTATACAACTAATATGCTACAGCATCTAAAATTAAAAATGGAAATGAAAATCCAGTATGAAATTCAAAAACAAAACTTTATTTTTCTTTTTGATTAAAGTTCATCAGAATTAACATTTGCAAAACACTTCAGTTCTATCAAATTGGCTTCATCCAACAGGAAAACATTCTTTCAGAAAATTTCCCACTGGCTCTCAGACAGGTCTATGCAATATCAAGGTCAAAAGGAGTACTTCTGGTTTCTGCTGTCCAAGAATTTGAACTGCTCATTTATTTTTTTCTCAGACGTTGCATTTCACAGAAGATGATTATAACGCAGTTGAAGGATTCCTTTTAAACTGAGTGAGTTTCATTATTTCAATTGCTGTACTTAGGAGCGGTTCAACCCAAATTCAAATGGTCCTTAGGTAGAGATGATTCTTTTTCTTTTCTCAAAACTTCAATTCCTGTACCCTTGGATTTTCAGGACATTTATTTACTTAAGAACCAAAATGTTCCTTACATTTAACAAAGTTTCAAAAGACAACTCAAGCTATTCTTGAACTTAAAATTAGGTCTAGGCTTGATGTGACTTGACAAATACAGGACAAAAAATTCCGAAGGAGTCTTTTCCAAGGAACACTGGCAGAACTGGAGTCAGGTTCTGGATACCATCCTTCTGCTCTCAAGATCACATGGGCATATCCCTAATTATACACATATCCCCTCTCTGCCAAACCGCAATCATCCAGCCGCTGTTTTGCTCCCGACCTAAAGCCTTACTGCATATTCCTTTCCACCAAAGCCCCCCAGCGTTGATTAATAATTGTTTGCAGAGGGAAGCTGTTTGCACTATCAGCTGTTTATTATTGATTAAGAAGCACTCTGCAAGGAACGGCTGGGTGGCTCCAGCTCTGGGTAATGCCAATGAAAATAAAGCTAATATTAGTGGTCCTCAGCTTCTTTGCTGGTGCTAAGAAAAAAGCAGTATTGTGGGTGAGACTGCTCAGCAAGATGTCGATCTCTGCCGGTTACCTAACAACAATAATAAGCATTGGGTAAATAGGTGGGATACTCGCACATGGAACCAACAAGGGAATTAAAAATGAGTAAAAGAAGAAGGGTGGGGGGGGAAAGGAAAGCGTTAGACTTTCCAGCTTTTTGAGAGAACAAGGTTTTACCCTCAGTAGGGGGAAAAACAGATTTACTAAACACAGTGACCTCACTTGTTTGCATAGCATTCGGTAACGTGTATTTTATTACCTATGCTACCTCCATGCTAGCTTGCAAAGCCTTTCCAGCAGCCTTGTGAAGGATGCAGAGCATATGGAAAAGAAATAAACCAGCCTGAGGAAGGAATGGCATGGCTGGGTGAAACAAAAAAATACAGCACAGAAACTCACTGGTTGGGTGAGTAAAACTGGGTGGGTGAGGACTTTGGGAGAAAACATTTCTCTCCTCTACCAAAATATCAGCTCCTCAGTGAGGGTTATCGTACCAGCAACAGGAGGTGCAAGCTGTGGTGAGCTCAAAGCCATGGACACTCTTAGCATTGGCAGATGGAGAAGGTGCATTAATAGGAAGGGGCCTGGACCAAGCTGCAGGGTGAGAAAGTCCCATTGGAGAGGTTCCTCTGGGGGCTCAGCTTCTGCCTGCAGCACAGCTCCTGCTCCAGGAGCAACCGTGCTGGACACAGCCAATACTGAGTCCAGGTGAGGCCAATCAGCCCTGCTCGGTGTGAGCACCAAGATGGGGGTGAGGCCATTGCACTGTGATGAAAATGTGACACAAAGGCCTGGCTGCCAGCTCACATGAAGTAACGCTTGTTATTTGTGGTGAAGGACGTACCACTTTATATGCACACAGAGGAGAAAGTCCCAAAGCACAGTTTAGTTGAAATCAAGATCGGGCTTTTTTATTACTGCAAAATTTGGACCCTTGACTGTGACCTTGAGATATGATCGTAACACATGAAACAGGAAAACTGTGGTCTGCAGCCCAGAGACAACTCCCAGGAAGCCCCAAAAGCCATCTCTTAGCGCCCAGCTCTGCCTCAGAGGTCTTCTTTTCCAGCTTTTTGTACTAAGAGTATCTGTGACCTGGAAGGAAGCAAATGAGTCTCTGAACTGAACATTAAAGTTCAACAGCACTAAAAAATACAACAAAAGGAAAGCAAATCCTGCTGGAATAAAAATAACAATAAAAAAAATAAAGAAAGAAATAGGGAGGGGAAATATTTACTATAAGGTGAAGGCAAGAGTACTCAGGGTCAGTCCAGTTTAAAAAAATAAAAACAAGCCAACAAGTCACTTGTTTCATCCCATGTATTACAAGAAAAGAGACTCCGCCTGCTCTTGGAGCAAAGATCACACAGGAACCAGTTCAGACAAGAAATCACCTACGCTGTTATCCCATATTGGGCTCAAAGTAAACACAGGAGAAGCAAATTAGTAACAGGTGGGCTGTTGGACCCTGTGTGGAAGACACAGATGGCATTCGAGGTCACCCCTGTCTAAAAACAGGCCACCAAATTACTTGTGCATCACTTCTTCATCAGATAATGAACCCACCACAACTCTACCTAGACAGGAGTGGAGGTTTGGCTGGGCAGGACGTGGATAAGATAAGAGAGGCTCTTTGAATGACCTTCAGTACCTGACCTTGCCTCAGCCATGCTTCCATCATCTCCGGGTCCTGACCTTGTGTAATTTCCTGACCTTTGCTCTGTACCAGAACCACACTTCTTCTTTGACTTCCCCTTTACTTTCTCCCTCCCTCATTTCTGGAGGTTTAGTTTAACAAGACACCCACCTTCCTGCCATGAACCACAGTTTTGTTTCAGCCTTGTCTTCTCCAGCTCCTGGCCATGAAGGACCTTGACTGCAACACCACATTCCCAACTGCAAATATTGGTCCAGCCTGCTGGGCTGCTTGCTTTTATCCATCCAGCGAACCCCTAAAGGCACATGCAAGCAATGGACACACGCTCCGACCTGCTGCAGGTGAATCAGGTCCTTTTGGGGCTGTCAGTAGTTCTGATTCATCTGATGAGCCTTGTTCAGCAGCAGTAGATAGTAGCACAGATACAGCACTATATTCACCTGGCAGAATGGCTTTGAGCTCGAAGCCCGCCACCATTTGATCTCCCCAGTGTGTTGCTGGGGCAGGCAGAAGTGAGCTGACTTCATCTGTGGAGACCTGGCAAGCCTCCTGCAACAGATCTCCAGTGCTGATAATGCACATTAATTTAAGTCTCATTAAGGTTCCTCAACACCAAAAGCACAAAGCAGCGGTGCCTTAACACCCCCCACTGTGGTGGTGGAAGAAAGGCAAAAAATACAGCCTAAAGAAAGGAGAGGCACAGCAGGGGACTTTAAGTGGCTCCTATAAGCTGTTAAGTGGGAGAAGCCGTCTCGGTGCCTACTGTGCTTAAGAGCCTCTTGAAGATGGGAGAAGTGCGTCAGCAGGGCATTTCCACGCACCTCAGCTCAGGGCTGAAATAACAGAAGTGGTCAGCAGTGCTGCTGGCGTTACCCAAGCAGCTACCCAGGAAAGTGGGTAAAAGCTTCACAGGGACAACCTGAACCCAAACTTGCTCCCAGAAAGCCTGGGTGGGCAGTCCTGAGTTGGGAGGTGGCCACTGGCAGAAGCATGGAGCCAGCTTAGTGGTTGTGCATGAAACATACGTGCCAACAACAGGTTGCATTAAATGTTCCTCCAAGTCACAGTCAGCCATTGCAAGGTCTGGTGACCGGTCAGATTGACATCCTTTTTATTTTTATTTTTGGAAAACGAAATGACACACGATCCTCCCTCCCTTGATTTTCAGGAGGGAATTTCTCAGTGGAAGAGACATGAAATTCCTGGGCCGTGAGTTGGGTAAAATAACACACAAACAACCAAACCAAAAATCCTCTTTTCAGTTAGCCACAAGGATTGTGTAATCGTCCCGGGGTGTCGTCAGCTGGCCCTGCCCAAGGAGCTCTCTCCCAGCTCCACCTGGTGGCAAAAAGGGCGTTTGGGCTTCTTGCTGTGGGCACCCGGCCAGGCTTCAAGGCACGGGGGGGTCAGTTTGTGCTGCTGCCGTTTCGCATTCGTGCCCCTTTCTGTTCCTTGTGGCATTGGCTTGCCTTCTCCCATAAGGTGGGTACAGCCCGTCTCCCTGTAGGTAAGAAAACTCGGTCTCATGCACGTGTGCGTGATGATCGTGGTGTGGTGGGGGCATCCCAGCTGGGAGGAAGGCTCCTAATATCAAAGCAAAGAGAGCCTTGGGCTGATGGCCAGGCAGAGCCCGCAGCTGTCTGTAGTATTTGGCCTGGGGCTGAGGCACTTCTGATGGACAAAGATCATGGAGGACAGTCAAGAGCCTTCTCTGAGGGTGGTTAGAGCAGGGAAAAGTTCTTGCTTGACATTTAGGAGGTCCAAGGCTGAGCGCAATTGCCCAGACAGGCATCCCATGTTCTTTGAGGTGACCTATACTATCTCAACTGGTCTGCTTTCCTGTTGACATAAAGAAGTTGCACTGCTACCTCATTCTGGTGAAGATACCTCAGCTCTCTCAGTGTATTTGACATGACCAAAACAACAAGGGATTGTAGAAATACAAGACACTGATACAGACATCCCCAGATAGCATGGTACTAGTCCAGGACCTTTCAAAGCCTTAAGCCTTTCAGTGAGTCAGAGGCCAATCTTGACCAAGACAGCTCGAGGATTTGGCCACCTTCTGGACCGAAATACAGCTCATGGAGGCCTAACTACAAGTTTCTCCACCTACAGCAATAAGAAGAGCAATTGCAGCACCACTGGTTTGTTTTTTAGCTATGTTACCTTCCTAGAGATGGAAATAAAAAGAGTATAACAAAGAGAAAGTGAGAAAAAGTGAGGAAAAAAAGAGAGGGGAAAAGAGAATGAGGAAAGAGAGAGAAGGAATGTGAGAAGAAGGAAAATAAAATCCCATTATCTCCACTCGAAATGCACAGCATCCCTCCCCTGGGTGCAGGAAATTAATTTCATCTCTTCTTCAAATGCTGGAAACTCAATATTTTTTAAAAAATACAACAAAATATATTTCCTGAGAAAACAAGAAGGAAAAAAAAAAATATATTAAACATCTGATATCTAAGCATTAAAAATAGTCAAGTGGCGAAAAGTTCTGATACTGGCTGATTGCTAATTAAGATGTGACAGACCCAGGCAGGTTATACTTTGACTTTTAACATGAAGGTGATTACAGGTACTATTACTGTGATAAATTCTTGCTGAAAACACTCAGAAAGGCTCCTTGTTTCCTTCAGGGATCTTTCCGCAGCTTATAAGTACCAGGCCTGGCGTACACATGCCAGGAGCTGAGGTCACGGCTATGAGAAACATCAGGGTGTGAGACGTGAAGCCTTTGTAGGAAATTATAGAAGCTATAGAGGGATAATGCTGGGTTTGGGAGCATTCTGATGAAGCTGTAGAGAGAAAATACAGCACAAAGAAGGGAAAAAATAAAAAATAAAGGGTGGGGGGAGGGAGGCAAAACCATGCTGCTGACCTTTCCAAAACAGACTACATCCTAGTGGAATCCCACTTACTCTGCCCAAGTATATATTAAGCTAAAGCTGAATGGAGAGCAGCAAAGCAGATGTCCTCATCTAACCCCCGCCCAGCAGGATCTCCAGGGCAGCTCGCTGTGGCTCCGTGTCCTCCACCCATTCGAGCAGATTCCTTTGGGAAGGGAGAGGTGCCGATGTGCACAGCAGCGAGGTCCTGAGGACAGAACAGGAACACTGTGTTTCGCACACTTGTGGGGCAGAGGACAGTGCCGATGGCATTTCCAGCCAAAAGAGGCAGTGCAAGAGCCATGCTGTCTCCCTTCATGCTGGAATTAGTCCATATGCTTGGAAATGACCAAAGTGAAGTCAGTAATTGCTCATTAATTCCAAAGCATTTTTGACACTGGTCATAATCACTCCCATAACTCCAGTTGAATTAAAATTCAGGTGAGTGACAGGCTTGACAGCGCGTTTAGTGGGGAGTATTTAGCAAAAAGCTTTCATGTGTTGCTTACTCAGATTTTATGCTTTTCACAAGGGCAGTATTTTTTCTTCAAAGTGATTAGGAATAGCTGTATATCACAGCATACGTTTTCTTCCATTAGTGAAACCTACAACAAATGTACCAGGCAGATGCTTTTAAATAGTGAACTGGCAGACCCGTGAAAAACATGAATGTCCCAAAATGCTTATTTAGGGAGAGAAGAACAGAAAAAAAAAAAAAAAAAAAAAAAAAAAAAAAAAAAAAAATGATGACACTTGTTAAGCCAATGAAATATCTGATTAAAAAGAAACAATTCCCCAAATATATTCAGTTCTAAACTCTTAAACAGTTAAATTGTAAGGTCTATCAAACAGCTGTTTGCTTTGCATTTTGAGTGAGTAGAACCTGATATGATGGGATCTGGGTTTCTGCCAGGGATCAACAATAAAGGATGTCAAAGTAAAACTGGAATGTGGATACATCTGTAGATAACTTTCCCTTTATGAAAGTGCTCTATCACATCTTATATGTCAGGTAATATCAGGTGAGAGCTAGATATAAAACTGAGATGGTGTAAGGTTAACCTTGTGTGGGTCTTGGAAGCAGGAGCCAGGAGACAGAATCAGGAGACTTCGGTATTATAATGATTATCTTCTCTGAAGACCCTCTAACCTGCAGGTGGGTTAAATATTCCCATAAATACTTACTTTGATTGGAAAGTGTTGGTTTCAGCTCAGTTACCTTTTTCACAAAATATGCTCTGATTTCAATGGACAACATTGCTATTTTCATCCAATATCTTCCCTGCTATCCCTTCCTCTGTACTTCCATGCACTGAAAATACTCTTTTTTCCCATGCTAGATTTTCCTCATCCCTGAAAGTGTTGGACGGAGCTTTGGGCAACCTCGTCTGGTGGGAGGTATCCCTGACCATGGCAGTGGAGGTGGAATTAAATGATCTTTAAGGTATCTTCCAACACAAACCACTCTATGATTCTATGATGATTCTGTGATTCTCTGAGAATTATATCTCAAATGCCTCCTGTCACTACTCTGAGATGCAGACCAAGCTTGCCAGCCAATTCACCTCCCACATTGCCCCCAGGGAGGTACGTGCTGTGTACCAGGGGAGTTTGAAGTGACCAGGAGGCCAATATAAAAGGGAGACCTCACTACGTGGAATCGATGTGATTTACGCAAAACAGCCATTTGCTCCATTTACTTTGACATATGCAGTTTTTCTCAATTCCCACTTTACTCAGAGGCACCACTAACTATCCTTGAGGGAAGCAACAGCATGAGAGACCCAATGGAGTTCAAAGGCTTGCTTGACTGAACATTTCCACCACCACTAATATGGCAACCCATGAAGGAAAGGCAATTTAGGACAAAAATCTTCATGCCGAGTCCATCATATGTGCTGTTAATATGCCATGTGCAGCCTCCACTTTGCTGACCTGGAAACTGGGAATCAAATGATTCAATTGTCCATAAGGTAATTTCTCTTGATGGTAGCTGACTGATAGCATTTCAGTCACAGCTGTAGCAACTGAGATGCTCCAGTCCAGCAGTGAGAAGGAATCATGAAAGACTCAATTGAGCATGATCTGGGCAAGACCATATTCAGCAGGGCTCTGAGGTGGGCTGCCCAAAGCATCCAAAAAATAAATTAAAAAAAAAATAATAATAATAAAAATAAAAAGTAAGGATGTCTTCTTCATTTTGAAAATGCCAGATGATAGAAGTAACTTTCTAAAAGACCAGACTTAACATTAATAGCCAATGCGACCCAGAAATAAAACTAAGTTATAAATAAATCACCTCCTTGCTGTGTCATTGTAGAGCTGCTCTGTGCTTCTGAGCTGGATACATATCCCAGCTATCTGTCAAAGGCATAAAGAAACACTAACAGGCACAACTGAGGTCATTCACACCTGGGGAAGGGAAAATGGTGATTTTGCTGAGGATTCCTTGCTTCAGGGGGTGACAGACAGAACAACAAGCGAGAGGTAGCTCAGGGAAGATATGATAGCAGACCAGCCTTGAGGCTTGTGCTATTTTGTTGGTCTGTAAGATCAACCAAGACACCAAATTAGGTAAAGACCAACCAATAGTAACTGAAAACTCCTCCTTATGCTTTTTTTTTTTTTTTTTAATTTGTCAAATACTTCAATTGAAGTGCTACCTTGTTGTAAGTAACTAAACCCATTTTTTCCATCTTTAATCCTTACAAAAATAGTGAAATCTCAGACATGCATAGCCTTCTGTCCTTCTGAGTGAATCGAGTAGAGTTAGCTGACAGATTTTCCCAGCAGATGTTGGAGGATTCCCCAGGGCGGGAGCTCCCTCATATTTACACCTCAGTACCCAACCACCTTTGTTTTCTTTTTATTCCCCCAACCCTCCCAGCAGGCTGCCTAGTTATCCTGCAGCATTGCTCACATAGAGCTTGGTCCTGTTTTAATGAGCATAATCCCGTGAGGGACACTTCCATGCAAGTGAGGGGGAGAAACGAGTGATAATTTATGATGAATGCCCTTGCAATTAGCACCTTGGAAATGAAGCTGCTTGGGGAAGATGAGAAGGATATAAATGAAAGCAGTGCTGGAACAGGCTCTTTAAGGCAGGAGCTGTGTGCACTTAGCAAACTGGGGCTTCTATCAGAGACTTTGTACTGGTACATCACCAAAAGAGATGGAGAATGGAATCAATACCAGTTCTGGACTAGAACTCCAGCATTCCCTGCCTCACCAAAATGCCAGTAATGTGGAAGTGGGATTTCAGACTCTGATCAAACCTCATCAGGATTTTTCTGTTTGGAAGGTTTTGTGTCAGTGCCGCGGTTTGGCATTCTTATAGTCACTGCTGCCAGCCATGAAATTGGAGGATATGTGAATGTAAATATATGCATGCAAGCACAGGTGCATGCACACACACACAATCACACATACAAGGTATTAATATTGTGAAAATACTAGGAATTCTCCTGCCTGCTTTTAGGTCAGTCAAAAGCACATTCCCAAGCAATTTATGGGCATGGATCAAGTGTTAGTATAGACCAACGGCCATTCCCAAAAGGCATTTTGAATAGAACCACTTTGTTCTGGAAGGTCAGAGAATTTAATAGGCTAGATGTGGTGTGCTTTATGCCAGGTGGCATCAGCATCAGAGCTACATTTAATTAACTTGTGGAGACGTAGCCAGAATTCCCTGTACTGACAACATAACTCCTGGAAGTAGCAGCATAAATGACCTGGGAGAGGATGTAGAAAATGAAATGGCTCCTTTGCTTTTCTGAGCAGCTGGCAGCATCTCCAGCCGCTATCTCTATATCCCAGGTCCTGAGGGAAACGCTACATTTTGCATTTGACAGCTATACCCTTTATTATCCTGGCTACCGCACACCAGTACTGTAGCCAGCAGCACATGAGCGAGTCATATGTTTAGCATCATCTCCAGCCAGCTTCGATTCCCCCTGCAAGACTGGCAATTGGCAGAAGTGGAGGAGACAGCCTCGAGCATAAGCCTGGAGAGCCAGGCTTGAAGAAAATCCATAGTGAAAAACACGAACCACACTGTCATCACCAGCGTGCTTCCCATTGCAGAAAGGCAGAATATAAACACCAAAGTGTGGCATGAATATTTGTCCTGGCCGCTAGTGGTACCTCCACATCTCAAACAAAGTTGACAGCCCTTACCACTACATGGTTTTGACCGAGCTCTCAAACCAAGACATAAGTTTGGGCATGTCACATCTTCTTTCTAGGCCTCTTTCACCTTTCAAACCCTGTGCCTATACTTCTCCTTGGACTAAAAGAGGGCAGACATGACATCTGTGTCTTAAATAACTCAGGTAGGACCTCTATGATTCAAAAGCACCTGTGGACCTTGAGCTGTATTAATGGTGATGATGAATCAATACCTAGGATCTGACTCAGACAACTCTTCTCTCAGTGATTAGATTTATTTTTTTTTATTGTCCTTGTAACAGTCAGATTTTCATCTTGCTTGCCTGCTTCATGGGAAGCTCTGTATTGAAAGCGTCCCCCCATTAAGATAGTTATCTCTTCCACCAGCCCAGGCTGTCCCCAGCCCCATCCAGCCTGGCCTTGGGCACTGCCAGGGACGGGGCACCCACAGCTCCAGGGGGAAGCCTGCACAAAGCCTCACTGCCCTCTGAGTGAAGAATTTCTTCCTTATATCTAATCTAAATCTCCCCTCTTTTAGCTTAAATCCATTATTCCTTGTCCTATCCCTATACCCCCAACAAAGAGTCCCTCCCCAGCTCTCCTGCAGCCCCCTTTAGGCCCTGGCAGTCCACTGAGAGGTCTCCCTGGTGCCTTCTCCTCTGCAGGCTGAACAACCCCAACTCCCTCAGCCTGGATCCATAGCAGAGGTGCTCCAAGCATTTGATCACCTTCATGGCTCTCCTCTGGACTCGCTCCAACAGGTCCCTGTCCTTCTGGTGCTGGGGGCCCCAGAGCTGAGCGCAGGGCTCTAGGTGGGGTCTCACAAGAGCAGAGCAGAGGGGGACAATCCCCTCCCTTCCCTGCTGCCCATGCTGCTTTTGGTGCAGCTCAGGAATGGGTGGCTTTCTGGGCTTCATGCACACATTGCTGGGTCATACTCATTTATTTTGTCCACCAGTACCCCCAAGTCCTTCTTGGCAGAGTTAATCTCAATTCAGCAGGGCTGCTCTCAGTGCTCGTAAGAGGTTCAGGCACATCTTTATTTCTTTCTAAGCTAAGGGCATTTCAGTTGTTTGATGGATTTAATTAGTTCTCATGCTTCCCTGCTGCTCAGCACATCCACAGATGCAGGCTGAAACCACTTTCTTGCGAAGACCTAGCATTGGCCTTAAGGAAAGCAATGGGAGAGAAGGCAAAAGAAAACCCATTTTATTTTTTTGGAGGTGTAGACTCTCATTTGATACTCTTTTTTTTTTCTTTCTTTTTTTTTTTTTTTAAATCCCATATTCTCACAATATGCATTCTAGCTTCACCCACTTCCTCTGTGGGAACAGCTGTCAAAACGCTGTTACATCCTAGGCTACTGCGGCTTTACGACTCACATTAGCAGCTCTTTAAGGGTCTGGCGGAGGCTGGCTGTGAGGTTTCAAGCCTGCGATTTCTCATTACCCAACTGGCAGGAAGTGTAATGCAAGGTCAGATGGGAAGCTGAAGAAGCCAGGGAGGTACGTTGCAGGGTTTGATGGAAGTAGACCAAACGTAGTTCACCAGATCCCCCATGTCCAACCCTATCACCTCCAGTCCTCCACTCTTCTTGCTTAAAACCACCTGGGCCAAACATCAAACAAAATATCGGCCGAGTTCCTCAGGGCCTCACGCTGATCATTCTCATCATGACAAGAGTCATGCCTGCCTGTTGTGTTTGGTCTACTGCCAACTGAGGAACACCCACTCTGCAAGTTTTGTAAGACCAACAGAAAGTGAGACCTAGAAATTCCTCTTCCTTTCATTTCTGTCTGTGACTAAATGATTTGATTCATGCAAGTATATCAAGTTTAAGTCCATCCTTCCATCCCTTAACCTCATGTCAACTAACTTCCTTTGCCTACCTCAACTGTTTCTTCATGGATATGGTCCCTGCTCAATGCTGTCACCATACAACTCCTTCAGGTGGTCTCCCTGGAACTAAAGGCTCTGTGTACAACTCACCTGCACCACATTAGCTCAGATGATCTGTGGAGGTTGCTCACAAGGATGGGTTTTCAGATGTTTGTAAAGGCACTCCTCCAGATGGGGGTTTATGTGGCTAAGCGTGAGTTTTGACACTTCAGCTCCCCATCAATGAGCGGAGATGGTGAAGATCAAAGCAAGGTGGCCAATGGTTTATATGAAAAGAGGAATTGTGGTCCCGACTCCCGTAGCTTCATTGACTGGCTATCCACTGGCTATAAAAGGCAGAGGAGGTGACCGTCCATCCGCAGTGTAAATACCTGCATTTAAGCAGATTAATCTTGTATTCACCCTCAGACATCAGGTTTAAAGTAGAAAACATTGTTCAGTGTATGCAGTCCCTTCATCAGATCATGGTATAGAATGGTGAGCACCCTAGGATACTAATGCATGCAAAACCACCAGGACTTCACAGTTTGATGCTCTGCAAGGGGGACATCACACTTCCTACAGGACTTGCTTATTACAGATGTTGATGCACTGGAAGCTTTCAACTGAAACTTTAAAAAAAAGCAAAGCAAAGCAAAACAAGAAGTGGAAGGCTCATTGGTTGTGCAAAGTTCTCACTAATTTAATGTACTTTTCCTTAGGTGGATGCTGTAGATAATAATCTGTGAGGAGTGCAATAGTCTGCACAATGCACCGACATGAACAAAATACTGGCTGAAAGTATCATCGTCTCTGAAGACAGGCAATGCTGAGTGTTAAAAGTACACAGGAGCCATTTATTAAAGGTTTGGTTAAAGGCCTAGATGTGATTGCTGCACCACAGTGGAAATGAGATAACAAGGGTGCTGGTGCCTGGTCGCCTGCCTCAATAAACAGCAGCCCAATAAGCTAAATAGCTTCTTAACAGCCCACCACCTACTCTCCCAATATCTTCTCAGCCCCAAGTTCAGTCTATTCCAGGGCTTGGTTTTGGTTTGGATTGATTTGATTTGTTTTTGTCTGGTTGATTTTTTTAAACATCTTGATGAGTTGACTTCAGGTTGCTATTGGTTGGTTTCTCATCTTTCTCCTCATCCTGATGAAAAACCAACATCTGTGAACCTTTGCACAGCTGTAGCAGAGGAAGTCAGCATTTCATTGCATGCATACACAAGGTTGTTTCTCACCCACGTTCAAGTAAGTAGTAGGTTTTGAGAAGAAAAGCAACAGGTTCTGGATATTTAAAGCCCAGCTGAAATGATTTTTAGAAAATTGTTGTCATTCAGACAGATTACATTTGGCAGTGTCCTCATTCGGAGCTCCAGACACATACTCAGTTAGAGGAACTGCAGTCACATCATGACAGCTACATTCTGCCAAGGTACCTTGCCTTCTCCAGCTCCATACAATGACAAGACAATCAATCCTATGAAAAGCTAGCCGAGCTCATCAACCCCTTGCACTTAACATTGTCAAGAAACTGGGACAGCAACTGGCCCCAGCCAGAGGAGCCTGTAGCAGTCCTGAACCTGATCATAGTTCGTGAGGTGGCGCTTCACACAGAGTAGAAGATCTGAGGGGAGGGAGAGAAGGAAGCATGGAGTTTTGTCCTAGCTGTGGGTCACTCCAACATCATTCAAAATTGGGATAGAGGCACTTTTTTAACCGACGGTAACATTACAAGGACAATTATGTTTTGACTTTGAGGCGCTAGGTTGGCTGTGATTGGAGGCCAAGCTCAAGGACCTATGCTGGATAAACCTCAGAAGTCACTTGACAAGGGTTAACTGTCCCCAGGGCTGGGCTTGTTAAGGATTTCTTTCCTGAGAGAAAAGGAGAATGCCTGCTTCTACGAGGGTCATGAGCACCCCTTCTCTTGAAATCCTGATGGCTTTCAAAGAGGGGCAGCCTGCAATGAGCCCAAATAAATAAGGATATGGGACCTCAGACTGGAATCTAGGGCATCATGCCTCCTTGATGGCCTTTCCAGCCTTTTAAGGCTTGCATTAGCCACAGGTACAGGCTGGCTACAGGACCAGAGGTGAGGGGTAATGCTGAAGGAGGCACAGGGGCTCCCACAAACATTGAAATTAGACCTTTTTCAACAGATGTGAAGAAAGAGGAGCACACTTCAAGTATAATTTAAAATACATTTATTGTTTCATTTGTTCTGGCTTTTTTGTTATACAAAGATGTTAAATAACTTAAATACATTCTCAACAGTCACTCAGAATCAGATTTATACCTACAAGCTGTACATTTGAGGTAGAGAAAAATAACTTAGGCTCCCATAAGACATTGGAAAAAAAAAAAAAAAAGGAAAAAAAAAAAAAAAGAAAAACACTAATCCTTCATGTTAGTATTCCCACCTCCCTTTAAAAGGAAATGCCATCCCAAGTGTGCAAAACAAATCCTAGACTTTACATTCAGGTCTCAGAGGTTACTGTTAGAGACTGCAGTGGGGTGGGTGGAACATTGCATGTAAAATTCCCATGCTAGTTCGGTGACTGTGCTTTGGGATGGGTTCATGCCTAAGGGGATCTTGGCAGGGTTTCCACGATGACCTTGCTTAGGCCTCGGTTCATCTCCACCTTTCTCACCTATGCTTTGTCTCCGTTTGCTGTCATTTTGGGAGAAACTGGCACCTCCACATTGACCAAAACACCTGTGGAGTTGCTTATACCAACAGACAAGAGCCTGGACAACCAAGCTTTTAAAGCTTTCCTTAGCTAGGGGGTGATAACTCTAGACCCATTGCAAATGCCCCACAACGCCAAACATATCAACACCTCTTGGCTTTCCTGAGCAACTCCACAGTGAAGGCAGAACTGGGTGAAGGAGAGCGCTCTGCTGTCCCTTTGGGTCACTTTGTCAAATATTGCTGAGCAGGGTTTTCCCATTTCTGAAAACATTCAGCAACAACTGAGAAAAATGTGTTGTTCAGACATGTTCCCTGCTACTCTGATGAATTTTCATGTGTCTGAATCATTTTATACACTCTTCTGGTACCCTGGCCCTGAAAAAAATGTAGTTACAGGAAACCTACCATGATGCCAGAGCTAAAATGTGTTTGAGATATCCATTTTCTTTCCTTCCCCTTCCACAAATACTAGAGATTCTTTTTTTTTTTTTTTTCTTCTATTTTTTTTTCTTTCCATTCAGACATATTCTGTTATTCCGGGAACATTTTCTTTCCATTCAGACATATTCTGTTATTCCGGGAACCTCTAAAATAGTTTGGCAAAATCCAGTCTTATCAATGGCAACTGGATTGAAAAGATATTCATTGATAATCATGGCCATAAGCTTAACTGCTTTAGCAAGAACTAGATTTCTACGGGGCTGATCCTGTACCACATTGAGCCTCCTTTGAGTTGCACGGACAGTAATGGTCATAAAACACACTGATCTGATCATTTTGCATAAAAATATTGCTCTTCAAAAGTCATCACATAATTAGCATCCTTAAAAAAGACAACCAGGACAAGCTGACCATGGAAGCCAGACTCACCCCACCAGATGTGCATGCAGAGCCAAAAAGACTGGGAATGCAGAGCTTTGCTGCACCTGTTTTAGCAAGCACAATATAGACCTAATTTTACTGCAGCAGCAACTGAGGAATTTTTCACAGGCACTATAATCCACCAGAAAATTACCTTAAGCAGCATCTACACCATGAAAGTACCCTTGAGAAATCTGTCCCTTCATCTGGATTCTCATCCAAACCTACTATGGGCCAAACCAACTTAATTTCTTCTCATATATTGGCTAAAGTAGGGCAGCTGAAAAGTCACTAACAAAGGAATTCAAGACCTGGGCTGAAGGAAGGCAGATGCATATGAGCTGGCCAACCATGAAAAATTGACAGAAAGGGTTTCTCCCCTACCCAGATCTCCACTGCAGTTCTCTTGAAAACAGTTGGTTCATAGCTCATCATAGCCTCCAAAGGTGAACAACAGCCTTCCTGAACTGCAGCAGACCAAGTTCCAGCTCCCCAGTTTTACAATGCCCCATTCAAAACGATAAAAATCGCTTCAGATAGATCAAGCCTGGAATTTGGTCCTCTTCATTTAACCTTCCCATGCACTCTGATTTTTTTTTTCCAGCTAACTTTGAAGAGTCTTTTTCCCAGACCAACTGAGATCAATGGCAAATATCTAGTTATTGCGAATAGATTTAGGTTTTCCTCCCTTCAAAGCCATTCCAGGACCAGTAAACACAGCTAGAAAGTGTAAGCTTGAAGCCTGTCACTCTCCACAAGTCATTTTTTTTGTGTCAGGAATAAAAATAAAATTTGGAGGAAAAAAAAAAAAAAAAAGCCCCACATTTCACTAACTGGAGTCATTTGTGAGCTGGAAGACAATGAGAACGTAATGCTTAGGAGTTGTTTTGCACGTCTCCACATCCGGTATATATGAGTCAGTCACACAGAATAGAAGCTTGTTAAAAAACAGATGACGGGTGCAACAATTATTTGTGTGGGGTTTTATTTCTTTTAATAGAAAATTCTAATATAAAACAGCAAACATTTTCAGTTTGCCTTGTTTACAAAAATATTATATATATTTTTTTTATATTTCTGACATAACTAAATGCACTATTCAATAAAAATATTCTTCCATCAGCTAACTTCTCTTTTAAAAAATTAATAAAAAAGTTATATAAATAATGGTTGCACCCCCCCATCCCAAAACTGATCTTGCAAGTCTTGCTGGATCAGCTTAGGAAAACCAACACTTTGACATTTTGGGGGGACAGGGGGTAAAAGGGAATCAGAAACCAGAGACTTCTCCTACACCAATCCATCCTTCTCCAGTTATATCTGCTGCATAAACCACTTTCTTGGGGCGTGAGTGTGTGTGTGGGGGGGGGGGGGGGGGGGGAAAGTTGTTTCGCACTTGTTTTTTGTTTGGTTGTTGTTTTATTTTTCAATGAAATGGCACTATGAAAGATTCAGAGCCTAAAGGAACTCTTGTCATTTTACAAAAATGAGCAATTTCAGTCAATTGCACTGGAGATCCTATGGTGTGGCAGTAGAATTAGCCTCTCTGGAAAAATCCAATTTCAAACAGCTGGAAGCCAAAGGGTTGTACAGGACACTACTCAGTGTCTGGCAGAGGACTTCAACTTTCTTACCCAGGGTTTTCTGAAGGTGCATATGGAGCAGCACAAGCAGAAGCTCCTGTACAGCTCCACAGATCAATTAAATTCCAAAACACATCCTTCATAAAGAGAAAACGCAGACCAAGCACTCAGAAGGGTTTTGAGAGGGTGTAACAACATTTCTACCAGCTGCTACTTGCATCACGCTACTCAAGCTCCATTTTTTTTTCCAAAATGAGTTGTTTTTTTTTTTCCCCCATTCTTAATTCAAAGATAAGGCAAACATTGGAAAATGCTGGACCTAAACATCTCCCTGTGCCCCCCAAAAAACACACACAACAAGGTGGAGGGAGAAGAGAAATAACCCACATATGTTTTACCACCCTAGGTCAAAAGGCCAAGAAGACAAGTTCTCCTGATTTCAGAGTGTTAGTATATTTTATACACTGCCTATACATTTAACACATGTGCCTCGCTACTATTTAGTTATTTATATTTTTTTTAACCACAGGAGAATAAACCTTGCTATTTACAATATATAACAGGCAAGTAATATATCCACATTAACATAAATACAATTTGTTTTTTGTGTGTTTTTTTTTTTTTTCTTTTTTTTTTAAATACTTACAGAAAGCATCCAGGCTTCAGTGCGTGAGTTATAATACACAGAAGAGCTCTTTCACTCAGTAGTTCATTCACTCTTTGCCTCTTTCTTCTAGTTTAGCCTTAACAGTCTGCCTCATTGCCCACCCCTCTCTCTCCGCAAACACACCAAGCTATCCTATCCCATCCGACACAGGCATTTTCTCTGCAACGATATCCATGCCAGCACTGCCCTCTCTTCTGCATCTAGGGACTCATTCTCCTCTCACACCAGTGCAATGTGGAGTTACTCCAGCGAGGTCAACGGAGACAGAGACACCAGTGAAAAGAAGGAAAATGAGGCCCATGGTTTAAATATAACAATAATAATAATTAATAATAATAATAATGCACATAAATTGTAGCCCATTCTTTAATTAAGAACACATATTTAAAAAAAGAATGGGGCCAGAAATAGTAATTCAGACCCAAAAATCCTCATGTTTTGAGCAGGTTTGGATCCAGCCTTACTTTGGAGGGGAAGAGCTATTCTAGCACACACACACAAATGTAACAGTGAGCTTGCACATATGTGTGAGAGAAAGAGAGAGGGAGAAAGAATTTAACATAATACCACATTGAAACCATAAGAAGGTCCTTCTGAAGGGCTTTACAATAAATAAATGTTTGTTCAATATTTATATATATATATTTATGTGTCTGCGCGTGTGTATATATATACACACATGCACACACTGAATAATAGGTTTCTAGTCAGTTTATTTTTTAAACCATTAGATAAACTGCTTGTGGCTGACTTTCAAAGCGGCGCGTCTCCCAGAAGCCGCGAGACCTTCCTGCAAACCCTCTGCGTCGGATGCTCCACCGCGCTTCTGCCATGGTGGAAAGGGACAAATACTGTGTGTGGATTACTCCTTGTGTGGATTACTCCTTCTACAGCACTACCCCAATCTCCAGAATTGTACAGCAAATAAACAAACATTGAAAAAAGAGCCAGTATGCATTACTTTGCTGGACCATAGCACTACTAAAAGTAAGATCCTGAAAGTCCATCCCCAGTACTCTACCTCCAAATGTGATGCCAACAGTCCAGGCTGGGCTGCAGTTATTTGTTACAAAGAAAAAAAAAAAAAAAAAAAAAAAAATCTCCTCCCAGTAGATGCACATAAACAGCTTAAATATTAGTGGCTACTATTTGGGGAAATAAAAAATAATGTTTGTTTGTTTGTTTGTTTGTTTTTTAAAAAAAAAGGAAAAATAATGGTCCATTTTGGAAAACTGCTCTCCTCTTTTTGCTTGGCCAACATCTACTACTACTTGAAAAACTCCATCCAGCTTTCCTCCATTGAGAACCAGATCAATGGTTTATAGAAAATTGGTGGAAATTGCTACTACTGGACAATCAAAAACTGCTATCAAAAATAAAATACAATGCCCTCCACTCTCCAGTGTTTCCTTAGAAAGCTTCGTTGAGGCATTCACTGGCTGCTTCCAGTCCCAGAAGCACTTTTATATGATTAAAGGGTATTGCCGCATCAAGTCCTGGATTGTAAGTATCCTCCTCAAAGGGAAAAGAAATGCTGGAGATCATCATCTATTTCACAGCGTCAGAGTTATATCTACCACTGCAGTTGATTTCTGGCTTCTCTGGCCACTTGATTGTTTGTCTCTGTGTCAGTTAGCTGTTCCGAATCCAATAGTTGGTTACCATTTAGCAGTTGTATTTTTAAAATACAGTTCTCAATCTAGTGGTTAAAAAAATCTTAAGGTCATTGGGTTCATTACATACAGCTTGTGTCTTGTACCACTGCCATGGTTTAGGGTAAATGGAATGATGACCTAGTAAAGAAAAGTCGAATCCTCCAAAGGTCCGATCCAGTCCAAAACGGCTGCTATACAATGCAAGACATCACTGCCTTCCAAGATGCACTGGAATTTCTCTTGTCCTCCTCAAAAACACATGTCCAAATTCAGCTGACGTAAAACAAAATAGTTCCAGTTCAGATTTCTGAAGCAGTTTCCACAGGGTGAATTCAATCGACAAGAGGCGGGAAGAGGAAAGAAAAATGTCATGCACAAAAGTGAAAATAAAACAAAAGTATCTAGTGGTTTGTTTGTTTGTTTTTAAATAAAATTTAAGACAGTGATAGTGCTAAAGGAACTGCATTTGAAGAAATTGTATGAAAAAATAACACGACTGAAGGGGACAGGCACATCTGGTTTCCTACTGTCTTCCCAACCTCTTTCTTGGATACATTGCCATCCGCAACATGGTGGACCCGACATTTTTGGAGCTATATTTGGTGATCAAAGCATGTGGATACGGAGCTGTCATTAAAAAGCTTACCCTCCAAGTGAGTCTCTTTGTGAGAGCCTTGTTTGCTGGATGTGAAGAAATTCCACTAGAGGAACAATCAGGGCTGTTCCTGCTTACCTACACACCTCTCTCCAGGTTCAGAAGGGGAAAAATGAACACTTCCCATACCACTGCGTTCAAAACAGAAATATCTTCCTTATCTGGTCAGCTCTCTAAACCATTGGGTAAGCTTCAGGAATAAAGTAATATAGGTTATTTATTCCAGAGAATATATTAGCCCAGAAGTTCATGGAGGATTGGTGAAATGATCAAGATGTTCTAAGGAAAAATGATCCATCAAACTGCGTGGATGACTAAGCTGAAGGTCAACTGGTGTCTAACCCCAGTGTGACAGGCACTTATTTCCACATGGTTGGACCTCATTAAAATTCAGTCTACAGGAAAACAAAACAAAACAAAAACAAAAACAAAACAGCAACACAGCTGGGTCACCTGTACCCTACAAAGTGCTTATGTCTCGACATAGCTTTCAGATCCCAGAAGGTCAATCAAACCCTGTTTGTCTCCATATGTAGTTCTCATAGATCACGATCGCCCGTCACTGAGGGTTGCCATCAGGCAGAAGACGCGTCAGTCTTTGCAGGTGTAAACCTCTTCTCTCTGGGTGCACTGCTTGCATTCCACATAGCAGCACCAACGGACCTGACACTGGCACGGGCGGGTGACCACCCGGCTCTGCGTGTTGTGCCCTCGCCCACAGCAGATGCTGTCGCAGTTCTTGTCTTTGTAACATTTCCTTCCCGAAGTCCCAGGCGAGTATCTGCTCATCAGACAGAAGCTCGGGGAATCGTCAATGTAGACAAGATCCGTAGTCCTTGGGATTTGATCACTGTGACCAGGGATGGACTTCTTGGGTGGGGAAATGTCTCCTTCCCCCGTGGCCTCGTTGGTAGTGCTGCCCACTTTGAGTGACGTCTCATACTTCTGCTTCAGCTGCTTCCCTATTTCATGGAATGGAGAGAGCTGCCTCCAGCACGTTCGGACGGTGCAGGATCCAGATACACCATGGCACTTACAGGTTGTCTCCACTCCAGCTTTGATGACCTGCGGATACACATAGCCCCAGAAGAAAATCAGTTGTGGGGGAACAAATCAAAGCATAGAGAAAAAAATAAAAAATAAAAATAAAAAATAAATTGCTAGAAGAACATTCCTGAATCACAGAGTTGATGACAACTCAAAAACTATCTGTTGGAAGAAGGCAGAGAACACACTACAGGAAAGACTTGTTTTAGAAGGGTCTCAGCTTCCAGAAATGTCACTTACCTGCCAGAACATTGCTTTACTTGGATAGTTAATGGTACTAGTGAAGCATTCAAAGACAGTCCAGTACTTGTACTCATCTTACATAGACAGAGATCAATACCTATGTTAACACCTTTTTATACATTTTAATAAGAACATGAAGATAAGATGCAACAAAAGTGAGTTGGTTTAGTGTAGCTAATGGGGAGATGCTGCTGCAACCCACACAGACGGGTGGTGGCACGTGCTCCAGAACATGAGCATGAACAGCAGGAACCTTCTTCGCAACACACAGGTTGCCACCTTAAACTCATGTAGCTCCAAATTAGCAGCACAGGCTCAGTGGAAATGCAGTTAAAGCTGTGCTGTTTCCAACAGTACAGCTAGGCATACCTTCGCCCCAGTTCACTTTGCAACTGAGGAAAAGCCTTTATGTAGCTGAAAGGTATATAAGCCCTCAAGAACAAGAGCTTGAATTGCCTCCACTAAAACCAGCAGCTCCAGAAGCACACAGGTGGCTTCCACCTATATATCCTGTTATCCTATATATCCACCTATAGATCCAATTCTGCAGTGTGGCAGCACATCCTAAAGGAACTGACTTTTTTTTTTCCTGCTAGCATTGAAGAAGCCTACACATATCTTAGAAAGAGAGCCAAAGCTTAATGACCAAACACAGACTTAAAGATGTGTTTTCTTACAGTGCAAAAGCCAAGGATACCTCAGTCTCCTCTGTGCCTTCTCTTTCCTCAAAAATTAAGATGTGAAGAAGTGGAAAACAGACACCTGTGTGAAAGGTTCAGCAAGTCCAGGTGGCCAGACCCAGTACAATACCTCTTGACTACAAATATCAAGGGCAAGGCTTGATTTACATCCTTTCTTAATCTAGTTTTATATTTTGTACTGTCAATATTCAAATAGTTGCAGTGGGTGCTGTTGCTAGAAATAAGTCTCATCTCATAGATCCCTAAAGGAGGGAAGTCTTCTTCTGATATCTTCAAGATATCAGAAACCAACCGTGTGTGATTCCCAAAGCACAAGCCAGTCAGCCTCCATATGGGAAGACTCCCAGATCTTGGGAGGTCATAACTTGCAAGGGCACCACAAAGCGTAAATACAGAAGGAAGAGCAGAACCAGTGGAACCGCGGTGCTCATACAGGAGATGGAGAGGATAGAAATACAAGGTTATTCTAAACAGAAAATCAACATGGGAAGTAGAAGCAGTATCAGGAAGGGAAGAGATGAAAGCACAGAGTGTTATTCATTAGTTACTCATCTCAGAGAGAGGCAAAGGTGGTACCAGCTCCCTAGGTGCTGTAAGGAACCCCATGTCCATAAGCTGAATGATGCTAAAGAAGGACGTCATCCTTTTCAAGAGAAGTAGCAATAAGGATGCTCCTTGGCACAAAAGCATATCCATCTTTTAAATGGCATCTGAATGTTCTCCCCCACCTTCTCCAGAGGAGTTTACTACTAGGACTCCTCCGTTGGCAACATGAGAGTAGACACGTTGTTTGGTCAGTCACAGATAACCTGCATTTTGCCCACAGATTATAAACAGATCTTTATAGCTCTAGTTCTCCCTCCCCCTAAAATAGTTTACATTTTGACTTTAAATGGGTGAGGTATAACCACCCCTTAAAATAGCAAGTTAGAACAGAGTGTGTTTTATAGAGCTGCCTCCTGACAAGGTACTGCTGAGAAGTGTCCTTCCTGTGGGCATCTATGGTACCTAAAAAAGAAAGAAAATCTCCCCCTTCTGCCCATTATGGCATCTGCCTACATGATGGCCTCCTGACAGCAGAGGACTGGCTCCAATCCATTTCCTGACCATCCGGTTCTTAATTATTTGGCTACATGAGTCCTGCTGAGCACCATGTACAAATGTGCAATAGGTCATGGACTCAGAATTGGGGTCTGGCCCAATCCTGATATTACAGAGACATTTTTAGAAAGACACTATGCATAATACGGCCTTCGGCAAAGCCTGGCCAATGGTCACACTTCATTCCTGTGACAGCCAAGACCTTTTCAAATGCAATCCAATAATACACAGTAGCATTCAAACAAGTGACGGGTTACAGAGAGAGATGTGTTGCTGCTTATAGTACTCAGCTGGGCCGGCTTGGTTAGGGGCTGTCACGCTTTGCGTGCCAAAGTGTCTAGCCAACTCTGCAAGAAATCCCACAATGTTAGACAAGAGCGTACAGAACACATTTCAACACCAAGAAAAAAAAAAAAAAATGCCCATGCTCTCCCTCATATAAAGTCGCATTTCACTGGTTGTCTAGAAGTGAGAACTGAGCTCATGTGAAACAAAGCTCCCATACCTGATTTCACGCCCAGACCATCAGCAAACTGGGCAAAATTGCTGAGATACTTGCAGAAGGGCTACACACTGCAGTCATTCATCCATTCGGGCTTTTCTCAATCCTTCCACCTCCCCCAACACCCACTTGCATCTGCTCCACCTGGAAAAGGAGACGACCACCATTGTACAGGATGGGAAAGCAAGCAACCAGCAGGAGTTGGCTCGGCTGGTACATACACTCCTGTGCACAGCCTTGGCTGGATTTAGAGCTGGTCGAACAAGGCACAGTCATGAAATCCAGAAAGGGAACTTCAGCGGGGGGCTGTTCTTGTCAGGAGCCACCTCTCCAGAGCCCAGGGGGAGGGCTGGTGCTGCAGGTGCAGTGTATCCAAAGCACCCACACGGGGCTGGTACATGCGGCACAATATGTGTTGGAAATCGACATCCTGATGGATTGGCAGCTAGCAGATGGCAGGAGACCTTCAAGTAGGAACAGACATGTAGGTTTAGGCACCTGAAGCACACCAGCCAGCCAGGACTGACTTCACCGAGGCAGACATCTGACTTTAAATGCCTACATTTGAGAAACACCTCTAAACTCCCATCTGACCAGCTGGAGCCAAGGCAGGCAGGGGATCCTGCAGCACTGCAGACACCTGCACAGCCTTGGCTGAACAGCTCGCCAGTTTCTCTCGACTGTGCTGGCCACATCTCCACTCACTAACAGGAGCTTAGGGACTCTGCTCACATGGAGACGCCTACATTTATAGAGGTGAAGCTGTGAGCACAATCCTACCCTCTGGGCACAATTCAGGTGTCTAAAAATTAGCATCTAATGTTACTTTAGGCACTGAAAATTGAAACGTTGCACTTTGACACCAGCTGCCTCTCCAGAAGCATGAAGGTCTCTCATACATGCTGTGTCCTAACTGCCAGGGCATCTCAAATTGTACAGGTGCCCTAGGAAGATAAATCCTGCTCTCTTTACCTGGACTTCAATAGTGAAGAACAAAGCCCCTAATGAGTCCCAATCTGTTCTTGTTGTTTTGTTGTTTCTTTTTGTTTTGTTTTTCCTGACTCACTTCTAGCTCCTTGTTGACCAGTGGCTGGAAGATCGTAGGTGTCATGCACTGATGAACCAAAGCACAAACATTTTCCCTTCTTAAGAACGAACCAGTTCATGAAATCCAGCATGTGGATTTTCATATGGCCACTGTGCGAGTGCGGTGCATCCCAGCCGCCCCATAAACCTCCTTGAAGGGCAGGGAAGGGCTCAAGAATGTTACGAGGCAGCGATGGTGAAAATCCTAGAAAAATTTCTTCCCCAGACAGCCTCCCCTGCTGCTGTCAGTCACGATGCAGCTACTCAAGGCGACGTGTGATGGAGCACTGCTGCCTACGGGCCCCCTCACCACCCACCAGCCAACACGAATCTTGGCAAAGCCCCTGTGTTTCCTGTCTCATTCCTCAGCTTCCACAAAGACTTTCCTCCTCTTGTTGAATGCTCCTGTCAGAGACACTTAAATCCATCTCATCTTTACAGAATACTCAGGCATTTCCCAATGAAATGCCAGCACATTGCTTGGAGAAGCCTTTCCTGGCCGAGCCCTGGGACAAATGGGAAGACGCCTACATCATGCTTTCAGACCTGGAGGGACTTCCAGGCCAGAATAACTTAGCTTTTGCTACCAAAAACGTCTAGTATGCATAAGGCAGAACAAGACTTTAAGAACAGCTATTTCAAGAGCCATAGGTAGCTCCTCTGTCCTACTTGAGGCACATCACACAGCTCAGAGCATGGTCTGGCTCCATCCTACATAGACTTGAGCCTCTCTTGCACACTCACACCATCACTTAATAACCAAATTCCATCCACACCATGCTAAGTGGCCATGTGTGTGCTTCTATCTTGCCACACGTACGTACTAACTTAAATCTAAAGTGCAAAATACTTCATGATCCCTTGTGTCTTAAACACTACAACTACCACACGTCAGCAGAGCGACAGTAACTCAAAGGAGCACCAACACTGCAGTGCATTTGAATCCTCAGTGTGCTACATGCTGTAGAAAACCATGAAAGAGAAGTTGAACAAAGACAACCACTGGGTCAGGGGTAGCATCACACATCGAAATTATGTCCTCCCACTCTCCTCTGAATAACCACCTGCTCTGGTAGTCTCACAAATAGGACAGCAGTTTGGGAGGAAAATAAAGCTCTGTAAGCAAATTAGTTCGTTTGACTTAGGAACAAAACCCCCCATTGATCTTGTCGTGAGAATAGCAAATACTGACAAAAGCACAACGAGGAAAACAATTATGATACAGCAAGACTGAACCGTCTTTATTGGTGCTTGCTGCTCTGAGGAAATTAGATAGCACTGCAGGACCGCCCGCCCAAATGGCTTTATAAGAGCCATAGGGAAAAGGGATCACAGCAGAGCATTGCTATGCAACATGTAATCCTTCCTCACAACAATGGTTTGCTACGAAGCTCAGACTAAGTGCCCCCGTAATGATCAGTCTCAGACATGCTGCAACACACAATTTCTCAGTGTTTTAGCTGAAACGCTGAGGACAGATTCCCATTCATTCCCAGCTGGGTCACGGGGCTCCGGCGGTGGTTTTCAGACAACTCTCGTCTGGGCAGCAGCAGTCCGAAGCGGGGACGCAGCCGTGGGAATTCCTCGGTTTGAGCTCCGCTGTCGTCATGGCTGGTCTGCGGCTCCAAGGCTTCAAACCATTCGCCATGGTTCGGGGGAGAGGAGGGAGCAGATGAACCTTAGTGCATCCAGGAAAAGCCTGCCCTCGCCCAGCCTGGCTTCAGACAGGGCTTTGAGATGCTTCCATCCTCGGCATACAGATCCTCCTTCAATTTAAGTAGGCTTAGATATTGTCTCAGCTCAAATATTAATGTTTGGTTTGGACGACAGCCATTTCTTCACAGTTTCCAAACCACTGAAAGACTTCTGCCTTAACACTGGTCATTGCCATTGGCTGAAGTATAAGAGCTTCACAAATTGCTAGAAATTTTCTTTTCCTTTCTGTTCTCTTCTCTTCCTTTCTCTTTTTTATCTTGTTCTAAAAAGCACTTCTTTTGAGCCTATCTCAAACTGTTTTTTTCAGAAGTTTTCCCTTACCACTACCATTCTGTGCGACTCCTGTTTCAGCAAAATATGATTTAAAACGCAAACACATAAGAAACACAGAATAGCATTAAGTTGAGAACATTAAAGTAATTTTCTCCCCTTCTGTATTCCTAGTGCACTTCACAAGCTGATAAAGTTCTGCAAAAACAACTAAATGCAATTACTTATGGGACAGAGCAAACGCTTTTCTCCATAGTGTTGATTTCCAGGCCTTAGAAAGACTTTGGCTGAGCCAATCTCAGCCTGAAGGAAGGAGGGGAAAATCCAGACAGCATGCCTGTGCATTCCTACCTGTCATAACCTGGAGCAATTAATACTAGTGCTGGCCCTGCAAACTGATCTGTACGTACAAAGTCAGGAGCTGGTCTCAGGGAGGCTATTTGCTAGGTTTGATTTGTACCTCAATTAAAGCGTGATGCTAGATTTCACGCTGCAAATGCACCTCTGAAGAAACCACATAAAGGATGCATTTTGCGTCCTCATTTTTTTACGCACCAACTGAATCAGTAAGTTCATATGGATTTGCCTCATCAAAATGAGCAATTATTAGACAGTTTTTCAGGGTGTTGAAAAAACAGAGAGATTCATACTAAAGGTGCCTGTTCGACAAACCTCTAGAGGTTGGCTGGCGTCATGTTTTCTAGCGGGAACCATGTGAGATGGGATTGGCAGTGCTTGCGAACACCGGCTTTGCAACAGGAGATCAGGGTGCAAGTCTCTGCTTTGCTACACTGGTGTGTGACCTTTAGCAAGTCACTTAATCTTTCTGGGTCTCAATTTCCCCTCTGTAAAATGGAGATACAGCAACGAAGAGGGTGGCATGCTCTGATAACACGTTACGTGATACCTCGTGAAGTTCCTCAGACAGATGATAGCTGGGCAAACATCTACCTGATATGGAAAGCCCATCTCCAGGGCAGACGGCACGCTCAGCCCTTGAGAACCCTGCCAGGACCGCCTAAGGGGCAAAGCCATTCCTTGCATGGACTTCCAAAACAAGCAAGCCAGCGGCAGGAAAAGTCCACGCACCTCCCACAGACCTCTGCAGAGCATCCCAAACAGTCTCGGGGATGCAGGCATACCGTGTCTCGGGGTAGGTCTGGACTTGAACCCTGCAGCAACAAGGTGACAAGGATCCTTCCAAAACGTGCAGATAGCCTGCACATACCAAAATGCATGGGATGATATTGTGTGAAAATAATTAAGGAATGGTGCCCTCATGAAAGGAACCTGTTTCAAAGGGGAATACTTTCAAAGAGAATTTTTTAGGGGGGAATTTTCTTGTTCTCCTTTTCTTCCCATAGTTTTGCATTGTTGGATCTCAAGCAGCCTGTGGTTAAACCCCTGACTTCAGGGTCCTGAAGGCAAAGGCTTGCTTGTGTCCCTCCTTCTGGAAGTATAAAGGAAAAAGGGAATGAGAACATGACTTTTTTTTTTTTTTCTTTTTTCCTTGGGTAATAGCAGCCCCCTTTAATAGTGCCCCTTGGATCTGCAAGACATGCTTGACCAGACATACCTCTGGAAGAGGTCAGCACTCCTGGGATTAAGAAACTTAGCAACGCTCCAGAGAGAGAGTTGGAAAGTCATGTTTAATGATACTTTACTGAGAAACCGGGCAAATTTAATTAAAACATCACTTACTCAAGCCCAGTGGAACTAATTGAGTGCTCTAATATTCCGACTTTTCATTAATGGGTTACAAAAGAGGGCTGCACTTGTGTGTACAAGGGGGAGAAAAGGGGGAGGATATAAAGAAGAAGAGAGCCTTAGCAAGGCTGCCTGTACTTCGTTTAATATAACCAAGAAACTTCATTGCTGGCAACAGAGCCTTAATACAGTTGACTTCTCTCACCACCACCGCCCCCCATCCCCTTGACACATAGGCAGCTCCCCCCAGCACACACCCTCTCCACCCAAGACCTCTCTGAAAGAATAGCTGAATGAGCGAGAGCAGATTTGGCAAAGGAAGGGAAATTGCTTTTTTAATAAGTGGTCTATTCAGAGCTCCTACTTTTCAATAAAGAGAAGGCTGGAGAAGTCCTGGTCTAATTACCTCATCCTCACGCTAGACAAGCTCACCCTTTCATTAGCGATTGAGGTCATATCATATAACTTTGTGAGCCATCACGGGCACAACATGCTCAGTGATTATTTCATTGGTGGCGGCAAAATTATAGTCGGCCCATCAAGGTTGTAAAAAGCAGAAGTAAAATAATAATTAAATGAGAACTTCTACCAAGAGACACTAAAACTAGGTGGGATAGGATAATGTCACCCTCCCAGAAATACGCGGATTGTTTGCTCGCGTGACACCATGGAGAAACTGCCGTGCCGACCAGGAGGGAATAGTGTTTGTTGCCAATTCAGTCAATTAAGCACAGGTCCTATTTTTGCTGGGTCTCAAGGGACTACTTAAGACATTTTGCCATGGTTGGGTGTAATTAGACGGGAAGGATTATATGTTGCTAAGAATCAGTGGGAGACCACCAAGCTTGTGCTATATCTTTGATAGATAGTCCTCCACTCCCCAGCAAACACACACACCTCCACATATAGGCTGTACCTACACCAACGTGGGCAGACACTGCAGCAAGCTCCGGCAGCAAAGCAAAGTACTGGAAAAGAAAGTCTCCTTGTCCACTCGCAGCACAGTCCAAAGCAGCCTGTAGCAGCTAAGGTTTCGGTTCATGCCTGCATGGCTTCACTAATAGACATAAAATCTGTGGTTTGGTTAAAGGAAAAACAACGGGTGCTGAGCAGGAATTTGGGAGAGCTGGCCTCACTCTCCTGCTCCATCCTCAGCATGCTGTATAACCTTGGGAAAGGCACCCAGTTTGCATCTCAGCTCCTGCTCAAAATCACCAGAATCATCCTTTTGTAGCTCATGGGGATATTTAATGCATTAAGGTCTGTGAGAGTAACTTAGTTATTTAACAAACCGTTTCAAAATTGCTCTGTTCCAAAATGGCACAAATCAAGGCTATCTGCACTTATTCTATATGAGTTTTCATTCATGTCAAATACATGATTTATTATCAAAATAAATAAGCTAGGTTATTTCAATGCACTTTTAAATCTTCACAGCCACCAAGTTAGCATCTCCTGCTATGCAATGGTTGGTAAGTCTGTAAGACAGCAGTTAGCTGATGGGCAGCTAACCAGAGAAAGAAAAGTAAAGGATGCATGTCAGGTTTCATAAAATCATAGAATCATTTCATATTTCACCCACTGCCTTTGTCAAGGAAGATATCAGTAACTCAGGGAGGGAGCCTGGTACTGAGTGCTGGACCACTCTCATCCCCCACCAATGTTGCCCTAGCAGCGTAGGTGAAAAGCAGGGCTGGCAGGAAGCAAGCAGATTAAACCTGATAGTAGTATATAGACCCAAGCATAAGCAGTGCCAGAGACAATCCAACCACCCTACCAAGAAGGCTCAGGCTTCAAATCAGTTTCAACATTTTGAAGCCTGAAGCAAGTGTTGCAGGTTTTGACCTTGTGGCTACAATGCCAGCCTCAACTCTGACTCAAACACTCCGACCACCAGCTTAATGATATGATACTGTGCCAATACATTAGATCCACGCATCCTGACTACATACAAATAGGTCCCCCTGATCATTAACCACCATCCTCATAAAAGCTTCCTTCTCAACGTGCAATTCTCTAGTTCTCTGCCTGGCTTTGCAGTGCTGCTGTGAATCTGGTGGGCTGCCTGGCTTGCCTTTCAACCACGCTAAGGTACAATTATTCTAGGAGCATAAACAGAGAAATCATTTCAACCGCTGCCGCAAACAGGCAAGGCAAAGCTGTCAGACAGCAATACCAACTCGACAGGCACGGCGTGGGTGGACAAAAATAGGAATACCGGATCACTGACCTGCAGCAAAGGTCTCTGACTTGGATTGCCATGAGGGCTCTCGGTGTCTGGACAACCGTCACAACTGTTACTCAGCTGTTTAGCTGCAGATATTACACTAGCACTCAGAAACCACTGCCAATGACCAGGGCCTGACTGTGCCAAGTAAAGTGGAGGCAGAGGATGCAAGAGAGTCCCTGAGATCTCCCATTGCCCCAGGACCTAACTCACAGTAGGATCAGGACAAGAAAGCACAGACAGAATGGAGAGACTCACTACCTCCAGCTTACCCTTGGAGTTCATTTAGCTCAAAGGCACACAGAGAGGAGAGAGCAGAGCTGACAAATAAGGCCACCTAACCAAAATCCAAGACTGGTTCTCAGCCATATGGGACTGGCTCTCAGCCATATGGGCATCCTGCCTGCAGCTACTGGGATGGAAAGCACTGGGAGTTAGGTCAAATCTCTCGGGCAAATTTTTTTAGCCTCATCAGTGCTGGAGGGGAGATGTATACGAATTTACAAGAACATGTCAATGGCACCTAAAGCCACAGCCATCTGGGTTCTGAGAAGACTGCATTATGTAACTCTGGAAAAGGAGTACAGCAGGGACATCTCACAGCTCTCTATAGCATGAAATAACACCCTTCACGGACCACCTTCCCCATTTTCTGTTCCATTTGCTACACAGCCAACTCCAAAGAGCTATAGGACAGGCCCTCGGGAACGATCAACCACAAGGATTAAAACAGATTTCATCACTCTGCAGAGCCTTTTTCACCCGCCAGAGAGCTGCAGCAGGAGTTCAGAGGCACTGAGCCTTTTAATCCAGAGGCAGAAAAGCTGTCAGCCAAAGCCAGACACCAGCTAAATCCAGGATATTTCTAATCCTGATCTCAGTGCTGTCGAGGAGCATCTGGTGGTGGGGAGAGGGGGAAACTTTTTGCTGGCCAGCACTCGCTGGTGGCATTCTCTGATGCCCCAGCTCTGTCGCGAGGAATGACATTTTATGCATACGCACAGGAACAACTGAGCTGGGGTGGTGATTCCTAGAATGCACAACTGGCTCGGCAGCATTTGCCTGGGAAACTGGAGACCCAGGTCCCCATCCCTGCCCCAACCCTCCATCCAATCACAAGGACAATAACAAGGCTTGAAGGCTATTTATAGCCTTACAGTATGTCCCCCTTCGAGGTTGGCGCAATGAAACACTGATCCTAGGCACCTGTGCTGGCCAATCCGGGGGATTTTAGTGTTCGAGCAGCTCTAGGGTAGGTGCATCCAAGCAGTTGATGGGAGAAGGTGGGAAGTCCTTTCCTTTCCCATCTCTTGCTGAGATGAGCCAGCAGTTGCAGACAACTTGTCCTTTACATTGCTCCTGGTGGAGGCCCCAGGCAGGAGAGTAAAGCCCCATGGGGAGGAGCATGGAGTAAGGAGTAGGAAGCCCTACAAGTCCTCCAGGATAAGTGTGGGAGAAGAAAAAATGAAAAAAAAAAAAAAGGTCTGCACACCCACACACTTTCAGCTATGAACACAGCAACTCTGGCCATGGTGGCAGTCTTTTTAGGGACTTAGGACTGAGCTCAGTCAGAGAGGAATAGCTCTCTCCTGGTTCCCCACCAAACATTTGGCCAGCCAGTTTTAAAGAAACTTGGCTACAGAGATGCTACGCTGCCCATGCTCTGCAGAGTTGCTTCAAGAAGAGCATCCCTCAGCCTCAACCTGTGATGCTGCAGAGTAAATCCTTTCCTCCTTATCGTAACTCACCTAAGCCTGGAGAACCTGTCTTGACATCCCTTTGTACTGTAAGACCCTCTTCTCCCTGGGCAAAGCCAGGGGTCTTTCACACAGCTTGTGTCTTCTGGAGAGTCTTTTTTCTTTCCCTCTGGTCTCTCTCCAGTGCTTTCACACAATTCTTGAAGCACAGTGACCAAAAACAGGGCATAGTCCTTAATAAGACTTCACCTCTACAGCAAAAATAGGATGACTCCATATATTTTGCATCTTGTTTCCAAGCAGAACAGCACCTTATTTCCCTCACAACCTTATTACCCTCACAAATCCCCTCGCCACCGAGAAGACCCCCAGCTCCTCTCTCTGCGGGCCTCGCACCCACCACGGCTCACCTTCATGCCCACGAGGTTGTTGTGGAAGTCCACCCTGGCTCGCAGGTCCTTGTTGGGCTTCCTCCCCAGGAACTCCTTGACAAACTTGTTGCTGTATTTCAGGTTGTCGCCGCAGCCGCCCCACTGCCAGGCCTCACGGTTCTCCAGGTCGGGGGCCTCGTCGCAGGTGCAGCGCTCCATCCGGCCCGCGCTGCACGCCTTGGCCATGGCGTGCGTCAGCCCCGCCGAGGAAATGGCGTACAGGAAGGCCGTCTCCTTAAAGCCTGAGGGAGAGAGGAGGCAGCTTGAATTGCAGACAGAGTGAGGGTTAAAAGAAAACAAAAACTGAGGTAAAAAAATAATAATAATAATGGGAAGGTTTGAGTGACATCAGAGCGTGCCGAGCTCTACAGACACTGTTGGTGGTGGAGAGGATGTGGTAGAGAACAGGGAATGATGGATCAAGGTGGCACAAACCAGGACTGAAACAAAACCAAATAGAATAAACAGCTTTGTGGCTGTCACTCTGCAGTCTCTGCCTGAGAATAGAAAGAGGTGAGCAAGATCTGGACTGGCCATGGAGGTACCAGCATCACAGTACAGCAGTGCTCCTGCCAAGGGGCCACCAAATAAGAGGAGGCCAGTACTGACTTCCAGACAGGTGATTGGGGTAGAAAACTATGAGGGCTTCCTTCTTCTTCACAAAAATAATGATAATAAAAAAAAATAACCAGGACCTAATCCAGTCCAACAAAATTGTCAACAAATGCATCTGAGGGCTGGGAAGCACTTCATAGACAGCCTGTCACCCAAGGTAGTACCTGCAAATAACTGAAGAAGTTGTTTACAGCTCAAACCTTTCATGTACAACCCCTTTTTTTTCCTCTTGTTACTATTATTTTAAACACCTCTATGCTCACCTGCCGGGTTGCAACAGCATCCGCCTCCCCCATACAGGTAAACTGAGGCCCAGATTTCAATACAAATGATAAAAGACAAAAATAAAAAGCAAACATGCCAGTATTTATAGCTCCTCATTCTCCAGCTATGGAAGCAGTAAACGACTGCATATTTGAGATGCAATTCCAGAACAGCTTTGGATGTGGCTCAAGAAATCCCCCACTCAAAAATAACACAAGTGGATGGTGACAGTAGTGGATATATCTGTAAACTGGTGTGTCAACCAAGGACATGCAGAGACACTGCCAGGTCATTTTTGGAACTGGTCCTTGGGAGCTTCACGGTAGTCCAAGCGAGCTCTTGGGGCACTAGCCTGGCCCATCCCCAGAGCCTGCCTTCCCATAGCACTGCCAGGTGCACAGTGCAGAAATTCAGCAGGCAAAAAAGGTGAAAATCCAGTCCAGGAGACAGAGGCTTGTTCCTCCCACTGGAGCTGTCTCAAACCAGATTGTTAGGAACTGCCCAACCATTCCTGCTCACCTGAAGAAGAGCAGATTTATTTAATTCATAGCAACAAAAACTCGTGGATATGTGGAACACCAAACACCTTCTTAGCAGTTCTCATCTTTTGTAGGCTGATTCAACTTTTTTCTACACTATGCTTTAGGGATGCTAAAGAGACTCTCCTGACCCTCCATGCTCCCAGGTTGTAGAACTGGTCTCTTGCCACCGCGACTACTTGTGCTATGACATGGGGAGGTACCAGCATGCTAACAAAGTCCTCGATGGAGGAGGGCATGCACACTCTCCCCCGAGAGCCTGATGCACTGCAATTAGCAGCAGCCAGCCAGGGCTTGGCACAGTTTAGCGGACACCACAAATCCACAATCTGCGGGAAGGTCTCTTGGTCTGAAGCACTGAAACTGTGAAATCGCAGAGGGACATCGGTGCCCTGCCACCACCCTGCATACCAGGTTTGACACGAAGCCAGAGGGGACAGCTCATTCACCAGGCTTTCCCCTGTCAATCCCTGCATCAGCTTCAGCTCTCCTCCTCCCGTTCTCCATCACTGAAAGCCCCACAGATTCCCAGTGCCCATCAGCACAGGTATCATCTCACCCACAGCCTCCAAGCTAGTCCATGTGACATTTGGCTCTGGCCAGATTTAAAGCCATCTCTGCCATGCACTATTTGATTGCACTGAGATACTTTGTAACAAGATAATGAGCTTTAAATCAATGCAGGCATTCTAACCCCCAGTGCATCGACAGCCTGCCATCCGTGGCTATCCCGTTTCAGCCATTTCCAAAATTGTTTGCGAGTATCCAAAGAGGATAACAAGTCCCTTTTAAACAATCCCCTGTTATTTTAAGAAACAGGCCACATCAGCCCAACCTGCAAACCAGCAGCCAGGCTGTTTGGGTGACCAAGTGGAACAATAGAGGGAGAAACTTTAAGTGATCCCCACCCCCCTACCCCCCTTTATTTTCCTCTCCTTAAAAAGTTGCAATGGTCCTGTCCTGGAGGAGAGAAAACAAGCCCACACTGATCTATTTGAATAGTTGTGTTTTAGTGGGCTGCACACATCCCTTTGCCCTGGGGTATCACTCGCTGCAATGCTGAACCAGGAACCAGCAGCTCCCGGAGAGGAGGAGGAAGATTTACAGGACAGCGTGCTATGCCGCGGGAACAACGGCTGAAGGATTTACAGCATCGGTGGAGGGCTGAGATGTTGCAGGGGCATAAAACATGGAAGAATGAGACAGCAGACAGAGCCCTGCAACCCTCAGCACTGCCATTCATTACACGGGGTCCTGACAAGGGGGGGGGGGTGGGATGGTTCTTGACGGTGTTTTCCAGCAGCATACCTTCAGGCTGCTTTCAAATACCCCCTCGCCTTGCCGAGGGCTGTCCACGGGGGCAGGCACGTCTGAAGGAACAAGCTGTGGCCTCCAGGTGTCAGCATGAGAAAGTGCTTGGGTTTCCCTAGGCGCCACTAATCCAGGGACTCCTCTGGCATGCGGAGATATTTTTAAACGTCTTGCAGCTCTGGCTGGACCTCTTGGGTTTCATAAGGACTTTCCTTGTTTCCACCACCGTCAGTGACAGCGCATGAGTTAAGTCCCAGAGCTTCTGAATTTATTCCCGTTTATTAGGAAGAGAGGTGGCACTGCAGACCTCCGCCCTTATCTTTGAGCATGCCACATTTTGGGTTTCTGCTTCCAGCTCCATCCCTGAGTGGGATTTTCTGGGAGTCACTGAACCCCCTGAGTCCAAGGAAAGCCACCTGTGAAATGGACTTGCTGCGTCACTAGCTTCAGGACAGACATAAGGACCGGATTTTTTTGGGAGGCTGCAGGAAATCTGGGCTATACGAGGTGGTGCAAAGGAAAGAGATGGAAAATACCACCTGCTCCTCCTCAGCTTCTGGTCACCTCCACCTGTGCTGCTGTGACAGGCTGTGGGAACTGCCCCCATTTGGAGCTTTGACCCTGCATAATAATAGGGTTCCCCCGACTCCACCACCAAACCAGCACAGAATGGTGCATTTTGTCTCCATTCCCTAACCAAGCTTTTTTCTTTCTTGAAAGATTAATGTAATAAATAGAAAAAAAATAAATTAATTAATTAATAAATAAAAAAGGACACAGCTTTGGGAACTTTAACCCCTTTCCCTCCAGCAAGGGTTCAACATCCAGCAGGAGCATGGAGCAAGCAGAGCAGCCGGCCGCAGGTACCTGCACCGACATCTCCAGCCCCCGTGCAGAGGAGCTGTGCCAGCGGTGGGAGGCGGACAAGGGTTGGTTTGCCACTGCAAGCACACAAATTGCAGCCACACGGTTCATGCTTTGCCTTCTGTGTGCTTTCAGAGCTGAGCTGAGCCTGACTTTATCCTGGTCTTTACTTTCTACAAACTCTTGTTGGACCTCTGGGGAGGTGACCACCTACCAGTGGCGCAGGATGCACCGAGGGACACCACAGTGGGAAATACTGAGTGCAGGAGGTGCCAGCAAGCCCAACGAGCCCCCCTGTCCCACTCACCTCTCTTTAGCAAGCTGGCCCGGTATCGGCCCTCGAGGGTGCAGTTCCAGCGCTCGAAGCGGAACTGGTACTGGCATTCAAGCGCACTCATGCTGATGGCCTCCATCAGGGTCTCGGCCACGCCGGGGTCCCGCCGGCACATCCTGCGCTGCTTCTTCTCCAGCTTCAGGCGGTCACAGACTTTGTAGTGGGCTTTGACAGCGGCTTCCTCCATTTCTGAGGTCAGAGGGAGGATGGTCAGGGGTTCGTTCCCCGTCAGCCTGCGGAGGGACAGAGGGGCACAGTGGTGAGGAGACAAATACAACCTGCGGCAGAAATGGGAACAGGCTCTGCCCAGCTGAGCACCCACCTGGGTTCACCAGCACCGGGGCGAGAAGTGTTTTTTGCTCTCTGCAGTGTGTGCACAGGGCGGGAGCAGGAGAAGAAGGGTAAGAAGCAATATTTGGATTAATTTTCTCCACCAGCTCTCACAGAGCTTGCTTGGATGTAAGGCCTTGGCAATTGCCACCTCCCTGCCAAACTGAAAACTGCCACAGGACAGTTCATTTAAAACTGAAATAGGGAAAAAATGACAGAAGGTACATAAGCACAGAAACTCAGGAAACCAGCAAGTCAAGAACACTGAAGCCACTCTCCTGTGCCCTCCACAAATCATTTTAGGGCATCAGGCAGAGCCAGAACCAGGTTGGGAACGGGGAGAGGGTGACTTGTCCCACCAGACCCCAAGGGACACGCCAAGAAAGCAAGTACAGCCACTCTGCCCTCAGAAGAGATCCGTACGTAAAACCCAGCAAGCCACAGCCCGAGGCTCGCGAGCAGGATATGCTTTCAGAGGCAATGCTGCCAAAATCTTTTAATGAGGAATGGCTAAAAAACGACCTGAAGAAATACGTGTCCCGCTGCCTTCTCCCCTCCCCTGCCTCCTCCGAGCACAAGGTCCTTGACTCCAATGTGCAACAAAAGCAGCCAGCGGACTGTTCCCGGTGTCAAGTGACGAGCTGCTGGAAAAGGACCAGGCTGGCATCGGCCCCGGGGAGCAGAGAGGCTGCAGGAACATCTGCTGGGCTCATGAGCGGTTTGTTGGCCGGGCTGCCCGCACCCCGCTCTCCTGGCTCTGCCCTCTTCCGGCCAGGTGCCAGTCCACGCAGTCAATGGGAATCACTATGTAGGGTTTCGAAGGTCCCGAAGACGCGTTTCCCCAGCCAAAAAGGAAGAATTGCTGAAAACCAGAATTGAGAACACGCTGGAACTTCGCAGCCCTGCACAGGCAGACACGCGCCGGGGTCATGCAGCCTCCACCGCTGCAGGGCCACCAAGATAGAGGGGGTGGTGGGCATGGGAGGGGAGCACATGCTCACAAGAGCAAGCCAGGAAACCATTAAAATAAAAAATTAAGCCCCCCTGGAACAGCACTTCATTGTCATTTTTTTTTTAAATGAGGGTTTCACTGCAATCATTGGGACGCATCCTGCCAGGAGCACGGTCCCTAGGGGCACGCAGCTAGGGTGCTTTAATTCCCAAACCCCCATGCACAACATGCACACAATCGTGACATGAGCCATGGCCAAGCAACATCCAGACCAGAGGACAATTGTTATTAATCATTTAATGAGGTGATTTAATATCTGATGTCAAAAGAAAGGAGCAAAAAATAAATACAAAAAAAAAAAAAAAGTAAAATTTGTGGGTTTAGTTGTTTGTGATTTTGTTTTTACACATTTTGTTTTGACATGGTCAGGGAAATGTTCTCCTTCAGTTACTTTTAAAAGTACACGGATTTCAAGGAAAAAAAAAAAGCTGCAATGGTAAAAAATGAAGAGTCAAAATGATTTGTGGGAAACATGGAAAACTAGCGTGTCCGATGTAAATTTCCCAGAATAGCTTTTTTTTCAAAAAAAAATCTGCTCCTAAAACCGATAAATACATCCAAGCAGCAAACTCCATCTGAAGCACGGGCAAATATTAACCCTCAGGGTCAACTGCTGCCCAAGGAGATGGGACGTCACCCGGCCCCCGTGGCTTGTTTATGAGAAAGGTGGCTTGGTCCAAGCTTCGTAGTAGCTAAGACCTGTAACAAAATCTCGAGGACATTCGTTCCTGGCCCTCGTCAATACTTTTTCTCGGATGGCTCATTCCTGCAGGCACCCTAGCTGGTGCAAGGGATACCCTGGGCTGGCAAAGGAGAAGGAGGAAGCATAGGAGCATTTCCCACAGCTCCCCCTCACCCAGTTTATCCTTCCAGCTGAGCTGGTACCAGTCAGCTGCGTGCTCTGGAAAACAGAAGCTCTGAATATCACATAGCAGGTCAGCTACCGCAGGGAGCAGCAGTAAAGGAATTGATCCCATGGCCACAATTTCTGCAGAGCGATCAGCACTTTGGAGCCCCTTCACCACTATCCCCCTGGGATGCTTGGTTTTGATACTTCAGCACGTGATTTCTCACAGAACAGCCTTGCAAAATTTGCTGAGAGCACAGCCCAACTGCATGCAGCTCCTAAGGGGATCCCAGTTAGAGTCTCCTAAATAAAAAGAAAGTAAAGAGCCTGGGACAAGGGGAGGGTAGAAAATCAGATTCATGTAGGTGCTGCACAGAGCCAGAGGACAGGCTTCCAGCACCTGCTTGTGATGAGCTGATGGAAAGGCCTGGGAAACAACAGAAAATTGAGGCATTAAGTGGGCTAATTATAAATGTCCATTTTCAAAGGCTTAGACAGATGTTCACCAGCTCTTTTAACTGGGACACGCGGGCAACACCATGGTAGGCTGCACATGCTGGGCCAGCGTGCAAACTCCTACTTCACCCCTGACAAACAGCACAAAGACAAGGCACCTGCACGATGCTCTGGAGGAAAGGGAGAAGAACGCCTTTTTCCACCCTCTCAGCCTGTTTCCTGACCCATCTCCACACTGAGGAGCGCACTCTCCCCAGTCTTTGTCCAGTGCAGAAAAGGGGACATCAGCATAGAATCAGGTGAGGAACCAGCCGTGCAACACGCTGCTCAGCGGGGACCTGTCCGTCCCTGCCTGGCTCACCGCTCGGGCTAACTGCACCGGCTTTCAAGCTAGAGTGAAGCAAGTGAATTCAGAAAGCATCTCCAGGACAAAACAAGGAAGAGAAAATTTAGGGGAGAGGGGAAAGGGACTTCTTCCAGCCATCAGGCAAGAAGCTCCTCCAGGTGAAGACCTCCACAAGCAAATACAGCAGCATGAACACACACAAATGTGTTTTCTCCTCCTGACACTGGGCCCGTGCCCGTTTCTGCAGGGGGACCCACGCAGCAGCCTCAGCTCCAGCAGGGTGAGGTGGCACTCCTCAGAGCGTGGCATCAATCATAAACATGGGCAGGCAGAGCTAGGGAGAGCCGGTGCCCCCACCTGAAATGCTGCCTCGGAGCTGCCACTGCATGGAACCTTTGTAATCCCATAAAGCCCTTTTATGCAACCGAGGCTGAGTGAGGTCCCGTAAGGCAACGGTGTCAGAGTCGGATGCTTTCTCAGCTCCTCACAGAGACCGAGCTGTTCCTTCCATGAAAATCTTTCATGATAGGGGAGAAGGGAGGCTGGCTATTTTTTTTTATATACATATTTTATGTTCACTCAATCCGCAACTATTATGAGTAAGGTGCCAGCCAGCACTCTGCTACTGTATTACTTCAGATTGGTGGGGCTGAACATCAGGTGAAGATGATTGTCTTCTAGGAAACTGGACAGAGACCAAATAGCTCATTTCACCCAACCCAGGAAGCTCTAACTGTGGAATTTAACTGAGGACAACCTGAGGGCTACAAAGCCAAGGGAATCAACCTGTGCTTCAGACCCTGTCCAGATCTTTCTCTGTGCACCTCACCTGCCTTCTGCTCTGAGCAGCATGCTTGCACCGTCCAGCCCTCAGGAAGGACCTGGTTGTTCAATGCCATATTGCCTATCTCAGAGGACGTTTGCAATTATCACGTGCATTGTTCACCTCCCAAATCTCCTTCCAGTTCAATCCCTCCCTGGTTTGAGGCCAGGAGGTTTATTATCAGTGGCTATGAGCAGCAAGAACTGTTAGGTTTGTACAAGCACTGCTGGTGGCATTGAGCTCTCTTGGTTGTGCACTGCACATCCCACACGGTGGTGTGGATGCCTGCAGCAACATGGTCTCATTGCCCTTCCAGAGAGGTAATTTCAGGTGGATCCTATTTTCAGCTCATTTTGGAAGTTAAGGGTTTTCATTGCCTCATCAGCTCATTCTTTCATGAGTATCCCTGTATTTAAATGGGGGTTTTCCTGATGGGGTTTTAAGGGGGACGAGACAGAAGGGCAATACCTGCACAGACCTGTAAGTGCATTCTCATTTTTGACATGCTCAAGAGTTTCCTCTGCAAGTGCCACCAGAGACATGAGCCAAGGTGAGCTGCTTTCCTGCAAGGTCTATTTGGTCTGTTCTCCCACATGCCTGGTGACAGGACGAGGGGGAATGGGCTAAAGTTGCGCCAGGGGAGGTTTAGGTTGGATATTAGGAAGAACTTCTTTACTGAACGGGTTGTTAGTCACTGGAATAGGCTGCCCAGGGAAGTGGTCGAGTCCCCATCCCTGGAGGTCTCTAAAAGACGTTTAGATGTAGAGCTTAGGGATATGGTTTAGTGGAGGACTTGTTAGTGTTAGGTCAGAGGTTGGACTCGGTGATCTTGGAGGTCTTTTCCAACCTAGACTATTCTGTGATTCTGTGAAACACCTCTGCTATATGCTCCCCCAAAGGCCAGCCTGCTGAAATACCGCATTCCTATCCCGGAGCTTCCTCCTCTGACGGGAGATTTATCTTTGGTACATCTGTACAAGGCCTCAGATGATTGCATTTTCACTTTTTACTGGAATGCTTTTCCTGAGGTATCGCCACTCTTCCAATCTTTGTTCTCTTGCCACCACTAATTTATTTTCTTCTAATAATAATTTAAATAGGTTTTAACAGGTTGACAAGTGGCACACACTAACACTTGTCACTACAACACCTAAACTAATGACTCCACAACTCAAGGAGCCAGACTGAGTTATGCTGGACCACCAGGCATACACATTGCTTCTTGCATTCAACAACCCACTGTTGCCCTCTCTCTCCCCAGCTGCCACACTACAAAGAGGTTTTCCTAAGATGATCTACCGTGCCCCCTCCCCATCCCAAAAAGGGTAATTGCTGTTTGAAGTATAACAGGTCAAAAGTCCAAGAAAACTAGGACTAGATATTTGGTAAAAGAGTTGATTCTTTAATAGCCAACCATATCATTCTAAACTGTGTGTGTTGTGTTGTGTTTTTTTTTTTTTAAAAGCATTCACAGGTACAGATGCCACCATTGTGCCCACACTGTAACTCAGCATCCTTCGGACAGAACTATCAGAAGGACACCCACCAAACTCAGCTCTGCTCTCGCCAGAGCTTGCAAAGCACAGGTGAGCCCCAGATCATTTCAAGTCAGAAAAGGCCTTTTCCCCTCTGATACTAAAACATTCGTTTCCAAGTTTTCTTACTGTACCTCAAAGTTAGAACTAAGCATTTTTGCTCCACCCCCCGCATTCAGGTACTGGCATCTATTGCAGCCTCACAAAGATCACAAAACCCAACGTCACATACTGCTTTCAAAATCCACTGCAATCCTCCAGGCTACAGAACCAAATCTTTCCTACCTTGGCTAACGAACACACATACCAAATAAATAAATAAATAAATAAAAATCCCATGTCCCATAGAATCCCTTTAAAAAAAAATAAAAATAATGCAAGGTATTTTCCAAACCTCAGCAAGGATTTTTCAGCTTCTACAATACCCTGCAATCTCAGCACGAATTAAGTTCCTCCATGAAGATAACTCTCTGAGGTGTTTGGTTTCTTCTTCTTGCCATCGCCCACAGACCACCGCCCTTTGTGCACATCCTTCAAGGTCAGTCCTAAACACCTCGCTGTTTTGTGCGCACCCCTTTTTGCTCTCCATGCCATTCTCCCAAACAATAGTGCCTTGCTGTTGGGGACATTAAACTAAACAAACAAACATTTGGAAACCCAAGGTACAAATGCTGTGATTCTCAAGACACCCATGTCCCAACTGCTGTTTTGATCCTTATTTCCTCCTCAGTACCATGGTGCAAAACCCCAGAGCTTTTCTCTAGATGGAAACCCCTCAGACGTGGGCCTCCTCTTTAGCCAAGAGTGCACACAACTCAGTTGCAGCTTCTGGTAGCAAAGAAGCAAGCAGCAGCCCCCACCAGATAGACAACTACAACATCGCACGCTTCCAGCAGTGCATGGCAGGAGCAGATGGAAAGCAGCCATACCCTGCGCTCATGATCCTTGCAAGTAAAGGATGGGAAATGTCTTCAGTGTCCTGGTTCTGCTTATGAATGGGGGAATCAGGAGTATAAAGAGGAGACAAACTACAGCCTGGGGGAATTTCCAAGGCAATAAACCTCACTTACCAGGGAAGGAAACATGAGCCTCCATCAGACTTAAGAATGCTCAGGTTTTCTTTTTAAGGAGATAAAAGGTGCAGATTCTTGTAGGCATCAGTCATTCCAACCTGTATTGAATCACTCCTCTGCCTGGACAGACCTACGCAGAGGTTCCCCCCGGGCTCTCATCATCCTGGCTAAGGCAATGGAGGAGATTTTGCTCCACATTTTGCAAATCTCCAGCTTTTCCTGTCCCACACAGCTCTCCCGAATGCTTCTCACACTCACATGCGCAAGGTTGGAGCAATGCTCCTAACATGCACCACTCTTTGATCCCAAATCGCTAAGCTCTCTTCAAACCCAGGTGTTACCACAGGAGTAATTTACATCCAAAATTCCCACTTTAGCCTTAGCTGAAGTTCACCCAGAAGTCAGAGGACTTCTCCCAGGCTGCTGAATGCAGCAGCCCAAGCAAGTGAAATCCGTCCCCCCAGATCTGACCTGAGAACAGAGCTGGCCTCACCAGCCCAACAGAGAAGTTCTCACAGCAGATCAGAAGGCATTTTTCTGTGAATGGGACAAGACATGGAGGGTTGCCTCCCAGATACAGAACGCTTGCTGCATGTATAAATAAGCTTCCATATAATTTCATGCCAAAGTATGCCCTTAACTGCCGCACAAATTACCAACAATAATAAAAAAATTGGCAAGCAGCATATGAAGGTTTAGCCACTAAAGGCAAAATAGTTCAAAGAAAGAGCAGGGAATACGTGACTTTGTTCAGATATGGAGACGTGGGGGGCTGGAGATGTTCTTGGTAAGGCACATTCCTGTGTATGACCTATGGGACCAAGGTGCCATGAGCAACAGCTATTTTTGCCCTGTGGCAACCAGAAACACCACAAGCAAATACTTCAGCTGCAGCATTTCCCACCCATGCAGGGCAGGAGAGCAGTGCAGGTTATGAGTGACAGCACTCCCTGAAGGAAGGAAGAGTGTCTTCCCTTCTCCCTCCCCTTCCCCAGCGAGGAGGACACGAGCTATCAGAGAAACCCGACAGCAGAGGAAGGAACCAACCTCTGGTCTTTCAGCCCATGGGTTGTGCCTGAACCACAAAGCTCAGTTACCGCTCCCCCCTTCCTCCCTCTCCTTACAACAAACCATATTCAGCAAGTTTCCAGTCCACGAGAGCGAGGGGCATCTTGTTTTTGGCAAGTGGCAGGGCCGAGATTCACCAGCAAGGAGATGACACAGGGTGAGGGCAGATGTAGGACCAGCTCTGTGAGTCTTTGCAATACTCCCTTGTAATTTGCATAGCTCAGGCCAGGAGGGGCTGAACAGCTCCCAGATGACCTTGAGAAGTGTCACTAAACTAAACACCTTCGGGTGATGTTACTACAACCCGGTAGCCATCAGCTGGCAGCTCCCAGGTCCCTCGAGCCCAAAAGCTGCCCGTGCCTACAAGTGGGCAGAGCTGGAGGAAGGAGGCGGGGGGGAGAAGAGGAGGGGAAAGTTGTTTCCTCTCCCCTTCATCCTCTCAAGAATGAAGCAGCAATCAGCCAGATTTATGGGGGATTTTTAACCCAACTTAAAACCAGCCGGTGAACTGCGGTGCCAGTGGAATGCATGGGCCAGGCGGCAGCAGGGGCTTTCACTCCCGATTTAAGACAGCTTTAAGCTTCACCCTCCTCAGCTGGTGCCAGGAATCAGCCCCCCACCAGTGCCCCCTCCCCAGCTGGACAGCTCCTGGCCCCCCGCCTACCCGCTGTTCTGGCCACTGCTTGCTTTTTATTTTTTTGGCTTTATTGAAAAAAAAAAAAAAAAAAGTTACTTGGCACGTGTCCTACTAGACTGTAGGCAACCCATAGCTGGGGGTTTTGGTGCAGGGAAAGGGGAAGAGGGGAGCAATGTGATGGGAGAAGATGAAGGAATGAGGCTGGAGAAGAGAATAAAAGGTTAGTTTTAACCCTTTTAGTGCCACATAGGGTGGAATTAAGAAAGAGGTTTTCAGAATCTTTTCTGTGATAGGACAAAATGCTGAGAGGTGATCGTACACACGTTTATGCCCTGTAGTAACACCAAACTTCCCCTCCTTGCAGGAAAACAACCACCTTGTGGTGGCTTTTTTTGGCTTGTTTTTTGTTTGTTGGAAGGAGGGGCATATTTTTTTGTTGTTGTTTACACTGGCAGACACCCCCCATATTCCAGGACCTCAGATTCCTGCTGCAGTAGAAAGAAGAGGGAAAAAAAGAAGAAGAAAAAACACAGCAACTCTGCTCCCTCCCTGACAGGGGGATTACAGCAGCTCACTTTAATCCAGAAATGGGCCTAACAGCTCTCCACAACACAAAAACAAGGAACATTTCTAGATCACCTTTACAGAAATTTACATAACCATCCCTCCCCTTGCTTTGGAATTATTTCTGGTGGGGCTGAGGACCAGCAGACCACGTACGTAACAGATCACCCAAGGGAACACAGGAATTGCACAATTTTCTTGCAACAAAGGGTTAAGCCACGTCACACTGTTACGTCTGCTCCTACCATGAAGACCAAATTCCCAAAAGGCAGAAAGTCATTTGTGATATAAACCTACAGCAACAGCTTTGCTTTCCTGTTCTAAGCAAAGGAAATCCAAGTTCATGGTCTTTCTTGGTACATGCCCTTGTCTGGGGAAAGTTGCCCTTAAGCAAAGGATATTTAGAATTTGAAACGTAAACAGTGAGGGCTAAAAATAAACCCTGTAGATGTCTGCTAATTGTGCTTTTTGCACTGGTGTTCCATTATGTTCACAAAGAAGGCAAGGGAAAGCATCCCACACAGGTAAGGGCACTCATTCACAAGGTGCCCAAAGCAATTTCTGTCCATCCTTCTGGCTCTCTACCACTGAAGCGTCTGCATGAAGCCCACCGAAGCCCTGCAGACCTACCCAGGGCTGGGCAGTTTTGATCAGGACGATGCAGGGATCAGACCAGCTCACTCAGGCAAGGTGCAGCATAAAAAAAGAACAATGTTAACAATAGGTTCAGAACAGCACTGACTGCCCGAAGCAGGCAGGATAAGCACCGTGAGACACATCGCTTGTCCCGTTTCTCCTTGGTTTCTTCCCTAGATGTCTATGCCTAGATGAAGACACCCTCAGTTTGACCCTGTATGGCAGAATTACATCTCCTTGAAAGCTCCTTGGGGATCTTCAAAAGATGTCTGGCCGTGGTCCTGGGCACCCTGCTCTGGGTGGCCCAGCTGGAGCAGGGGTTGGACCCGATGGACACAGAGGTGCTGCCAACCTCACCTGGCCTGTGATTCTATCACATTCCCAGCACTTGAGCCAGGAACCTGCTCGAGATGCACCGCAAGACCTTGCCTTGGGTGCAGGATTTAACCCACCTGCCCTCTGGATGGGAGCACGAGCCATCCCAGCGACCTCAAGCACACACCACCAACACCGTGAGGATGGATTCATACAGCCGGAGCACCATACTCTTTCCTCAGAGGGGCTCCTCCTGGATTGCTCACTTTGTCCACCCCAGCTCTGCAGCCCCAGCACCCCACCACGTCCCCAGCAAGCCTCTCACCCACGGCAGCCCCCAGCACGCCGGGACGTGGGCATGCCTCGCACGGCTCCAGCGCCAGCACGGCCAGCCATGTGTCAGTGTCAGTCTCTCCCACCCGCCCCTGCCAGGGAACGCATCTGACTTTGTAATGAATCGCCCATTTGTCTCCCTAACACCTCGGCCAGCCCTTTGTTAAGCCTTATCTCCCAAATTTAACAGCTCCACAGCACGCATCACACCACAGGACTCGGCTTCTTCCTTTCCCCCCCTCCTCGGTCCGTCTGTCGCATAAATCGTGCTGTCCGTCCCGAACACTGCCCGGTCTGTTCTCGGCAGATGCCACAGTTATGGAGCTGCCCTTGCCCAGACCACAGAGATTGGCAGCAAGGGAAGAAACTCCTCGTAGCCAGCGCAGCAGCTTCCCTCACTGCCTGCAGATAGCCCTACGTGCACGCACCCACTCCAGCAGCACAGCAGTGACAGCAAAAATAAAGGTTACAGACAACACAAATCCCAAAAGGTTGGGGGTGAGGGGGGGTTAAAAGGCTGAAATTAACCCTTTGGGGAAAGCACAGTGAATGCAGGGCTCCTCGGGACAGAAAAGCAACTGGAGAAGGAGATTTCTCCTCCCTCCCCACCCCCAGCTATAACACTCAGGACCTGAAGGTCCCAGCCACAGAGACTGGCTCAACATTTTCCTAATCAACTCACGGACTAATGACAACTTCTAGCAACAAGTGTGCAGGTTCAGGCTGGAGTGGGGTTTTCACCTCCCCCTCCCCTCAAAACATTTCGCCCAGCCCCTATTTGATATCACACGGAGGTCAGCTCCTGGAGTATTTAGATGGTTGGGCGGTTTGACACATCATCTGATCTATTTTAGGAGCAGTTTACGGCTCTGCAATTCCTCCCCTGCACAGCAGCGATAGCTTTTCCACTCTAATGTCACATTATCCTCGTGGAAGGTTTAAAAACTAAACAGGTGAAAAAACAAACTTTCTGGGCACTGGAGAGAGCAGGATGCATGCGACACGTTATGCTGATGGGATGGTACAGGTTTATCCTCGTTCTGAGCCCCAGCTGAGATTGTGGGTATCGACTGTGAGCAGAGGCTGGTTCCTTACAAAACTGGACAGGAACACATTGAAAGGTTCTCTCATTAAGGCCATCCATTCTGTGACAAGAGGTGTCTCATGCATGCCCTTCTGAAGCAGCTTTGCAGTCCTGAGGTTTTACAAGCTCCAATGAAACTCCAAGGGTCAGGTCTCCAGCCAAACGAACTAGCTCTGGCCAAGGTTTCAAACTCAGCAGATAAAGATAAGTCAACAGGGAAGTAAACAGTTCTTGTGAGGTGTCCCACGCTGCAGAACAGGCTCCCTTGAAGCCAATCAACATCATAAACCCTGTTGTCTTCTACTCCAGATGCAAGAGCCTTCCCTCACTGCCATCCACTGAACAACGTTGCTCTCCCTCTCTCGATCTCCTCTGCACCCCAAAACACCACTCATCCAACCCACAATTTATCCCCATGAGAGCAAGAAGGAAAGAACCAACAATGTGAACATCAGCCATCAACCTCCCAGTGTCCATTCCCCACCACCAAGAAAGCTCCAGGCCCAACACCACTGTAGGAACGGTGCAAATCTTCCTCAAAGGACTGAATCCATGTACAGCTTTGTGGAAGAGATGCATACACTGCAACAGTGGCCAATCACACATGATGAATAAATTGATACAGATGGCCAAGACGCCTTTAACAGACCTGTGCTGCTGGCAGCATCCTCACCTTTTGAAGATGATTGGACTACAAAATATCTGCATGAATGTCAGCCAGACCTACCTCAGCCAACACTTCAATAAATAACCTCAGGATGTTTGGTGACTGCAGCAAGCACTTTTTTTTTTTTTTATTACACCATATATAATTTATCCAAATTATATATATAGCCAAATTAACCAAAGTACTAAAACCCAGGGAGGCCCAAAGTTTTAATCTATGAGTGCTGCTTGGCAGAAGGGACAGAATATTGTCCATCAGAGCAATGTGCTTGCGTTCAAGAATTAAAAATAAAAATAAAAAAAAATCCTTTATCCATTATATTAAAAAAGTATGTGGGCCACACTCCCTGAACCAGTATTAAGGAAAGCATTTCCTTCCTCTATCGATCATCCATCCATCCAAGTTGCATTGAAAAGGCAGGGAGGAGGACAACAAGCCAAGTGTTATACATAGCAAATTCTGATTAGATTATGAAACTTTAAGAAGATCTTAACAAGTGGACAGTGTGCATTTTACATAATTAGCTTGTTAATTATAAATGCCTTACATAGTGCCAATGGCAGATTTTCACCGCCTAAAATAGCCCAAAGCTGTTGGATTCAGGAACTGCTGCCATCCCAATTTAGATCAACCCAAATACAGAAACCACGAGGTGGTTTCGTTACACCAAGATTAAGAATTGAATCGGCTCTTGTGTTCCTGGATGTTGGAAGGGGTAAAAGATTACAGAGGGCAAAGACACATTATGTCACACTGCACCTCGCCACCCAATCCTCACCAAACACGAAAGCTGTTCTTCACAGTATTTTGACAGATTTCAAGGTAATTTAGGGGGGGGGGGGGGCCAATAAAGCCTCACTTTAGGACTGCACATAAAGTCGCAGCACTGTGGGATGCCACAGCTGCATCCATATTCATTTAGCTCGTGTTGCATAGAACTGTTCCCCAGCTCCGTGAGATGTATGCCTCATGAAGCTGGGACTGTTCCATCTCACTCCCAAGAAGCAGCTCAGAGCAGGCCTTGAGGTATAATCACTGCCTGCAAAAGATGACCTCAGGAACAGCAAACCAGGAGAGGAAGTAACTTGATTTGCAAGTTGAGCATGCTTGACACAGAAGTTCCAGCAAATGGACAGTAGCCCACTCCTTCCTGTTGCCTGCAGGAATGTGAAGGGAGAAACATTTTCAATACTGAAGTAAAAAGTGCAACAAAAGCAACTAGAAAGTATCTCAAGGAGAAAAAAAAAAATTATCCTGGGAAAGGGATCCACACTTGAATGAGGTTCGCGTGCTAGGATAACTCTAAGATACCTTCAACCAACTGGTGCCAATTTATATCTTCTAAACTACCTACCAACAGCTAGCCAAACAGCACAGCAGGAAGGCTGCCCTTGAATCACTGGTTACCCAAAAATGCCTTGGAGGTACACTATGAGATTCCCGTCTTCACCTACTGAATAGCATTAAGTGACATATAACAATGTCACAGAACAACACTGAATATTCCATTTCGATATGTCAGTATGGCAGTTTCCAGAGTCCAAAGGGGAAGGTGATGGTTACATATCTGATGCAGCCAAAGCTCCAAAGTGCTTGGGGTAGAAGGGAAGTACAGCCCATTTCCCTTTGTCTTAATATTTTTACTCCTTAAATCCCCCAAATTTCTTTGGGTCCACTCTCTTCCACAAGCCGATAGAGCAGGATTTGAACCTTTTCCCGTAGAAAGTTTATCAAGTTCCATCTGAATGAATGGCATGAGATTTCAGCTGACTTTGAGGAACTGTAGTAAGGTCAGCAGCTCTGAGAGATGCTCCATAAAACTACGCATCAGGGAAATATCCAACAGGGAAGAACAAAATCCAACCAGAGCACTTTCTGAAGTAACCTCTACTAAAATGACCTCAGTTGACAGTCCATCTTACAGGATAAGTTGTTTAAGGTCTGAAAACACACAATCCATCTCCCAGCCTAGAACCGGATGATTGGTTTTGCCCACATTCACAAAGACATTTAGCTAACATCCCATTTAAAGTAGCTATGATTTATAATCCTAAACTTCTCTTGAATTCAGTATGCTTTCGAGGTGGTGATTTGAAAGGCTTGTATTTAAATTATTCCTTGTGAACTGTTTTGAGAACTAGAAGTGGTCATGAAGAAAATTTTTTATACAATCTCTTGCAATTCATCCATTCAAGGGCCAGGAAACATCAGCATAACTGTGTGCACACCTTAGGAAATCAGTTTTTAATCTCAAAAGGCCATGTGACAACATTCTACAAAGGAGCACTGTGTTAGATATTCTCTTCCAGATTCCCATCTTGCCTTCATTCCCTCCAGAAAGGAGGCAGGGGAGCGCCAACTGTGACAAGTAACATGCTGGAAAGTTAAAACCCATTCAAGCAAGGAACTATACAAGGCAAATTCAGTCAATCAGTTTTTATATCCTTTCACAAGTCATTAGCACACCTTATTTTCCTGAGTATTGAGTTCTTGGGTTTCCCTAATGACAACAACTAATCATGAAATGAGCTATAATAAAAATTTTAAGTAATCAGAAGTAATGAAATAAAAGCTGACTAAGAATCTGAGAGGATGCTTATGTGGACTCTCAATAGCATTGTCTGAGCTCTGTCTCGGCATCTTTAAAACACCCACAAGGAACCTAATGCATTTTTAATTGAGTACAGAATCTGGATAACATGTTCTAAATAAGCCATGGTTAATGAGAGTAATAAAGAGAAATATTTAATAATTACCAATTCACTGCAGAACAAAACGAGCACGCAATCCCAAAATAAAATTCTGTTGCAGTCTACATGCACAAAGGAGATGACTGAGGTTGCTCACACAGCTTACTTCTGAAGTTTCTCAAATGTAACTCTGGAGCTTCACATTAGCAATAATTCCTTAAAAAGCATCTCCAGATTCTTTAAGCACTGGCACTAAATCGCACTACTTCCGGATTCATTTGCAGACGCACTCCAGTAGTTATGTTCAGTTTTCCCATGTGTTTGTCAGAAACCTGTGTTCAGCACTACAAGGGACAAGCAAATTCCAGGGACTCCAAGCTGCAGTATATCCATGAGGGAGATTTGTGGCATGTACATACAATCAAATGATGAAGCTATCCTTGACAATGCTTTAGTGGAATTTATCTGATATGAAAATACGACAAAGAGGCAAAGACAAATTATAAAACAGATTGGGCTTACTCCTTAGACAAAATCGTTTCTCTCTTCATGAACAACCTCTACCTTCATTTTCAGTTTAGCCCTTCATATCTTAATGTGATTGTAGCAATGAACACTGAGAACCCCCTCCCTGGACTATTCCATCAACAGATATTCATTAGAGCCACTCTCAACTAGAGCAGCTCCAGCCTGAAATGGAGATCCCATCTGTCTTCAAAATGCACGTGGGCTCGCTTTACAATTCCTACATGCCACCTCGTTCAGTGAGTCTGGAGACTGAGGCGTTGTCCCCAGAATGATACAGGACATTACTACACAGAATCTATCAGAATTAGAGCCAATAGGCTGAAAAAAAAATAATAAAAAAAATAAAATAAAAAAATAAAAAAGTCAGGCTGGTAGAATCTAACTTAATTTCCAAGTGTTGCAAAGGCATGCAGCTATACAGTCAAAACTCAAAAACTGAAGAGTGAACCTGAAGCACAAGCAAATTCTAATGTTTGTTCACGTAAAGAAGCAATTTCCCTGTGAAGAAGTCTCCCCAACATGCTTTGTTAAAGTACAGGGAAAGTGAGATGTGAGCTGTCCACTCAACACCAGGTAACATGTAGAGTACAAAAGTCAGGACAAAAGAAGTCCAAAGCCAGCTGAACCACCAGCAATACTTTGCACTCCAGTTTAGCCTGAGTTATGTTTGCCCTTAAAACCTGTGGCAACATATATTTGAAAGGAGGACTATGAATGCAAGATGATACGTAGGAGATTCAAGGATATGTAAGCTTAAAAAGATGCATGCACCAAGATAAGACATGTCCTTGGTCTTCTCTACAAATGTGAAGATTTCCCAGCAAATTTAAGCAAATCACTGGAAAACAGCACTGCTATTTAATCCCAAACTGAAACCCCATAACACTGCAATGAAACTTGGCTACATCCTTCTCTCAGATTGTACATCCTGCCTTGGTAAACGGTATCAGATTCCCATTCCCTTTTTTTTCGTCTGCGCTTGAGACTTTCCAGTTGGCCCATTATCAAGAAAACCATCCCACCCACAGCCTTCGTCCCTTGTCCCCTCAAGAGCATGTACCTCGTGCCAAGCCTTCCCCTGCCCTCCCCGAGGTTATGGAGGCATCCAGCGTTCCCATGCCTGCTCCCCAAGGGACATGAATCCACAAGTCTCACACCTCACCTCTTTGCGGCCCCACGAGAATGGGCTACACTTGCAGATCTGCAGGCTGAACCACAGGAACAAGAGTGGCAGGATCCTGCTTGCTTTGCCAGCTTTCTCTCCGCCACGAGCCCCAGAGTGGCGGAGAAAGGAATCCCTCTAGTTTACCCCTCTCTAGCCCCAAAATAGCAGTGGTTGAAAGTGTCCCAACAGCATATTGCTTATGCAGCTGGAGCAACAAAAAATACTGAAACTAGAATCAGGGACAGACATTTTATTTTATAGCGAACGAATCACCAGGAGACAGTCACTTTTTTTTTTGCGCTACAGGCTGACCAATAGGTTTCAAAGCAGAAGGTAGAAGGAGTAACCCATGCTAGCACAGAACTATTGCTACCACATCAAAAACTCTTTATGTAAGCTTAGACCAACTCATTTCATCCATCCTCTGAGAGTTTAAGTAGACATTAGTTTTGTATGCTCATGACTTCCAACCCAGCTTTTCGCCAAAGGACATCCACATGGATAGTCTTGACATTTCAGTAACAAACTCTGATCTAATTTGGAGCTAGCAAGAAACAAAGTCAACTTGATCAATGCAAACGGCAGCTTTAGGGAGGAAACCTAGGCCCAAATAATGCAGAGATGAGAGGAAACCTTTCGACCTGAGCTCTGCAACTTAATTTCTTTGTGAATCAAAAGCATTCTTCACACTGGAATTTTCCTCCAAGTTAAAAGAGGGCTTGCAACTAATTAAAAAAGCCCTCCAAGTTTCCAAAGTATTTCAAGTGATAAAACCAAACTTACAGCCTGAAAATAAATCATAACAGTAATATGCACACACTTGAGGGGAAAAAAAAAAAAAAAAAAAAAAAAAAGATATAAACCAACACTGGAAAAATCTTACACTTAGTGCAGCCAAAATGCCAGTTGATACATGTCACATTTGGGTGCTCCAGGCAACGCTATCACAATGGCTAATAGAGGCAGGCAGAGCTCCAAGATGAACGTCCAAAGCCTAAGAGGACACACAGATGCTCCCTGTAGCCTTAGAGAATGGTGATGGCATCTCAGGCCTTTTGCTGAAGCTCTCACACGCTTTTAACATCCTGAGCAGCAGAACAAGTAGAAGCAAGGCTGCGACCTTTCAGACATGGTTACCGGCTAATCCCTCTTGAAGGAGGGCCTCGGAAAACATTTAGATTGAAGTATCCGTGAGATTAAGATGTTTATCCATCTTGTATTTTGCACATTTATGATTTCAGTGTCTCCTGGCTGCAGGAATTCAGGGGGACCACGGGCCAAGAAAGAGAACAACTCAGGCAAAGGAGAAGGAGAGCAATGCTAACAAGTGCTTTGTGTGTTTGCTAGAAACCTGTCATCAGTCTAGAAATAAGAGAGTAAAACAAAATTAGGGGAGATTTTTCCCCAGATGGAAATACCTTTTGCGGCTGAGCTGACAGATCTATTGGGCATAACAAGAACTAAGCATAACGTGAGGGTTGCTGCCTGCTAAAACTTTCCAGGTGTTTATATCTGGCTTCAGCCAGAAGTGCCATGAACCCCCTGAGATCACCCCAGCCTATCAAAATCTCAATGCTATCTCAGCACAAACTCTAAGAAGGTCAAATAGCTACTGCTGTGGCTGGAGATACTGTGCTAGCAACTGCACGCAGAGACAAAGGTCTCCCCTTCTCCCACTCCAAGCTGAAAGGGAATTTGGCACCAGAATGCCCATGGGGAGACACTCAAATCCCTGGAGGATAATGCTGACAGGATGCTTTATGAGACTCCAAAAAGGAGAAAAAGAAAAAAAATACAGCAAGAAGGAGGGTGAAGACAGCAGTACAAGAGGGATCCTTACACATAGAGCTGTGGGAAGTGGTGGGAGGACATAGGTTTATGGCAAGAAGACAAGTAAAAGCCTAATTCCATTTGCCAACTTCATCTTAAAACAATTATCATTTTCAGAGTGCATATAACAGTTTGCAAACTCCAGGCATAGCAAGCTCGTACAAGGCATCACAGGTGAGACGCTGTTTTGCTCCTCCACAGCACAGCCACCCCGACCTACAACTGCACTCAGAGTCACTCATCAGAGTAGGACACTGCACAACAGGAGGTGCGAGCGGGCAGGGAACGAGTTAGCCAGTGCTTCTGTTAAGTTTTGGGGCTAAACACCTAATGTCACGGAATTACAGTGCTGAGGAGGTGGTCACAGGACAAGGATGGTCCCCATCAATTTTAGGTGCCTACACATCTGGTTGCATCAAATAGGATCAATGGAGGGAGAGAATTTCAGGACATCATTGGACGTGCCCCAGACAAGGCTTTACAGCCTCCCCAAAATAGTCTTTGTTGGTTTCACACTGAAGGCCCCAGAGCTTGCAAGGCAGGTTTAAATTTAGAGCACGCTCATTGGATTTGCTTATATAATTTTCTTGATTTGGAAGGCTTTTTATTTTCCTTAGTGAGAAAAGCTGACCAAATTTATCATGTTAAGCAGGGGACTGCTGGCCCATAAGAATCTTAAAATGCATTGGCCACAATTTTCCTTTTAAAATTTGCATATCACAATTAGGGCAATTTGGAATTAAAACAGCTTTAAAAAGTGAGGTGGGAAAGAAACCATTAGAAAGGACAAATCCTTACAAAATTATACCAGCATCTAAATGCAACAGCCCTCAGGGAATCCAGAGGCTACTGAAAACAGGGCAGCAAGAGATCAGGATGTCAGTCCGAATCCATTAAGCAGGACATACAAAAAGCCCACAACAGGGGACAGCAATTTTCAAGGATTTTTACAGAACAACTTTCTGCTAAGCATACATTTATAATGACTCAAGAAGGTGCTGTCCTCATCATCTAACTGGACAAGAGCTTAGTCTGCAAATAATTGTCTTTTTGATATCCTGTAAACCAGTCCCTGTAGCCAGTGACAGAACCTAGCAGCTGCCGGGATGCTACATTAGATTTGGATCTGTTGCTCAGCTCCTCCATCCACTCCTTCACCTCCTCCTCACTTGATCACAGCAAGAACTCAACTTCTGAAGCTTGTACTTAACAACATGAAACCACAAAAAAAGCCACAAAACTCTCTCACCAACAACTCACTTGAGCACTGCTCCCAGTTCTGACACCATTTAGCTCATTTCTAAAGTTGGGCATTTTCTACAACAGTTACCTTCCAAACCTCTGGACAAGTTGCAGTATAAAGAAGAGGTCCATTCCCACAGCCTGCAAGCAAAGCCTGGAAACTCCACAGACCCCACAAATACCACAGAGCAGTATCCCTCAGACTACAGGCTGATAGCAGGGAGACTTCAGTTCAGGCCTTGCCATATTTCTTCTGCCTACTGAAAACCCATTTTAAGGGCCAGTTCCAGCAGTTCCTTTGATGCTTTCCCAGTGGTGGTAAAAATACACAATGGAAGTCGCATCTCAGGCAGAATCATTTAACTTGGGACCAAAACGCCGCTCACAAGTCTCCAAGGGTCTCACATTTAGGTTTCTAGCACTCCTCAACACAAGAGCAGCCCTGGAGCTCCCCACCAGCCTGGGAGGCCCCGAGGGGAGGAAAGCCACAATATGGGGCTGCTCTTTGATGTGATCAGCTCCCACTTCACAAAAGCAACTCATTAGCCTCCCTCTTTAGATGGTGGTTACGAACTCAATTAAAGGCCAGCTGCCTTCAGCCACTGGAGTCCGAGGCCTTTTGGCTGCAGGCTCTGCATAAGGCTGATGCCCCTGAGATAGAGGCCCGAGACTAATTAGCCAGCACAGATCTTCATCTCTAACTTGCTGCACAGAGAGGCAGCGGTGCCTCAGGGGATCTGGCCTCTCGTCTAATGTGATGCCATTTCTCCCAGCACCTGCAACCCTATTTGTCTCCTTCTGCTGAAAAGCCTACTTCTTAAAAGCATGGCTTCAGCAGAGAGGCCTTCAAAGAGCTACCTCGGAAAGATCCCCCCGGCCTCTTCCAGCATCCCTAGGAGACAAGAAGGAGATTTTGCAGATGACACAGCGTGGCAGGATGTATTGACGTGTCTCTTTATGGGTCATAAGTCTAGAAGGCCACATCATCCCCAGGTAAAAATTAGTACCCAAGTAAAAATTAGCATCCCCGTTCAGCAAGGCCTTGGCCTTTTCCCAGGAGTGACGTTAACGAGTTTGCTGCTCACACAAAAGGTGTTGGCTGCCCAGTAGGAATTATTTTCAGTAGTGCCCAAAGCAATAGCCTCCAGAAAGATCTCAAGATGCTAAATGAGGTTAATGGGCTGCTATCTTAAAGGAAAAAACATCAACACTTTGTGGTGCTGACTTTATTAGAGCTTGCCACCAAAACCTAGCAAGACAGAGGACCAGATTTACATTACCGCTACAGAAAACTTAGCCAGAGAAATCAAGTTTAATGCCCGATTATATCAGCAAACATCCACATTGTCATCATTTGTGCCCATCTTGTGACCATGCTTGAAGGAGGCAGAGGACTGAGGAGCCCACAGCAACGGCCTTCAGCAATGGACACGCTGCTACAAGGGAGAGAAGGAGCAGTTCCTCAACAGCATGAAAATAATCAGCTTATGGTTCAGCCAGAGAAACTGCCATCACCCATTAAAGGAATGCCTTTCTTGCTGGGAGGTGAAGCACTGATGGAAGTGGCTGGTTTCACTGTGGAGCACCTTTCACTGAGCATCTGAGAGGCTGGTGTGGAAAAGTGTCTGCCAGGGATCGTTCAGATGCTTCCACATAGGGGCCTTTCCAGACCCATTTTACAATCAAGCCACGGTGGCCTGCTGCATTCTTCCACCTCCCCTCTCCCAAATAAAACTCAGCAGGCCCAGAACACCTCCAAATGCCTGGTTAGAAGGGAAGCTGGCAGCTTCATGCATGGCTCTTCAAGCCTGTATGCGAGATGCAGGCTTTGCAGGGCTGCATAGCAGGTCCTTTGAGGGCAGGTTTGCTGCCGCTGCCTTGCGGCACAGAGCAGGCTCACAGCAGGGTAGCAGCATCCATGCCCCACTTGTATGCACTCAACTCCTGAGCAGCATGCAGGGCACACCAGGGGGACTCTTCAGGAGAGCATGAACAAAAAAAAAAACAAGGTAAAGAAACCCCAGGTTTGTTCCCTCCTCCCCCCCCCCCCCCCCCCCCCCCCCCCCCCAACAAAAAAAAAGAAAGCTGCCCAGCTGCTCCTGTGACCACCCAAACTGCTCATCTATTTCTTAAATGATGCTGAACTAAGTAGAGGAGCTGAAATATCACAAACATGGGAGAGACATTACACCGGCTGATTGGCAAAATAAACTTTCACCCTGGCAGGCTGAAGAAGCAGGACCAGGAGCAGTGCTGATGCTCCAGTTATGGGGTTTAACCCTTCCTTCTCCCTCCCCTGTGAAAGATGGCAAAGCTGTACCACATAACCATCCCACCCCAGCCTGCTGGGACTCACTCATCAGGGGATAAATTTGGGTGCAAATCAGCAAAACCATGGTCTCAAATGAAGCCTGAGGGGGGCAGGATGGTATTAAATGGGTTCATGGACTAGAAGGATAGAAAGTTTCAGCTGCAGGGATGCTGCAGCATCCCTCTCCCTTAGGAAAGCAGAGCCAAAACATTTAGTGTCAGAATACATTTACTATCAGAATAAAGGAAAAAAAATGTGACATTTTTCCCCCCTGTTCAGGAATCTTCTCCCCACTTGGTACTGGTAGGTTTTCCCTCTTCTTCCCAGCACACATCACCTGAGGTGTAAAACCCATGAGAAACCCCCTGTCCTGCCCAGCTCTCCCCAAAGCAAGGATTATTTTGCCTAGTGCATCACAGGCATAAATACAATTTTTCAGTAAAGCTTCAGGGAAACAGAGGCCAAGCTCTTTTACAACCACTGCTCATCTTCAACTGGAAACATGCTATTAGTGAAGTACTGTCATTTTATCCAGGGGGTTAAGGACAGCAGAGAAAAACTAGCGTGTGACTCACTGTCCTGACTTTAAGTGAAAAAGCAAAGAGCTCAGTTAAAAGAAAAAAAATATCTGGAAAAGAAAATGCAGAGTAAGAAATACAGAGGAAAAGGGCAGAAAACACCTCTAAAACACTCTGGCCAGGCACTTTTGAGCACTGAATCATCAGATGCAGCTCTGCACAGGAGCTGGTTCACACATTAGCCTGGTAACGTGTTTGCAGCTTTATATCTGAGAGGCTGCTTATATTAGCCATCTGTAAGGAGACACTCCAGCAATGCTAACAGGAATGAATTGAGCACAGGAATGCAAAGTGGGTTGGTTAAACCACATCAATTTGTAGGACTGCCTTCACACAGGACTCTAAAGTGCTCTTAATTCAGTTTAGCCCGATTTGCACTGAAATCAAGTATGTTAAAGTGAATTAAGGCTCTTTAATCCCCAAGGAGAGCGTTTCCACCAGGGCTAGTTAAGAGTAATTGAACTAATCCACTTTGAAAGTCAGCTCAGATTAGTTGCGCTAAGTGGCTGTGCAGATGAGGCCCGGGAGCACGGGGACTGTCTCTAGCATGCAAGGATCACATCAATCTGCCTCCGGGGCTGCTTTGGGAGGACAGCTAGAGCAGGGTTATTTTGCTTTGCAAAGCTGGGAGTGGTCCAAGACACTCAAATGAGACTACTGTAATAGAAATGTCTACTTGTGCTTGACAGGTGCCATCTGGTTGCAAGCGAAGGCATTTTCCACATGTATTTTCTCTACATGGCATATATGCTGGCTATGGCCAAGGGGATGCTGTTTTTATGGGCAGCTAAAGGACCGGGGTCACTGCTCCAAAAAACATTGGCACCACCTCTCCTTCAGGCCATACTTGAATGCCACCAAGAAGTTCCCTGGTCTGCCCTCTCCCTGCCCCAGAGATGCATTAGGGGAGGACTGAAGGGCCCATCACCACCCTGCATTAATCTATTATTTAGTGCTATAACATCCACCCCACTCCTCTGTGTTCCCAGGTGCTAAACACTTCCCACTAGCTCCCACCCCAGATTTTCAACTGGTTGGAGCCAAAACAGTCCAGCCCCACACAGTTCCCACAGAGCTGGGAAAGGGGACACTAAGAAAGGGCAACAAATCAAGGAGAGTACCGACATCCCCAGCTCGCCCCAGTTCCTACAGCAGGTTCCCCCCCCAGACCAAGCTGGCTGCAGCACAGAGCAGGCTCCACGCAGGTTTTGCCTTTCTAGGAAAGCACCGAGCCCCTGTTTGATCCCAGTCCGTTCTTCCCCAGCTAAGAATAATCCCCCCAGCTGCTGTTTGACTTCCACATTACCATGGACGCAGAGTGTTTTTATCTGGTACATATACAGGGGGAGAGGGAGCAAGCCTGCGTGTGTTCGTTCTAGTTAATGTTTCCTGTGTGGTTCAGGCTGTTATGCCTCCAGGTATGTTTATTTCACTACTTTAGCAAACCAGCAGACTTTTTAATGGAACTGTTGATATTTTTCCTGGCTGCTCCTCCTGGAGAGGCGAGGCAGTGTACAAATGGAGTTCATTCCTAGCCCCAGCCTGAAGCTACTCGTCTCCTCCTGGGACTGCAAGGAATTGAAGGTTTCCATTGCACTGGTCAGATTTCTTCCTTCTCCAGCCTTCAAGCTTTAGATACATAAACAGAGGCACTCAGGCAGCTGACAGTAGCAAGAGCAATGCATGGCCAGTGCTCTATGCAAGAGCAGCAGCTGCACCGAAAATCCAGCCATGCTTTCCCAGCGGGGCTCTGGAGGAGGATGGTGGTGCAACACCGCACCCCTGAAGTAAAGCCTCAACTACAGGGCTAGCTTCACCAGCAGACCTTGCAGGGTGAAGCCAGGGATTCCTGCTTACTGGGCATTTCAGAGCTAAAGCAGTCGGTGCATACATTTGTCCTGGCACCCTCTTTATTGCTGCAAGAGGAGCAGTAACTCCCATCTCATCAGAAGGCTCCTGAGAAAATCCCAGCCACCCAACAGAAGTGAACTGAGTCCCTGACTCCACTCACAGCCTTCTCCCCCAGTAACAGCCCTGTTTTTCCAGCTGAGCACCCAGCCTTATGCCCAATCCCAAACCCATGAGGAGAGCTGTGGCAGTCCCTCTGCTCCCCACCTCTGCCCCGTGCTGCTGAGCTGTCCAACAGCAGGCAAAGCATGGCATCATGGAGAGCAGCCCATCAGCCCCGTACGACACCCACCACGGGAGCCATCAGCCTCTACACCCAGATGGGGTCAGCACCCAGCTCCCCACCACGAGGTGCTCCCCTGCCTACAGCCTGCAAGGGAGAGGGCCCAGCCCCTGCCAGCTGCTCAGGGACATGGTAACGCAGTGCCAGTGTCACTGCATGAGGCCATCAGGCCTGGGGCAGTCTCCCATTCAGATGGGAGAGAGAAGGCCAAGCCTTCAAGCTCCCCTCTCCCAGCACCAGCTCAGGCTTTCCATAAGCCTCGCAGCAGCCCAAGCGAGCGCTGCAGGGGATGCAGTGCTGAGCAAGGATGCCCTTCTCTTCCCCCGGTACATCTGCAAGGCAGCCTCTGGGACAGCACACAGGGAACCCAACCCATCACAAGCTCCCCAGAGCCAAAATGCAGTTAGTTTGAAGGCATCACCACTACCTCAAGTGAAACTTGTTTCTGCACAGCTGCCGATCCCTCTGCAAGCTCAGGAAAAAAAATAATGCAAGGTTATACACGGTCCCACTCCCCTCCAGATGCCAGCTCTCCAGAGCAATGTCAGTCCTACATCTTGCACAGACATGTGTCTATAAACACATTGCATCAGCTACAGAAGCCAGCATGGAGGTTTTGGCTTCAAATACGCAGAACAGGAGGAACAGACATGTAACATTGACAGCAGGGACTGCTCAAAGCCTCGTTTCGTCCAGTTTTCTCTCTCCTGAGAGCAGCTCTTCAGTCTTCTCTTCAAACTCATGTTAAGCCTCTGGATTTTCCAGAGTCAACACAGGACAAGCCAGAAGATAGAAATAGTCACCAGGGATGCAACACAGCGCACTAATGAGCCAGAGGAAGTGTTGGATCTTTGGTTAGACCCTGTAATTCAGCTCAAGTGGCTGTTTCACCTCTGGCCTGTCAGATCAGCTTGCTAACCACAGACTGGGAAATAGCTCCCTGCTAGCTCCCAGCAGGAGATTTATCTTTGGCAGGGGCTGAAAACATCCCTGCCCCCCCCCCCGGCGGAGCAGCGAGGGGGGAGGGCGGAAAGAGTATAACCGAAGATCCAACACTTCCTCT
>NC_048894.1:2610083-2620611 GCF_011077185.1 Oxyura jamaicensis
CCCACTTTTGATTACAGAGAGGCCCAGAGATGCAGAAAGAGCCGTGCTATTAGTTTGCCAGGTATTTCGGGATCTCACCTTACACTGGAAGAGGATTAGGGCTAGGAAAGAATTTTGTCAAGATTAAGCAAAACAAGCCAGTTCTGTTAAATAAAGTATCAGTTGTGGTGAACTGTCCCCAGAGGGGTTTGGGCTCCAGGGTAGGGTTTCTAGTCAAAGGAGATGGACAGCCCCCAGGAGCTGTGGCACTGCAGGGCTCTCAACAGCCTGCAAGCTGAGCTGGAAAAGCCCAGCTGAAGCCAACTGCTCTGGGAAAGGACCACAAAAAACCAACACCAATGGAGCCAGTGCAAAAGGTTGGATCCTCATCCTAAATGCCATGACACTACAAGCTCCCCAGCACTGAAAGGCGCTGTCCTGAGACTCAGGTGAGAGGCAGGACTGGTGCTTCCCACTGCCCTTCAATTTCAGGGTCTCCTGACTCCACTGAAAGCAGGATTTGACCTGAAATCCACCAGGGAAAGGATGTGGTAGACCCTCCTGCAGGTACTGGGGAGCTTCAGTGGGGGGCTGAGCAGAGCACTGATCCCCAGGAACACACCCTGCCAGAGGTCTCAGCATAGGTCCAAAATGATGCACTCGTGTTGGTCACCAGGCTAAAATGTGGCCCCTCTAAGCTCAGCTCAAGAGCACTATTATTTGAGCACCCAGAAGACTGAACACTTGGCAGCTTCAGAGTTCAGACCAAAGTGTTTGCCAGCAGTAATCCTTGAAGACAGGGCTGGAAAGCTCCCCAAGAAATCCTCTGCAACATGTCCACCTGCACAGCAGAACCAGCTCCGCCTAGTCTTCACCTGCAACCTCTAGCAAAAGTGTTGTTGTGCCCCCAGGCTGCCTGGTTCTGTTTTATTGCAACACCAAGCACAAAATCAAGACAAAAATAAATCAACCTACAGAGAGGAAAGATTACAATGATGGTATCTAAAGGTCCGAGCTCACCGTAGCATTGACAGCCAGTCAATGCACTCAGCTCAGCAGGAGTTCACAGAGCAAGATCTACACTGGGAATTAGCTGCAGGCAGGTCATCTGCACCATCCCTGTCCAGTAACAAGGTGGGGAGGCTGCAAAGATTACAGCAAACAAGTCATGAGAGCAACCTGCCGAGGTTGCATGTCATGAGAGCAACCACAGCTGAGCCCACAGAGGTCAGCAGCACCAGCTCACGCCCACAGGCAGCACTGGGGAAGCTGGCACCTACAGCTGAATGATGGCCGCAGGGAACAGAAATAGAGCACTTGGAGGTGGAATATAGAGTAATAACTTGCTCTGACTGGAGGTTAGAAGAGGTTTTCTTAACATTGTGGGAGAACCCACCTCAACCAGTGCTCACCTGACCATGCTGATGCTTTTGGAGCAGAGCTGTGACCAGCTCCTGTTGACAAGTTGAAAGACTTAAAATACAAAAGCAGGAAACCCAGTGTCAAACCACAGGCACTGTGCACCAAAATAATTCATCTTGACAACCTGTCCCACCTAACTACAGGTTAGGCAAGAATGCACCACCCAGAGGTCACTCAGGACACACCCTTGTACCTCAAGCTTAATTTTGTTGGACTATAAGGATGAAAGAAAATTGAAAGTAGACCAAGACAAGACGGAAGTTCATTCTCTTACTCCTGAGATGAGCTCCTCCAGAAGGACTTGGTCTTGAATCCAGAAGTTGTTAGACCCTCGCTTACTTTGGGAAGCTGCTCTACAATTTGGTCCCACAGAGGTTTCCCCAACAGCAGACCAAGGCCTTGGCTAAACTTCTGCCCATGCCTCCCAGTGTTTCCATAGCCAGAGGACAGCCAGTCGACATGTTTTTAAGCTCAGATATTCCTGTGTGCATCTCAGTACTTCATTATTCACCTCCAGACAAAATCACTTGTTGCTCCAGAGCACAAGCAGCTACCTCCTACCACGCACATTAAATGGCCAGTTGTGCTCCTTCAGTCTCTGGAGCACTCCAAACAGTTTTTCCAAGAAAGGAAACTTTTGCTGCTGTTGTGAAACACGTCCACCTAGTGCAAGGCAAATGCAGAAGTTAGAGCAAGCTAGTTTTTTCCCCAAGCTCCACACAAGCGTCTGGCTATCCAATTAATGCTATTTTAATGAGCTAGGCTCAATGAATCTGCTCATAAAACCCCTGCCAACTCCCATACTTCACGACATCCCATCAACATGAACTGCACGCTCCATGCTAGCTTCCAAGCCAGCACAGACTCAGCATTAATGTCAGATACTGTTGAGTTTGCATGTTCTGCAGCGGGTGTATAGGAGCGCTGTTCTGCTCCATGTTCTTTCCAAAGGAAGAGTTCAAGTTTTTTTAACCTGTCATTTCCCCTTCCCCCAAAAGCAGCCCTTCAGCTACTGAACCAGCAAAAATATTCCCCCCACCTTGCAGAAGGAGGATTTCAGGTCACAAGCAGACTGGAAGACCACACGACACATACGGGAGCTGTTTGATCCATTGGAAATAGAAAAATCTATTCTGATATTTCTTTACCCCCGTAGCTGTTGCAAAGAACTGTATCAGCTAAAGCAAACCCCATACCTGCTGTGTTTATCCGTGTAGTCACAAAATACTCCCTGTTCCACTTAGCACACTGCAAACACACATTACAATAAAATGTAAAGCTTACCGAGCTGATAAACTTCATAAGTGTATTTTATGACCGTATCTCGGGAGATAAGGCTCATTAGCACTTACAGCCATGATCTGAGGGAACCTTAAAAAGCACAGTCAAACAGTGGGGGGGGAAAAAAAAAGAAACTAGGATTTTTGACACCTAGCTCCAGAAGGGTTAACCCTTTCCATCTAGCATCATCGCTTTTAGCTCCTGCTCCCAGCTCTGGGTCCAGTCTTTCAGGAACACGTGCCCTGCCTGTCGTGCTGCTCCAGGACCTGCAGCAGCCTCGTGCAGGATGTGGTTGCAGGAGGGACAGCGTCCCCCCCAGTCCTAGCGGCTGAGGGCTGCTCAGACTGAGAAACCAGCTGCATTAACACGCCACAAGCCACTAGAGAGCTTTTCTGTCTACGCAGAGCGAGGCTGCTTCCTTATGGAGGGAAGCCAGGGGCTCCGTGTGGTTGCAGTCCAGAGAGCCAGGTATGCAAAACTTTTGGGATCGATTCAACACCCCACCCCCTCAGGAAAACACTGGGAACCTGGCAGGTTCCTACCTGGAGGGTCAGGGAGCTTGGGATGAAGTTTAACATATGCTTTATATAATAAAGTGCCATCCCACCCAGGAGTACTGTCTGCAGGACACAGCTGTAGCCGCATGGTTAGACAGAAATCAGAGCTTTCATATACAGCAGAGCAAAACAGTTTTAATGCTTCGAGCCCTCTCTGCTCAAATGCCTCTGACAAACTTTGGGATGGATTTGTCCATCAGTACCACAGACCAAGTGACCAGAGATTCAGCCACATGCTAAAGATGTCACTGCTCCATGTAACTGGAGCTGGGGATCTATGTGGAGCTTATGGCAGGAGAAGTCTTTACACCTGCGGTAACCTGATCTAGGAGTCAGTGTTCAAGATGCTTCCCCCTCATAGGAGTATTCTATCAGGAAAGTTCAACAGCCTCCAAAAAAAAGCTGTAAATCTTCCACCCAACCCAAATCCCTCTCTTGAATTAAGAGGGATGAACAGGGACGTAAGTGGAAGACAGCACAGACAGATGTCTTCACCTCTTCTGAGCTTTCCAGGCCCCACCATCCCTGCATCCTCTGCAGCAGAAACCGCCTCATGGACTGGAAACACAGGGGATGCCCACCAGTTCTGTACTGCCTCTGGCTCTCAGACTGCTCCATGAATACAGATGGCTTCGTTCAGCGTCTTCTGGTTTGGCTCTCCCACCAAAAATATCTCAAGGAGTCATTAAGTATCAGCATTTCACCAAAGGAAGACACCAGGAATGAAAACACTGTCAGCATCCACCTAAACAAGAGGAAGGGAGCATCCCTGGGGCAGGAACATCTCCAAGAAGCAATTACACCACCAGCAGAGAGCATTAAGCAGACAATAAACAAAAAAAAAAAGAAAGACAAAACCCAGTCCAGTTGGAAAGATTCAGACTGAGGAGCATCACATTGGATTCTCCACGCAGCCTCCTGGACCTTCCCCTCAACCCTCCCCCCTTAAAACCCCACAGCCTAATTCAATTACCCACCACTGAGTAAGCCTTAAGGCAATTCTCATTACCCTTCGATAAAGCACAAGGCCTTTAATTATTAAACACTCATGGGCTTTTTGTGTTGGGGTTGTGGGGCTGGACTCCCTTTTATTGTTGTCAGCAGCTTCCAGAAAGCAAGTTAATCATTGACCAAGCCTTTCACCAGGAGACCAGAGTCCTACAGATCCCCGGTCTCCAGTTCTGCATCACCAGTCACATTAAAGGAAGTCACTGGCTGCCTCCTGCTTTGCCAAGTATTCACTTAATGGTCTCCTAACGAGCCACTCTCTCCCCCAGGAGCCATCTGTAGCATTGGTGTCCATCCCAAAAAAGGGGACAGTATTTGGACATGGGGTATGCACAGCACCCCCCGTTAACCAGCTTGGTTTAGCTGCTGAGCTGGCAGCTGAGGGAAACCGAGGCACAAGGCAACTGTCCTCATGTCTCAAGCAATGTGGTCAATCCAGGGCATGAGTCCAAGCCATAAACTTGTCTGAAATGAAGATCTGCTCCAGCCTCTGGTCACACCACAGGTGGAAGGAGCTGCCAGGTGCCCCCCAGCCTGATGATACAGGTCTGGGGGACCTCATGCACACCCAGAGCTACTTCTCCAATACTCCTGGGTTTGTCATCACCCTCAGGGCACTCCATCAGTTCCAGTGCCACCTTCAAGCAGCTACAAAGCAAGTGCATTATCTGGACATGGGGCTCCCCTTCGCAAAGGAACAGGGGTTAAATGCTGCTTTCAGCTAGCCCAAAGAGGCTACGAGAGGGAGAGCAGCCCGTCAAAGCAGGCAGAGCCTCTACGTGACGACTCACCCAGCTGAAAAGGAGCAGGGGAAGCAGCCAGACCCACCCTTTCTATTCCAAGCAAACCCAGAAATCCAGCACCTTAAACTCCAGCCTCACCATCTGGGGGAAAAGCAGAGAAGCTCCCGGCGGCGGGGCGGGATGGCAGAGCCGCCTCCCGGCGCTCCAGCTGCGCTCGACTGTGCGCTGCATTCCTCCCTCACCACCCGAGCCCAGGTTTTGTTTTCGGGCTGCGCCGAGAACCAGCTGCTCCATCTCACACACACGCCGGGGACAGCCAGCGTGTCTGGAAAGCGAAGCCGGGGCGGCCTGGCTGCGGGGAGTTCACAGGCGGCGGGTGCGTGGCCCCACACCACCATCAAGTGACAGGTACCGAGAGCCTGGATGTGCAGCAGCCGGGCGAGCACCTTCATCAGAGGGGACGTTCGAGGTGGTACCGCATTTGTAGCGACCCCATCTCATGATAACTCAGACCCTCACCAAAAGCCCGCCCCATCTGGGTGGTCACCAGCACCCGGACATCCACACCAGCGCTCACAGCAATTTTCTGCGTTGTTTTGGTAAAAATCACCCCTCAAACAGCAGGGCATATCACGCTTCCACCCCAGCAGCGCCCAAAGCATAACTCGGGCACCCATCCTGCACCTGCCATCGGCAGCAAAACCATTCGGCACTTCCTGCACCAAAAACCCCGCCGTGCAATCCGGCACCCGCTGCTCAGTAGCCGCGTGTTGGTAAATTAGGGCAAGCTATGCTCCCCTCCCTCCCTCTCCCCCACGCAGGCATTTCAGGGTTCCTGTTGCCTGCGTGCAGGGTACGGATCAGTTACATTTACGAAGAACATTGCAATCTGTCAATATAAACACTATGTGAGCATGAGCCACTGGTAATATTACTACTGTCTTGACAAGTGTTTGCAGAGGGGGCAGAGCCTGCTCGGCTCCTTCTGCGGAGGGAGGAGAGCAGAGCAAACGCTGGGGAGCAACGCTTCCCCCTGCAAAAAGTCGGGGTGTATCAAAATGGAGCTAGGCCATAAAACAGAAAACCCAGAAAGAAACAGAGGGGTTTTGATTTATGGCCCTGAGACGATTTGAGCTCAGGGCTGCAGAGCAGGAGGCTCAGGAAAGCGGCGAGCTCCTGTGGGCCAGCTCTCCATCCTAGGATACCACAGGGCTGGAGTTAATCAGCCTGCCTGTCAGCCCAGCACAGCTGATCTTGTCATCTGCCACCTCCAAAGCCCAGCAGTGCAGGGCCCAACACAGCTCCCAGATGCTGCTGCGGCATTTCCACCACCCCCCAATTTTGTGGGAGGAAAGGGAGGGAGGGGAGGTGCCCACACCCAAGGCTGCAAGAGAAGCAGGAAGGGGAGGCAAGTGAAATGCAATGCCTTCTCAGGGATCCCAGCAGCCTGGGGCTGCTCCAAGCAATCCCCCATCAGCCAGCTCTAATATGGTGAAAATTAGTCTTAAGACAGCCCAGCTGCAGAGGAGAGGGCTGAACTTAAAAGCAGGCTGGCTTGGGGCACAGCCTGCGCATCTCACCAGGCTTGTCACAGGGCAACGCGTCCCCTTCTGGGGTCACATCTCCCGTATGTACTCCCTATCCTAACATACACCTTCACCATCAGGCATCCCAGTGGGTGACTTTGAACCTGCCACGAGCTCCCGGGCAGTGTCACAGGCATGCTGTCCCCTCCATAACACCGGGAGGTCCCATCAGACAGGGCTGGTGAGATGCCCCATCACCGCATCCCCAAGGCCAGCCTCCATCAGCTGCGTTCTGTGATTAGGACCAACAAGCCCCTTCTGATCCTATACGTCTATAGGGACTCAGCCCTGCTCCCTAGGGCATCAGCATCCCTTCAGCTCCTGCCTTTCCTGGGTCAGGTCAAGCTGCCAGCTTCTCCCCTCCTGCACCAGGGAGGAGACCAACAACACCCAGCGAGCAGCACTGAGGCCACCAGCATAACCCCAAGCAAGGGACGAGCCCGTCCCTGTCACCTTCAGCCCATGTCCTAACTGGGCAGCATGGGGATGGAGAAGGGAGCAGCCTCCAGCTGTGGCCTCCCCAGCCCAGCATCACCCCCGCCCCGCGGGGCAGGCACAGACATAACTACATGCTGACACAATCTCGTTATCGTGTAACCATGCCCCATTTCTATCGTCCGTTCCCCCCCTCCCCTCACTAATTCCCTGGCAGGCCACACATTTGGAGACACCAAATTCTTTCCCTGAAATAAGACTTTGGGGATGGAGGGGGAAGGGATCACCCACAGCTGTCCCTATCCCCCAGCAGCCTGGGGAAGGGAGCAGCAAAGCTGCAGCACGACATCTGCTTCATGCACTCGCTCCAGCAAGGATGTCAGCACCTGGAGCAGAGGGTCTAGCAGGCCACCAGAGGTGTCACGGTGGCTCTGATGGCACCTTGGAGCAGGAAGCAGCATCCCTTCCCCTGCCCAGACAAGGTGTCACATTAGCTGAGCCCACTTTGGCATTTCGGCTCAGTCCCAAAGCAAGGGGGTGATGAAAGATTCACTTTCAAATAACACCTGGGGGAGATCCTCCAGGCACACAGCCACCTTCCTATAAGCAGGGTAGCCAGAAGGACTAACACCGGCCATCACAGGGCACTCAAAGCATCAAGAGCCCTGCAGGAACAGAGAAGTTTTTCCAGGTGACTCTTCCAGGAAGAGCAAGATCCTCTACCAGGGATAAGGAAGCCAGCAGCGATCAGGGCTCACCTCTTCCACACCCTTGTGGGATCACACCAGTGGGATCACTGGGGACCAAGGATCTCTGTACTGATCATTCCCCATATCCCCGGCAGCCCAGCAAGTGCAGGCTCCGCTGCAGGCCCCTGGGAAGAACAAAGAGGAGATTAGCAGCATCTGCTGCTAAGGGGCGAGCAGGATGCTTTGCATAAGCAAACTTCTCCGTGTACCGCAGCAGCGCTGGAGAGCGCACTGAGTGGGCGCACATCTGGCAGCATCTCCTCTCCCCTCTTCTTGCCATGGAGGGAGCCTCAAATCAGAAACAGAAGCTGTCCCGAGGCACAGGGAATAACCCGGGGGCAGTCAGGACACCAGACCATCAGCACACCGCCCTCGGCTCAACACCTTCACCCCGAATTTAAGTCTACACCAGCCCCATGAGGCCAGGAGCAAAATCCCAGAAGCCAGGGAGCAGGAGTTACCTGCTGTAACAGGGACAGCAGCTACGAGCACCGCATGGATTAACAGCGAGGTTACAGCCAAGCTCCTTACAAGCCCCATCAGTCCCCCAGGCACACTACAACTGCTCGGTGCCGGTGGTCTTCAGCAGATACACGAGCTCCTGGGCTCGGTGCAGCTGCGGCAGGAGAAAAGGGATTTTTTTTTCCCCCAAACCTGCACGCACAGGAGAGGCGGTTTCCTTGCTAAAGCAGCCCCAGCAGCAGGAAGTTAAACAGCTCTCGAGTTGGAAAGAGAAGATGTAAGTAGCGCTGCTGGGAGAACTTTGCCAGACCACAAGCAATGGACAAGCCTCGACACCGGGATTTGTTTTACTGGAAAGAGGGGGGGGGAAACCTCAACTCCGCTCCGGCTTCCTCGGGGCTGGTCCGGTGGCTCCTACCAGCGGCCACAGGACACCATCCCAAACCTAAGCGAGCACCACCGCTCCTCCAGCTGAGCCAGGTGCTCACACCCCGGTCCCGACCCCATTATTTGGGTAGGGTCTTCCCGACAAGAAAACGCAACCCCCCCCCAAAAAAAAATCAAGGTGGGGACAGCAGGTGAAGAAAAATCAGCGGACCCTCCGTGCGGGAGAGGGTTTCGTAAAGGGACTACGATTATGGGGTGGGTTTAAGGGGGTCGGGAGGGGGGTCGTGGGGATCAGTCCCCGGCCGGGACAGGGTGCTCGGATCCACCTGCGGGGTGCGGAGCGGGCGCGGGCCGGTGCCGCCCCCTGCCGGCCGCTGCGCAGCGCTCAGGTGAGCACCGGGGGCACCGGGATGCGGGGCAGCCCCGGGAGGGGACGGGGGGGACCCTCGGCTTTTTGGGGTGCAAGCCCTGCTCAGGCTGGGGACAGCGGGATGCACCGCCTGCTATGGGAAATAACCCCGCCGGGGGGATGCTGACAGCACCTGTACAAAAAGAAGCAGGGAGGAAAGGGTTTGGGGTGCCCCGTGCTGGCAGCACCCCTAAAAAAAATCCTGGTTCCTTCTGTGCGGGGCACGGTCACCCGTTCTGTCGCGGCAGGGAGGACCCAAACCCTTCCCTGCAAGTTGGGGGTGAGATAGGGGGGTCCAGCCCCGGGACAGCACGGAGCGGGTGCCAGCTGTCAGCAGGGGATGCTTCCAGCGGGAGGAGACAGACGGCACGCACAGCATCCCCTCCTCGGGGCGAGCAAGGTGCAAAACCTCCCAGAAAAATAAATAATAATAATAAAAAAAAAAAAAAAGTAAAAACAAAAAGGGGAAAAAGCGGAGGAGCCGGCACCTACCCGAAGTAGGCGGCGGAGGGCCGCGGGGCGCAGGCGAGCAGCCCTAGGAGCGCGCAGGAGGAGAGCCATCCCAGCAGGACGTGTCCATCCAGCATCTTGCAGCGGCGCCGGCGCTGCTCATCTCGTTCCCCCGCCGCGCCCGCTGCGCCCCGGCCGCCCCGCGCCGCCTCTTATAGCGCCCGGGCGGCCGGGGGAGGGCCCACGGGGCCGGGGGCCGGGCTAAGGGGAGGGGAGGGGAGGGGAAGGGGAGGGGTGGGCACGCCCTGAGGTCCGTCCTCCCCCTCCTCCGGGAGGCGGGCGGAGAGGGGAAGGGCGGGGAGGGACGGGACGGGAGGGTGTGGGACGGGATGGGATGGGGACGGGATGGGATGGGGACGGGATGGGATGGGGACGGAGACGGGGATGGGGTAGGGATAGGGATAGGGATGGGGACAGGGTTGGGGACGGGGACAGGACAGGGACAGGGATGCGGTGGGATAGGGATGAGGACAGGGACAGGGAGGGGATATGGATGGGGACAGGGTTGGGGACAGGGACAGGACATGGACAGGGACAGGGAAAAGGCCAGGATGGGGACAGGACGGGGATAGGGACAGGACGGGGATGGGACGGGGAAGGGGATAAGAATAGGATAGGACAGGGATGGGGATGAGGATGGGGATGGGGACAGGGGCAGGATAGGGACGGGATGGGGACAAGAACGGGATGAGATGGGATAGGGACGGGGACAGGGATGGCCATGAGACAGGGACATGGACAGGATGGGAATGGGGACAGGGCAGAGACAGGGATGGGACCAGGAAAGGGATGGGAACAGGGACAGGGATGGGGATGGGATGGGGATAGGGATGAGGACAGGAAAAACGGGGACATGATGGGGACAGGATGGGGATGGGGACAGGACAGGGACAAGGACAGGATGGGGACAGGGACAGGGATAGGGACAGGATGGAGATGGGGAGAGGATGGGGATGTGACAGGGATAGGGATAGGGACAGGACAGGGATGGGTACAGGAC
>NC_048894.1:2620711-2623437 GCF_011077185.1 Oxyura jamaicensis
TGGGACAGGGACAAGGACAGGATGGGGACAGGGACAGGGATAGGGACAGGATGGAGATGGGGAGAGGATGGGGATGTGACAGGGATAGGGATAGGGACAGGACAGGGATGGGTACAGGACAAGGATGGGTACAGGATGGGGACAGGGACAGGGACAGGGACAGGATGGGGATGGGGATAGGGACAGGCCAGGGACAGGGATGGGTACAGGACAGGGATGGGTACAGGATGGGGACAGGGACAGGGACAGGGACAGGATGGGGATGGGGATAGGGACAGGGATGAGACTGGGAGAGGGATGAGACAGGGACATGGACAAGGATGGGTGTCCCACAGCTGGGTGTGACACAGGCTTGCAGACAAGAGCTAGGAGTGCAAGGATTGGATGCACCAGGGCTGGGCAGGTGTGTAAGGGCTGGGCATTTGTGTGAGGGTTGTGTGTGCAAAGGCTGTATGTGGCAGGGCAGGGCAGGTGTGTGAGAACTGGGTGTGCAAAAACTGCTTTTGCCAGGGCTGGGCAGGTGGGCAAGGGCCAGGCATGCAAGGGCTGGGCAGTTGTGCAAGGTCTGGGGGTGCGAGATCTGGGGGTGCAAGGGCTGAGTGTGCAAGGGCTGAACATGCCAGTGCCAGGCCATGTGCAATAGCCATGTGGTTGTTCCAGGGCTGGTCAGCTGTGCCAGCACCAGTTGTGCAAGATTTGGATGTGCCACAGCCAGACAGTGGTGCAAGGAGTGCTCTGGTGTGCAAGCACAGAAGGTGCTGTGGTCAGAGAGCAGCACGAGGAGCAGCAGTGACACAAAAGCTAGATGTGCAAGGGATGATCAGTGGTGCAAGGGCTAGGTAGTCATGTAAAGGCCAAAAGGCTTTGCAAGGGGTAAGTGTGCAAGGCTGGCCAGCCGTGCAAAAGCCAGATGCTCTTGCAAGCTCTGGACATTTATGCAAGGGCTAATCAGGCTTGCACAGTCAAGGTATGCAAGCTTATAAATACAAGGGACAGGCAACCCTGCGAGGGTTGTCCATGCACCAGGGCTGACTGAGGCATGCCAAGGGTGAGGAGCCGTATGAGGGCTGGCCAGCTGTGCACGGACCAGGCGTGCACGGGCCAATCTCTCCACGCAAGAAGTGGGTGTGCAAAGGCTGGGCAAAGCACACCATGCAAGTGCTGATTCCTCATGCAAGAACTAAGTTATGCAAGGCCCATTCAGCCCTGTAAAGGCGAGAGGGACTGGGGCTGAATTATGTGCAAGGTGATGTGCAGCAGAAGGGAGCACAGAGCCCCTAGTGCACAGGCAGGAGGACGAGGACGTGGCTGGGAAGCAGTTAATGCCCTAAATGTCAGCCTTTGGATCCGCTCTTGGTGGCAGCGTTGCTCTCCACGTCACTCTCACCGTCACGCTCGAAGCAACTCCTGCACCTGCCACGGACCGAGAACAAAAAGGTTTTCCTCCCGAGCGTGCGTGCGTGTGTCACGCTGCGGGAACGGCTACATGTCCCACGGGGACAGACATGGGAAGGGACACAGGTACTTGGCACCGGCCCCTCACCTTTCAGCCACCATCCCCAGAGGTTTAAACCTCACGGCTCTACAGAGCTGTGCCCAAGGGGTGCAGGATGAGGCAGCAGGACCCTCAGACAACCCTCGGAACAGGCCTGGGAACAGCATCAGGAATTTATTCTCTCTGCTCACCATGCACTGTGCCATGTCCAGCCTTCCTGACACTGCGCAAACTATTTGAGTTTTGCTTATTTTCAGAATAAAATCATAGGAGGGAGAAAGGGAAAGGGGGGGGGGGGGGAGTATTTTAATTTTCAGGATCCCATAAAACATCTCAGCCATTACCTGCCCCAACCTTTGCCAAGCAGCCTCGTGGAATCATGACCTGGTTTGCACCCTGCGAAGCTTTGCGCATCCGCGCACGGGGTGGTCCCAAGGACACTCAGCATCAATGGGTGCAAAACAGGGGAGGTCAGGGGGTCAAGCCCAGTGAGACAAATTAGTTCATCAGACAGACATGACCCCCCAGGGCCCGGCGGTATTTCAGTCCCTTTATTTCTATGGTCAGGTCAAAGCAGCAGAGCTCCGTCCCAGCTTCTTCACAGGGTGCTGGAAGGTGACCGGCTCCTGGGCTCTGCGGGCAGACAGCAGCAACGTTGCATTAAAGCCCCATCTAGAGGCCTTTCACCGAGGAGAGTTTGGGAGGCAGGAACCAGCTCTGGGGTCACATTGGGTGTCCTCATGCTCCCTCTTGAACTCCTCCAGCTTAAATAAAAGCAAAACTGGGCTGCGGGTGGAGGGGAGGACAAGCAGGGGTAAATACATCTCAGCGGGAGGCTTTGCCTGCATATTGCCCTGCTGGAAAAATGCAAGAATCATCCTTCGTGCACATCCCCAAGGAGCTGGTGTGCTCAGCAAGGGGAGAGTGGAAGGAAACCTGGCTTGCTCCGAGCATCCCTGAGCAGAGGTCCGAGGCTGGTTCCTGGGAAGGCAGCGCAGCCCTCACCCTTACTCATTTCCTCTGCCCGCAGCAGGGTGCCAGGGCCGGGGAGATGTGCTGGGGTGTGCGTGACTCTTTCCAAAGTGAGACAGCACCGAAAATAGTCGGCGCTTCTGCTTTCAGCCAGGGGGAAGGGGAAGCCTAAGCAGACGCTGACCTTGCTGCCGATGCTGCGTGGACCGTGCACTGGTCCTGGGTGTAGCGTTGGGGGGGGGGGGGGGGGGGGGGGGGG
>NC_048894.1:2623537-2641834 GCF_011077185.1 Oxyura jamaicensis
CCCCCCCCCCCCCCCCCCCCCCCGGGGCAGCCTTGAGGCTTTCCAGGTCCTTCAGCAGTTCCTGGGGTGACACAGAAGCCGGGTGCTTCTGCTCAGAGTGGTGGCCTTGGCCGGTGTCCCCGGAGCCACCGACAGCAGAGGGCAGTGGCACATCGGCACAGACGTGGAAGCGCTCGGCGCTTTGAGCAGGCGTTTTATTTCCAGGACGAAGGGAAGCAGCCGAGTTTCGTGCTTTTAGTGACAACTTCACATCAGAAAACAGTGCTGCTGCCGGCACAGCAAGGTCTTCTTTAGGACTGAAGCAAGATATCAGGGCACAATGCGAATGCAGGGCCAGGAGGTTGGGGAGCTGGGGGAGCAGCAGCAAACCTGGGATCCCGCAAAGGGCCCCAGCATCCCGCACCCACTGCCCACCTGCCTCCCAGCCCCAGGGGTGAAGCTGACCCCTGACAGCCTCCAGGACATCCTCGGGCAGCAAATCCAGCCATGGCCACCCCACCAAGCTTTTTGGGCACGTTAGGGCACAGGGGATCTGGAGGGCGGCTTCAAGTTTTCCTGCTCCGTGACTCAGCTCTTAAGTGGCTCCCAGGGTTCAGCCTGTGCCCAGTGCTCCAGAGGCTTCCCTATCCCAGAGGAGACCTTGCCACCATCCTTGCTAGGATTTTAGAAGGAAGCTTGGCTCTTTTTTATTATTTTTTTTTCCCTTGGGGCTCCCCTTCCCTCCCTATGCCTCCGTTCCACATCATTTTCCCCACAGAGCCATCTGCCCTCCAAGCTCAACCAGGTCTCGCTGCACGACCCAAACCTCGCCAGCTCAGTGGGGCGGCTGAGTCACAGGAGTACAAGAGGGAAGGAAAATACCCATGAAGTCATCTGGCTCATCCCTCGCTGCCAGTTCTGCATGGGTTCCCCACCAGATCCTTGGCACTCGCTCCCCAGATGGGAGTAACTCCGGCGAGGCAGAGAGAGGTGGGGACCTGGGTGAGAAGCCTCCAGCTGCATTTCCTCCCGGCGGATCACCTCCGAGACGAGCCATTCACATTTCCTTTCCTCAGTTTCCTTAATTAGAAGAGGGCCTGGCATTTATCTGCCCTCCGGATACGGTCTGAAATAACAGACAAGGCCCAGGAGCGCTGCCTGCCCACGGGTCGTTGGTTATTCCACCATCTCAGGGACCACGCCGTGCAAGTTCCTCCGGCCGCCACCGCCTTCGTTTCCAGTTACTCTTTTTTTTCGCCGTCACGGGGACTTCCAGGGTGTTCCCTCCCTCCGAGTGATCACACATGGGCTCAGAGCCAGCTTCGTGCTTCTTTTCCATCAGGCAGCCGGAGTCACCCTGGGGACAACTCTGAACTTCAGCCCCGTGGTGTGGTGTTGTGTAGTGTTGTGTTGAGTTGTGTTGAGTTGTGTTGAGTTGTGTTGGACCTGCCTGTGCCCAGCCCTCCAGGGCCAACATTTCTGGAAGGCAAAGATGTGCCCAAAATATGCCCATTGCTTCCATCCGGGCTGCTGGGGACCAGCCCAAAAACATCCCCCTTTTCCCAGGGCTCTGGGGAGAGCAAATCACTGCAAGCGAGGAGCAGCCTGGCCCTGATTGCCCCCATCTCATGTGTCCCCCAACTCCCCAGATGAAGAAAAGGCCCCGAAACCTGCAGCAGCCTGTTACTCTGGGGCTATTCAAGGCAAAAAGTAGAGCCTGTCATGCTGTGATGGTCTGTGTGTAGTTATCCACCACCTTTCCCTTTTCCATCAGGGAAGAGATGCAGGGACATGGGGGTGCTGGGTGCCAACCCCAATTACAGAAGGTAGAGGACCACCAGACCGAGACATAACCCATTAGGCTATGCCTGCTGACTTTTTGCTTGTTCCTCTGTGATTCTACCCCAGAATGAGCTGATCTAATGAAAACAATCAGAACCAGGCCAGGGCACTGAGCTGCCATGGGCCAGACCCCTGGCAGGGCCCCTCGCACCAAATCCCCACAAGCAGTGGGTTTCTCTAACCCTCCCTGCCATCAGAGGTCCCTTCTCTTAACTAATTACAGGACCCACATTAAAATACTCTGAAAGAGACTTACCCAACAGGTCCCAATAGGCATCTGTTACACAGCAGCAGCTAAATCTTATTAAGCATTAGCAAGCACCTTACTCCTGGCCTGCGGTAACAGGCTCACGCAGATCCTTTCTCAGCATTGCCAGCTCTCGGTGTAATCAGGCAATCTCATAAAATATGTTTACAAGGGGCCTTGGGAGGTCACCTGGTGCAGCCCCAGCTCCCCAGCAGGAACAGCTCCTTTATTTATTTTATTTTATTTATTTTTTTTTAGTATCAGCTGGGCTGCAAGGTCCTCATGGTGGTGAAGAATTATGCTTTTGCAGGGCTCTTTATCTGTCAATGAGATGAATCCCTACAGGGAACGTGGACTTTTGGTGGGATGGAGAGCGTAGGATGACTTGGTGGGTCTCCCCCAAATAGTTTTGATGGACCTGAGCCACAGGAAAGCTCCCATAGGGGTTCCCCAAACCTTGGGGCTTGCTGATATTATATATATGTGTGTGAAAACAAATGTTTTCAAAAGTTTTACATTTGATTTTTTCTTCATCATTGAAAAAAATGAAATGAAATGAAATGAAATAAAATAAAATAAAATAAAATAAAATAAAATAAAATAAAATAAAATAAAATAAAATAAAGGAAACAAATTATCTCACCCTCTTGGAAAGCCCAGCAAATGTTTTTCTGAAGGTCCAGGCATTTCTCTCTGACAACAAAGGACATCTCTGTTTGCTGATCTTCCCAAGAGCTGGCAAAATGACTTTAAAACAACCTAAAAATGGGATTTTTTTTCGTCCTGCTTCCACGTGTATCATTCCCGAGTTGTGCTCTGCACTTGCAAAGGTTTTTTTGCTCAAATACCATCAAAATAGCCCCTTCAAGTAGACCTAAACAGATTGTCCCTAGCATGGACACCTCTCATGATTTCATGGAGAATCAGGGACTTTATAGGATGGACCAAAGTGGCTTTTAATGCAACTGGTCCCAGTTCAAAATAAGGTCCTTATTGTCTTTATGACAATCAGGCACGCTAGGAATGAGCACGTTTTTGTTAGACAGAGCTGCAGGAGGTGTTTTTGAGGTCCGAAGGAATAGTGCCAAGCAAGCTTGGACTCTTTCCACGATCTGCCTGAGCCTGTGCTGTAAAATGCAGTGATTGACCAGCCAGTATTCGAGGGTGTTTACTGATAGTTTGCTTCCTCGGGAAAATCAGCAGCCAGATAGAGGAGAGAGACCTGGATCTGTGCACTGCGAGGCCCTGGGTGAGCTCAGAAGCCCTTTTCAGCCTGCTGATAATGCCACGAGTGTGGTGCCAGCCCCTGGCCGTGCTGCTGGGGGCTGCTGCAGGTGGTTGGGAAGCAACCAGAGATGGGGAAATCGGGAAACTGAGGTGGTACAGATGTGGGGGAGGCTTTAGGGGAGCTGAAAGTCAGGGTTACTGCACGGACAGATGTCAGGACACTGCCTGCAGATCCATAGGAGACCTCATTAGCTCTGTTCCCATAAAACCTCTTGTTTACCTCATCCTTAGGGTGACAGGTGCCCTGGCGTAACCTATTCCTCTATCTTTAAGGTCACACACCTTGCCCCTGTATCTTAGGGACGGATGGCAATGACCAGGGATATGCCCAAGTCAAGGGCCTTTGACCTTGAACATATATTAACTGTGCAAGGGCTCAGGGAGGGAAAAGGGGAGATATGATAATGTGGGAAAAAGGGGAAAGGAGCAGACAGAGGGAGGGAGAGAGCAGGGAGAAGAGGCTGATTTCTGCAGCCCAGCAGGACCCTCTTTGTGTGCTCTGGAAGTGGTCACTGCTGTCCCCTTGGAGGGAAGTGCAGAGAAATGTGCAAGCCCTCCCAGGAGGAAATCCCATCAAATCCGTGGAAATAAATTTTCAGTTGAAGTTTTTTAATGGATTGTGATTTTCTAACCATCCCAGTCTCCAGATGTGGCCATGCACAATGAGTTTTTTGAAGTTCCTCTGAGGAACTGCTGCTCTCATTTAAAAACAGAAACCATCACCATCCTTTTATTGGCTCCTACTTTCTTGCCACTGTCTCATTTCAGGTTTCTCCTTGCTGGTAATGGACAAGTCATAGCATCAGCTTTTCCCGAAGTGTCTTTGTGCATGTGGGTTGCAGCATGAGGCCAGACGAGGCTGAGATGGGCTGGTGTGTTTTGAATGTCAGTGAGTGGTCAGAGGAAGGAAGGAAGGAAAAAGCGTGGGTGCATGGGGCTGGAGAAGCTCATCTTGGATCCAGTTCCTTCCACTGGTTTCACTGGAAAAGGATATGGGATGCTAGGTCCACTCTGAACATGGCAAAGAACAAGACATAATAACAGTGGATGAGGATCAGATTTGGATAGTGTCTTTTATTTGGATAGTGAATTTTCTGGAAATGGAAGTGACAGAAGGTACAAATTCATGTTGAAATGGTTTGGGCTGGAGAAAAGGTGAGAGAAAATTTCTGGGAAAAAAAAAAAAAAAGAGAGAGAGAGAGAGAGAAAAAAAAAAAAAAATTCCTTGCCATGGTCTCAAGGCAGGTCCAAAATGTCAACAGATTTCCTTGGATATTTCCAAATATGACTTTTTTTTTTTAATGATACACTGTCTTAAAAATAAAATAAAATAAATAAAATAAAATAAAATAAAATAAAATAAAATCCCTATGTGCAAAGCAAAAGCAGCAAAGGGAGGAGCAAAACCTGTCACTGCCAGTGCCTGAACGGCAGGCATGTCCCCAGAGACCTCTCCTGCCCTTCTCCATCCTGCAGGCAGGCACAGTTATTTAAAGAAAGGGAAAACCTGCTGCTCCTCGGTCCCACTACATCCCGTTTGTGCTGTCAAAGCAGGACCAAGAAGCCATGGGTTGTCCTTCAAGCAGCTCTGGGCAGTTTGTTTCAAACCGTTGGCAGTTGTGGAGGCTCATAACAGTGGAATATTTCTAGGATATATAGCAGGGAGTCATTTCCCAAGTCCTGCCACGTCACTGTCTGCTCACGCCAGGCAGGTTAGCTAGCAAACCCATCTTATTGAGTGCTGAAGCAGAAGGGACCCAGCCAAGAGATCTGGCAGACCATCAGCTGCAAAACAGCCAGAAACAAACTGAGAGAAAATATTTTTGTAGTCACAATATCAAGCCCACCCATTGACCGTGCATCAGGTATTTTCCAGCACCACTGAAACTCTCTCTTTGTTTTTATTTTTAGACTAAGGGTGATTTTGGTCATGTTATTTCAGTTTTGGGGCATTTCTTGCAAATAAAAGGGTTTTATTTCATGGTGTTTAGTTTTCTTTTAAAGTCCAGCGAAGCAGGTTTATGATTTATGGCTGCAGCTGCAAAGTCATTGTCCTGAAGGTTGCCATCACTCTGGTCTTTAGCCAGAGAGTCTAGGAGTTGGGTGTTTTTACCTGTGTTAAGTTGCGAGTAGGCTGCCAGATTTTGGCTCATGAGCTCCCAGATGGCAGAAGTTTCCCATGAGAGAGTCTTCACTCCCATAAGCAAAGTGAGCATTTTGTAATAAATAAATAAATAAATAAAACCCTCAAGCTCAGAAGTCAGCATCACAGTCATTGGGTTGGTCAGCCGCGATGCTCCTGGATGGATATTGGGCAAAACACAGAACCCAGCAGTGGGACCCAGTTCCATGTGTCTTCTGCAGCAGCAGCTGAAGGACACCAGGACACCCTGGGGCATCTCAAACAACACCAGATGACCATGTCGGGACTCTTGAATCCCACCCCATTGGCTGCACTGAGCGTCTCCATTGGCTTTAAAAGGAGCTTGGACACCCAGGTTGCTTGTAAAGACTAAAATGTTTATAGGGTTAGGACGGCCTGAGCAGAGAGTACAGGATCACACATGCTATGCTACCTGTCAGCTGCTGGTCCTGCTCTCTGCCTGCTTGTTCAGTGTTTAATACCTCCCTGCTCAGCCAGGGTGATGAAATAATCATTTTGCAATGTGCCAGCTGCTGCTCAGGCTCTTACAAACCTTATTCCAGCCCACCACTGAAATCCTTTACCACTTCTTTCCACCTAAGAGGCAGAATAAAAATTCAGATCTCAATAGGGAACTCACTTCTGGGGAAAATCTGAATATCACTGCTGAACTAGCTGGTGCAGCTGGGGTGGTCTCCAAACACAGCCGTTGCAATGACTCAGGGCTGAACTGAGTGATGCCTTCATATTTAGGCATTTGGATACCACTGAAGGTAGGAGACTGTCGTGATGAACAAGGATGATAATAGCACGTACTGTTTCTTCCAGCGTAAGCCCTTGCTGAGCAATGTCATCTCACTGTTTCCTTCTATCCTCTTCCCTCTCTGCAGTCCATTGCCTTCTCCGTTCACATGGATAAGCTGTCATCTGAGTGCAGTCTATAGGGCAGAATCCTCATCCTGGAGGTACCAGCTGGGTCTCTCCAGATCTATCCCCAAATCCATCAGTCGGTTTATGTCTGGTTAATCTGACTTCCACCCAATCCTTACATGAGGATCACATGTAGATGACTCCGTCTGAATTAGACACCCACGTCAGGCTTCCACTATAGCTATTGGAGATCGACACAATACATTCAGTGGGACCTAGATGGTAATTCTTCTTCCTTTAAGCGTCTAAGGCCTCATTCTAGTCAGTACAATCCGTACGTGGAAATCAGTTGTCTTAATACAAGCATCTTTGGCCACTTGAGAGAACCTAGGATATCCAAGACACCAGCATGTAGCTGGCAGATATGACTCAGGCCCTCCTGGATCAGCAGTTGTAGGCCACGCAAGACTGACTGAGACAACATCTCCAGAGCCACAGCCCTGAAGGCTAGGGCTGGAGAGCCAAAATACACTGAGTCTCTTACTGAGCAACCCAGGCAGTGTATTGGCAAGTAGACCCAGGAGCACATGAGAAAGCAAAATAACCCACACCCTGCCTGACACTGGCATATTGAGCATGCTGGGGATTAAAAATATCTTGCAGAATGTTTCTTTAGCATCCAAAGATGCAATATTGTGTGCATGCAGAGCATCTGCTGCCTGAGCTGAGCTGAGGTGTGCTTAATTCCAACTGTCCATGTCTTCGAAAAGCATATGTGCATCAGTTTGAAACAGCTGGGCAAGGTTTCCTATCTAACAGGAGGGTTGTTGCTGGAAATGAAGGTTTTGTTTTATTTATAAAGCTATTTTGGGGGAAAGGGAAGTAGAATTTAAGCTCGATATGTTGAAGTGTTTCTCCTTATTTGTTTCAAGTATGTTTTATTTTGAAGTTTCAATTTAAATGTTGGACTTCCATGTTTTGTCTCTTTCTTCCCTGCCTTAACTCAGATCTTTTGTCTTCTGATTTCCTCTTTATTATACTAAACACCTTTCGCAATCCAGCTCTCAGGTAACTTTGAGGATCTCAGACTTAGTTCTGCCTTTGGGGAACTTCCTATTTCACTGTTCCCAGGAACCCTGGGATATACCAAGGGGTATCCCTTATAACACACTTAGAGCTTGCAGAACACCCATCCAGCCTACCTCCATGTACTAGCCTGAAGAAAAAAAAAGGTATCTTTCAGTGACAGTATCAGGTGTTTTGTCTCATCATGACTTTGATGACATCCTGATCGAACTGACTCTCCCATCATATTCTTACATCACAAATTTTCCTTCTCATTAGAAATTAGAGAGGTGGAAAATTCAATTCCCTGAATTTCCAGTAACACGCACCAAGGAGAATAACAGGTAATTAATACTGGATAACTGAGCGCTCACAGAGCAAAACACAGAAGTGATAGTTGAACTGGGAATGCATCTAAAACATGACAGTGATGGCGCACAATGCAGGGATTAATTAGTAACGATAACCTAGAAAGGAATGATTAATTCTGCCCCATGCAAAAAAAATGATTGTGTTTCACCTGCGATGAACCTGATGAGTAAACCTTGTGCTACAATGCTGCTGACCTCGGGCACAGCATTTCTGCATCCCCAGCAAAGCAACAGAAGTGAAGGTGCAAAACAAACGGCAGCTACTAAGCCTCCTGGGGTTGGATACAGAGCATGGATACGGGCAGGATTAATTTCCAAGGTCAACACACTGCCCATGAAAACGTGGGGAGCACCGGCCTGCGGCACGTGATTTGTTGCGTGGGAGCCCAAAATGAGCCATTACATGGCAATATCCTCATGGCTCTGTCAGCAGTGGTGCTGGCGGGATGGGCAAGTCGGGGTGCTTTCTGTATGGGACCCATTGTTTGGCAAATCAGAGGGCCTTCCTATGCGGTTAATGGGTCAGCAAACTCTGTTGCTTTAATGGTTAATCATCTACTCACATTGTTCAACGAGTAAACCCGTGCAGATAGTGCTCCTGGCCTCCAGCGCATGCGACAGACCGACTTCCCAGCTGTGAGCAGGGAAAGTATTCGACACTGGGAGAATGGGAGAAAGGAGAAATGTGGGGCTGCGGGGCTCTGATTCTAGCTTAGTGGAAACATCTGGAGCAATAGCACATAAATTGGTGTGTCCGTACAAAACCATGTGTGTGCACATGCAGTAATGCGTGTGTGAACACTGAGCCACATGAAATTAATGTGCCAGCCCCACACCATTTTATGACTATCAGATATCACATAAATAGCTGCAAATTGACACAGAGCTCACTCCAACCTCTCTTAAGCACCAACTCCAGTCGAGGGCCATCACCATTTAGGATTTCAGAGTCTCAGTTGTACCTCTCCTTCTGGTTGTTTAAATGTCATACAAATCCTGGATCCCAAATTCATCAATCCTACCCCTAGGCCCTGCATTGTCTGCACGGACCCATCAAAGATGCTTTGGACCTCAGTTTTGGGTGACCAAGCTGTCTCTGATTTCCTGGTGTCATTTTGGAGTCATCTCTTGTTTGGACATCTCTAAAACAGTGACTACACCACTACTTTGAGTCCTGGGAGCACCTGGAGTCATCCAGATGAGAATTTAGAGGTCGCCAAGGTCAAAACGGGAGTCACTGGGTTCAGTTTTCTGATCTACTGTATTCAGGCAATCAAAGTGCATAATTATGTCTTGACCTAAAAGTCTCTGTCTTTATCTGGTTGAAGGCAATGGTGATTTCACTCCAAGCTCCCTAAATCGACAGTAGCCCAAGCTGATCATTTTATCCCCACTTTCTCTGGATGATCACTTCCAGAGCATGACCTGTGTTTGCCCAGGGTGTCTCTAGGAGGCAATGGGAGGAATGGCCAACCACCAGCACACGGGGGAGACGTCCTTTACAACTGCCAACAACACATTCCCATCTCTGTCAATAGGATGTGGTGACTTCCCCGTCTGGTAAGTCACACAGCCTGGCAACCTGAGACTGGGGGAAACGGCACTTACCCTAGATGAAAAAGACACCTCTCAGACAATAACACCTTACAGGCCAGACAAAGGGCTCCCCACTGCAGTCTTGAAATGCCCATGACTCAATACAGTCAATACACTTCAAACCCACTTAAGAACAACAGCCTTGACTTCATGTCATCAGCCAGGGTGGTAAGAGGCAATAGAAGAGTGGTCTACAAACACTTGCAGTGTTTGTTCCTTCCCAGGGGACACTTTTCACTTGGGAAGTACTTCAAGCCTTCCAGGTCACGGATGGGTAACCTTTGAAGTAAAGGTCCCCTTCCCATCCTGAGAGGCACACCGACACCTCAGCCTCACCAGCTTTTTTTGTCACCAAGCAGCGAACATTTTCATGGATGATGGGGAGAGGTCATGGCCACGAGGATAAAGAGGAGGACCAGCAGTAGAATTTAGTTCCTGTCTCCAGAGACAAGATGTGCTTAACTCACATCCTAAAAATGGGGGGAATGAGGCAGGCTATAGTTGCTCCGCAAGGAAGCAGGTTGAGATAACACTTACAGCCTGAGCTGGCATGGATCTTTATGCCCTGGTTTCAGACATGAGTTCCTCCCATTGTCCTGTGCCAGAGGTTTCAGCACTTCCAGAGGATACTGCGGGATGGAACCTTGCTTCTCCCAGGTGAGCCCACTGCTTTGGCCAAAAGAACTAACTGCACTGTGGGGAAAGCATCACAAGAACACTGACTCCCCTCTTGCATGAAGCACAGCCCTCTCACCCTGTAGTCCCAGATTTGGCCTGTTAGCACATACAAAAACTCGGGGCTCATCCCAAGGCAGGAATCCTCACATGCTTCCTAGCAAATGTAAGCCTTGACCTGTCTCCGGCTTTCCATTGCTTCATGTGGATCCTCTAGAGAGGAGAAAGCAACCAAGAGGAAAAAGGAGCTCAAAAAAAGGGCCAGTGAAGGCAATAGACTTGGCACAGGGGAGACCGAGAGGAGACGGGGTCAGAGTATCCATGTGCACTGCTGGGAAAGTGAGGGAATAAACTGCTCATCTGGAGGGGAGCAAACTCTGAATGCAGTGACACAGGCTGCAGTTAAACATTAGTGTGATCCGTCTGCAGGCAGACCAGCACAGACCGGGCTCAAGTGTGAAGAGGTCACTCATAAACAGCAGCTTGGGCCTCCCACCCCAGGGACCTGAAGACATCCAGCAAAATATTCTGGTGCCCAGGCAGCTACAACTCCCCTTTAACCAAAGTGAATAAATCAGTTCAACTAGCAATATTTTATCCAAGGGAAAAAGGGCAAAAGTAGCAAGTCTTAAAATCCAACACAAATTCAAACCCCACCTCATTTTCTGTCAAAGAAGTCTGCAATGTCTTCTGCAATGAGAATATTCAATGGAGCCATGCCTCGGTCATTCATAACACCATACCTGCCTTCAGATCTCGCTGCTGTTTCTTGCAGCCAGTCTGCAGCTCCCCTGTCTCACTCTTTCAAAGCTTGTTCTCTTCTGCATTAGTAGAAAATGGCAGAAAAAAAAGTTAAAAAAGCTTGTGGGTAAAGCTACCTGGGTGTTGGTTTTCAGTGATTCCCCTTCTGAATGTCAGCCACTTTCCCTTAGCAAAGGATTTTATGTTATACCTTCTTCCTAAGTGTTCCATGTGAGCTCTGGAGCTGTATGGCCAGAGGCAAGGCTGGCTACTGCCCAGCACAGCTCATTCATAGCAGACTGCTGGCCACAGAACTCCAAGCCAACAAAATGATGCCAGTGGTGGAGACCTGCCTCCAGCCCTCAGTTATCAGATATTCACCAGCTTGGCTGGTTTCTGATATTTGCCACTGCCAGGTAAGGCTGTGCTCACAATAGGATGCTTTTGGATTAACCTCCACCTTGTAGGAGCAGTAGAGGTTGGATTTGGTTATTCACTAAGGAGTCTGAATTTTGCTATGTGCATCTGGAGGCACAGTTCAGTTGCCTAATCATAAACACATGCTGCCACCTAAGATGTCCTGCATCACATCCCACCAGCCTCCAGCTGCCACTCCATCTGAATGCAGGCGTCTGAAAGTCCCTGTGTCCTCAAGATGTCCTGAATGCCCTGGGGGTCCTCAAATAGCAGTAGATTCCCACATCAAGGCAATTGAATTAAGCTTTGAGGTCTCTCAGTGGATATCTGAGCTCCCATTATAACCAGTGGAGATCTGGTCACTGGGGACTGTGGAGTGCCTTAGCCATCCACGTACTGGTGTCCCTGAGTGTTTTGCTCCTGCCAGGGACTGATGTCAGCAAAGGGACTCGGCTACCACGGCATTTGCCACCGTCATGAAGGACACAGGCAATCAGCCAGCTGATCTGGGCAAACACGCAGCGACTGCTTATCTTCTGCTCACGTGCCGGACCCAATGGAGCCGAGTGGAATTGCCTGAATGCAAGGAAATATCACTTAAATTCACTGGATTCATTGCTACTTTTGGGGGGGGGATGTTTTTGCCGCAAGTGGCAGGTAACTTGCACATCACTGTCTAATGTCCTCACCTTTGACCTGGTGTGAGAAGAAAATTTTGACATCAGAAGGAGTCACAAATCAGACTCCTTGTAGTTCTGCATTTGCATCTTCCACGCCTGCCAGGGAGGTTATGGGAGCCCTGATCACTAATTTCCAGTTTACTTTATCTCCAGTTTACTTTTCCTGTCCATCTTTCGTGGACCAGTGCCGGATTTCCAAGGATGAGCTAGTAGGAAAATGTTCAGCGGTGTGCACTGCAGGCACTGAACACTCAGTCCTGTTTCTGTGTGTCGCTCAGAAATAGCCACACCACAACACGAGACCATGTGCACGAGTCACAGGTCAGGTGCTTTGCCCACAAACATTTGCCCAAGCTTTTCATTTTTGTATAAAAATAGTTCATGTAAATGAGAAAGGGATCAGATTATACATGTGCATATATACCAGTATGCAGTTGCTGGGGACTTTTAACTTCCAGCCCATTTTGGGGGGAAATGCAGTTTCCCTGGGAGTCAGCTTTAGGTCTGATGAACGTGGGGCAGCCACCCTCTTTGGAGAGCATGCCATGCAGGTGTTGGGATGTGCTTTGTGCCACTCTGCTTGCCTTCAGATGAAGACAACCTGCTCCAGCTCGTTCTATTTAGTGGCAGAGATTTTGCCACAGGGTTCTTGAGATGGCTTCAGGTTTCTGGGCAAACACCATCCGCACCCAGCCATCCTGGCCCACGAATTCGGAAGGGGACACAGCATTTATGACTCTTGGATATTATATGTGATGTGGTGGCCTCTCTCTGGGGTGCAGGACTCACCCCAAGTCCCTCCTGCAGTTAAACCACAACACCTAGCATTCCCTCCACCGCCCCACTGACAAACCTCAAAGCAGAGCAAGAGGGAAGCAATCTGCTCATCCCCCTTGCCCTGCACAGCTGATGGCACCAAGGAGGCAGAGCCTGCCTGTCCCATGCCAGGACGGAGAGCTGACAGCACACACGGGGCATTTCAGCACCTGCGAGTGTGTGTGTGTGAGCATGCAAAGCGCTCCTGGCCTGTAAATCATTGTCAGCATTCACACATATTAGGCCATAGTTCAGGGACTAACTAATGAAGCATCCACTCCCAAACATGCCATTGCACCCCTGATCTACCAGCAGTCCCAGCACAGCACTCCCAGGGTGGTTCCTCATGCTCAGAGGGGTGTCGGGCTGCGGGGAATAAAACCCTAGGGTTGAAATGCAGTCTTGTCACGTTGGGGTGCCTTGCACCTGGACGATACTGATTTCACCATAGCCAAAGAAGTGACAGAGCACACCTACAGCATCGGCCAAGGGTGAGACCAAACTGGTTGTCATCACCCACTTGAGCTTTTGGCCACTCCTTTTGACCACGCTTTCACGCTTGTGATTTGTGTGGGTGAGCCATGGCAAGGCTCCGAACACCGCAGTCCATGGGCCGTGTGCCAAGAGTCTCCTCCGGGTTATCTGCTGAGAGATTTCGTGGTTCCTAAGCACAATGTTGATGGTTAATGTCAGCTGGAGCCAGGCAAACAGCAATGTGGATGGAAAACACAAAGATCACCGTGATCAGCTTGCATAAGCCTCTCTTAATCCCCTTCTTAACCTTTTTATCAGCCCAGGTATTCTTTTCTCCAGCCCTACATTCTTTCTGCATCCCACCTCCACGACAAACAAGTGCCTCCCAGCCATCTCCCCACATCTGTCCTCACCCCTCACTCGACCAGACACCTCCTGAGATCCTTCCCAATCCAAATTATTCTGACATCCCACAATTAATAGGGAGCTTGGCCTGGTTTGTATGGAGCTGTGATAGGGTTTCCACCATGATGGTGGCAGAAAGAGGCTGGAATGGGTGTCCTCGTAGGTCTTTGCTACCCCATGTTCAGGGAGAAGGTGCAGCAGTCAGGCTTTCAGCCAAAAAAAATAAGTATCTGTGTGCCTTTCGTTCCCTTCGCCGTGGCATTTTAAAAAGCCAAAGGCATGTGCAGCCTCCAAATGCGTGTTTCTGCTGGCCTTTGCTGCTGGGCAGATAAAAGCAATTCTCTCGTGTTTTACCCACCTGCCTCAAATCCTCAGAAGTATGCGTGAGTCGGCCAAGGTTTGCTGGCACTTTTTGTACAGGCTGGACTTCGTCCGTCCTTCTTTCAGGTCCTGTCTTGAAGCAAAGACATCCTGAAATGTGTAAGGGCCTGTGCAATTGCAAGTTACAGCAAATCTGGGACTGGCAGGCTCAGCGGTTACACGGAATGAAGGTTTAGCTGCCGAGGGCAGCCTTCCTGCTGAAAGGATCTGGTCCTGTAGTCTTAGACGGTAGGAGCCTAAAGCCTGGGAAGAGGCTTCAGGATGAACTAACTGGCCTTGAGAGAGGATGCAGGACATGGAATAGAAGAACTAGGATACAACAGCATTAATTGCAGTGAAAAAAATTGGGTATTTTCACCCTGAGAAACCCAAGACTTGAATATCCAGAGAGTGAGGATAGGTTTATTCTTATTTTAGGCAGCCAGGTAGACTTTTATCTTCAGATAGTGGAAGGTGTTCATTGAAACTTCACCTTTCCCTGATCTGGAGAAATAAATGCAGTGCAGTCCTCTAGGAAGGGAGAATCCCTCAGCTGGATATTTAACTAAATCTGTGGTGTGCACAACTTCACAGAGATTTAGGCCATTGATGCGATGCCTGGTCTAACAGGTGCATATGGCATGGATATGAACGATGTATTCCCAAATGGTGTAAACCTTTGCTCCTCTTGGTTGTATGTGTCTGGATGTTTTGGGGCAGGATTGGTGTCTGTGCAGGTCTGAGCAATATCACATTGAAAATGTTATTAGTGAGAGTTAAAATGCATGTGCTGAGCGATTCAAAGTCATTTTAAAGTCCTGCACTTGATGAATGGTTTTCTGCGAAAACCTGGTGTTAGCTCTCAAACAACACCACTCCATAGCTCTGTAGCCAATGGAGACATCCTGGGCCATCTTGTCCTGCTGAACTTTCCTTTCTGATGGACGCCAGGGCCATTCTTCCCGTCTTGTGATGATTTCTGACCAAGAGTGATGCTGTTAGTGGACACAGGGCTGGAAACAGCAGCAGTTCCACACGTGTGACTGGCTGTAGCCTTGTAAATGATAGGACAAGTGGTCACCTGTGCTGAATTATAGTTGGTGGCTCAGACATGCCCCGGATTAAAAATGAGGCTGACAGGGCTATTCTTTGATGTCTTTTTTTTTCATAGGACATAAGCAATAATTTAAAAGTTCAGACAATGAAATCCACCCACCAAATGGTAACTGGCAGGCCGAAGCAAGTCAGAGCACCACTCTTTTCAACTCGGCCACTTCATCGTGTCTAAGGGCAGTTCATCAGCAGGAAAAATCTGCTGTGGGTGTCTTTATTTCAGGTGTTGAGGTCTTAGTGCCCATGGGAGTGAAAACGACTGCTGAAACTGGAACAAAAGAGGAGTTCCTGTCTTCCTCTCCAACGAGTGTTTCTCCATTTCCCCCAGAGGTGGGAGAACTGGGATTTTCCACCATTCTGGCGGATCCACTGCTGCTCCCAGATGCTGCTCTGGGACTCCTGTGATTCACCGGTGCGGAGAGGAAGAACAGCTGATGACCTCTTCCAAGTGCCCTGAGTCACCAAATTATTAATAGCTTCATTTTCTCAGGGCACAGACCGGAGCTTTATCTCTGAAGGTGAAGAGTTCAGGGAAACGGATGGGTCACCCTTGGCACTGGTGGATGTGGAAAGTGTTGGGGAAAGCTCAGTGCTGTTCACTGCTGGGGACATAGGAAAACCTCATTGCTCACCTGAGGAACCAGTGCTGCCCTCAGGTAGCTCCAGGCTATACTGGGAGGAGATCTGAGAGGCTTTTACAATCAAAAAGAAGTGGAGTAACAGGACACTTGCTCCTGTCTGTCTTCTGGTCTTTTGCAAAGGGATGAAGGTCTCCTTCATTCCTTCCTTCTATTTCATCCTTCACCCAGGCACAGACCTTCCCCCATGACAGTGTTTCTCAGCCACATATATGGGAAGCCTTCACGCCAAGCACCCAGGAACCACATCTGTGAGTATTGGGAGAACCTTCTCTGGTGGAACTGAAGATGGTAGGTGTGGAAATGGCCCCATCTATTGGCCACAGAACAGATCCCAAGCACAGAGACCATTAAACCAAACTGAAACGCTCAGCTATCACGGGATAACAGTCCTTAGTCTCCTGCTTTTCCCATGCTCACCCCAGAGTAATTGTCCTTTAGTCTGTCTAGATTCAAGACTGCATCTGCAAAGAGGGAATCCGGGATGCAAGGTATTTGTTATGCTGGAGATGTGGATCTCCAGAACCTGGGCTCCAGCCAGGTGGGGACAAAGCTACACTTACGTTCCCAACAAGCAGCAACCCACAAGCTCCCCAGGAACACCTTGAGGAAGGGCTTTACCCCAAGCTGAGGAGCACAAGCTGCCGGGACGGGGGTGATGCACCTGTTCCAACCCGGTGCTCCATGGAGAAGCAGTGCCATCTTCTGGCAGATGGGACCTTTCCCAGCACACAGCCTGGGCATTGCCTGACAGTCAATGCAGGACACCGGCTTTTAAAGTTAATTTGTGTAGAATAAAAGCTTGTCCCTGCCCAGAAGAGCTGGAAATCCACCCCTTTTCCTCATCTGTGCAGTTTTATGTGGTTATATCATGAGATACTAGCTCAGTTTTTGGCTTCTTAGGGATAATGCAATGGAGAGAGATTAACACAGACTCACTTCATATTTCACCATAAATGAGCCAGGAAGTGGTAGTAATTTTGGTCCTATTTTGTTAACCCAGTGTCCCAAGGGGTTTTGAGAACGAGACAGAAATTTGGTTCTGGGAAGTGACTTGGGGCCATCCTAAAGGAACTCATCTCATGGGATGATGAGGATGAACAGCTGGGAAACAGCCCCTTCAAATCGCAGTCCTTCCTAGCAGTGGGTCCTGCTTACGCTGCAGAAGTCAGAGCTGTCAATTAATGTAATGACTTTAACAGTCTACTAATTGAAACCATTGGATGCAACCCATGTGACTCACCCATAGCTCAAGGACAACTCTAGGAGCTGAACATCCAATAAAACACCCTCTCTTTGGATAAGATACCTCCAGCTGGGTGCAGATATCGACTGTGTAAGCACCCAGACTTATTTCTGAGCATTGGTAGAGAGCGAGTCCGTGCTGCTGCTGGAGTCCAGGGCATGATTCGGTCACCCGGTGGCAAACTACAAGCAGTGAGACAAATCTCAGTTCAGAGATGTACATTGCTTCCTACAGAGGGTCTTGCAGGGGTCATTCAGATGTGCTCGTATGTTCTGTCACCAGAATGTGAAGAGTTGAAGCTCAGCCCAGCTCTTCCTGAGGATCTGGGCAACTAATCCAAACCCTTATAGACTGTGCCTATTAAGGATGCTTCAGTGAAGCTCCTATTCCCTTCCTACCCGCCCAGGAAAAGGCAAACCAATGGACAGTGAAACACTTGCTCCAGGTGCATCCCTAAGGTACCTAGAATTAGGGTCTTTGAGGCTGAATGGTCTCCTCTGTTCCCACATCCCATGTAACTGACCCTGAAGAAGCCAGATTTCCAGACACTGTGAGCTCCCTCGTGGTCACTAGATGGCAGTGACTGTTTACATTTGGCGAATCTTGAGCTCTGAGGGGCATCTGAGGGCGAGAAGAAATCACAGCAACTTGGAGAAACCCTTCTCAGCGAGGACATTTCAGTGGGGTGCGGAGACGGACGATGACTGGCAGCCCACCGGGAAATCCTACTCAAACCTACTCAGCGAGGCAGTGAAGCTCCTTCAGAGGCTAAGAGCAAATTTGGGTCAGCATCCCAATGGCTGGTGCTGGCCAAAAACCACGCTGGGAATCCCTCGGTCCTTGCCTTACAAGGTTTGAGCAGAGTATTTCACCGGTGACCCTTCTTTCCCTCCATAAATCCCGCATTATAGGCACATTCAGGACGTGGTTATGGCTCACAGTTTGGGAATCATTGGCTAAAAGCTTGCAGTGCTGATGCAGACACCCTGTAAAATGAACCTACATTTCTGAAGACAGTAAGGGGATTTTTTTCACCAGTGGAAGTCAGCACTGCAAGATACCGAGGGAAGATGACAGCCAATAATTTATCCCAATACCAAAACGGATTACAGATTTCTGCTCATTACAAAAGGAGAGGAGGTGTAACAGCAAATGCATATGCAATGCAATGCAATAAATAAAATAAAATAAATAAAATGAAATAATGAAATGAAATGAAATGAAATAATAAAATAAAATAAAATAAAAAACTAAATAAAATAAAAATAAAAAAATAAATAAAATAAAAATAAAATAAAATAAAATAAAATAAAATAAAATAAAATAAAATAA